>NC_140523.1:2815516-3115516 GCF_964339955.1 Pipistrellus hanaki
AAACCTCCCGCTGGGGTGCCCTGGAGAGCATGTGCCTTGGTTGCGGGTACATCCCCAGGAGGGGGTGTGCAAGAGGCAGCTGATCGATGGTTCTCTCTCATCGATGTTTCTAGCTCTCTATGCCTCTCTGTAAAAAATCGATAAAATATATTTTAAAAAATAAAAATGAAGCGAAGCCTCTGGGATGTGCCCACGGGGGGCTCCCCATCGAGGGGGACAAACAGCCCGCTGTCTAGATGAGGGCACACGCTTCTCAGCTCAGCCACGGGGCTGCCCGGGGCGGCAGGCCAGCAGCTATTTACCTTGATGAGCCTGCGCTCCCGTGGAGGAGACAATGAATATTAATGCTGCTCATTACGTCCTTGATTAAGTTGGAACCAGGCATCCGCTCTCGTTGCAATACACAGATGAGCACTCAGAGCTGAAGGAGGCCGTGGGGTGTGTTTAGCGTGCAAATGATCCGACGTAGGGGCTTTCCACGGACAATCTATTATAAACAGCCCTACCCTGTTTCCCCGAAAATAAGACAGTGTCTTATATTAATTTTTGCTCCCAAAGATGCGCTAGGTCTTATTTTCAGGGGATGTCTTATTTTTCCATGAAGAAGAATACGGTACACACTTATTGTTAAATGAAAATAAAGGAAATTTATTACCTGTATACGGTACGGTAGTATGGTAGTTGTCAACACAAACCAGACAAACTGTGAATCCTACAGTATCAAGAATTTACTCATTGATTCAATGACAATCATGTCCTCATCTTCTGGAACATCATCCTAACAATCCAATTCCTGAATTTCCTGGTGAATTTCTTGTGACTCCATTTCTTTCAGAATCAGTGGACCAAATCTCTCATGTTTAGCCTAGGGGGGGGGCCTTATTTTCGGGGGGCTGCCTTATATTTCACTCAGAAGGAAACCTGTAAGTAGGTCTTATTTTCGGAGGAGGTCTTATTTTTCGGGGAAACACGGTAACACAGAATGCCGGGGGAATGGCGTGCCTTCTTTATGGCAAAGGGCCGGAATTCCTTAGCAATGCGGACCGGAAATAGGCTAACCTGGGTTGAAGGGTTAAAAACAGGAAGGGCGCCAAGACACAAGCGGTGAGGAGTGGATGAACTCAATGTCTCTATTCGGTTTTTTTTTCTCTTGTCCAGCGAATATTGTTGCAAAGGGAGGGGTTAAAACCTGGCTCAATGGTTAGAGCGTGTATTGCCCTCCCTCTGAAGGGTCTCGGGTTCGATTCCCAGTCAAGCTGCCCGGACAAACAGCCTCCTGGGCATCTCAATTCTCACCTCCGTGGAGCAGGAGGGGCACACTGGGACCTGCAGCCTCTCTTCCTCCTCGGGCGGGGGGGGGGGCACGTATAGTGACCGGGGTGTTCAAAGGTCAAGAAGGAAAAGGCTGGACAGATTCCCAGGGACCTGGTGCTCTTGCACAGCAATCTGCTGTTGCCTGGGGTCACAGCCACATTCCGGCCCCCCCCCCCCCCCCCCCCGGCCCATTTCTGCCTTCTCCCTATCAGAAATGTCACCCTTGAATGGAGACGGTGGTTAAACACTTCTAAATAATTCAGCATTTCTTTAAATCGCTGCCCCCCCACTCTGCCTGCTGATGCCTTTCTGGTGGCTTTTGCTAGTCTTTCTCTATTTTTTTTAATTCAAAAGCGGTATTAACAATTTATGAGCACCCACCCGTGCTCACTCGCCTAGGGAGTGCCCCCCCCCCATCCCTTCCCCCTCTGCCCCCCTCTTGCCCTTCACCAAGTCAAAATCAATACCAGGGAAGTTAGAGGTTCCGACATCAGACATCAGCCTGTCCCTTCCCTGCTCCTTTTGGTACAGACACGAGAGCCAAATCTAATGTATAGAGGTTTGGCCCGAATGAATGAATGAAGCGCAAGAGCTTTTTATTCATTCCGTTGCACAACTCTGACAGGCGCTGGGTCCCAGCAGGTTTTAAATAGAGCGAGAATACATTCTGCGACAAAGAGCACGGAGGGGAGAGAACGGAGGAAATGGAACACGTAAGGCGACTCTTATTCTGCCGCGACTTCAAAAGACAGGAGGAGGAGCTGGTGTGGAAGAGAAAGGACGCCTGGAACATTCGGGGGGGGTCCTTCTTAGCAAAGTAGCCGGCCCTGGGAAAGTGGGAAGGGAGGATCATGGGTGAATGTTTGAGGTGGGCAGATAAAAGGCATTCTAAAGAAAATAGGCCATGCATATACCTTGTTTCCCCGAAAATAAGGCAGTGTCTTAAATTAATTTTTGTTCCCAAAGATGCGCTAGGTCTTATTTTCAGGGGGGTGTCTTATTTTTCCATGAAGAAAAATATGGTACACATTTATGGTTAAATGAAAATAAAGGAAATTTATTACCTGAGTACAGTACGGTAGGACGGTCGTTGTCAACACAAACCAGACAAACTGTGAATCCTACAGTAGCAAGAATTTACTCCTTTATTCATTGACAATCATGTCATCATCTTCTGGAACATCATCATAGCAATCCAATTCCTGAGTTTCCTGGTGAATTTCTTGTGACTCCATTTCTTTCAGAATCCGTGGACCAAATCTCTCATGTTTAGCAATAGCATTCTGAGACAGAGCCTAGGGGGGGCCTTATTTTCGGGGGGCTGCCTTATATTTCACTCAGAAGGAAACCTGTAAGTAGGTCTTATTTTCGGAGGATGTCTTATTTTCGGGGAAACACGGTATACATGTGTTACTATTAATCCTCACCTGGAGATTTTTTTTTTTTTTTAGAGAGTGGAGGGGAGGGGAGAGAGAAACATCGGTGTGAGACACATCCATTGGTTGCCTCTCCCACAGGGGGCCGGAGATTGAGTCTGCAACTAAGGTACATGCCCTTAAGCTGGAGGTGGCCCTGCAGTCTGAGGGCTGGTGCTGTAACCACTGAGCCAAACCGGCCAGGGCTAACTGCGTGGTGTAGAATGCCCCTTTTGCAGAATGTGTGAGGAGGGAACACGGCCAGTGGGATTATCCCGAGAAGAGGAACTGGGACAGACGGAGGACAGGTTAGGTGGGAGAGTCATTTTTCTGAGTATGTTCCAGGATCTTAAACATGTCTGCCATTTGCTTGTTTTGCTTTTTCAGAAAAAAAAAAAGGTAAACAAATACAGACATGGGTACACAAAGTGGGGAACTGATTTTAAAACGTTTTTTTTTTTTTAAAAAAAAAAAATCTGATTTCAGACAGGAAGGGAGACACAGAGAGAGATGGAAACATCCATGATGAGAATCATGGATCGGCTGCCTCCTGCACACCCCACGGTGGGGATTGAGCCCGCAACCCCGGGCACGTGCCCTGGAATTGGGACTCGAACCCTGACCTACTGGTTTGTAGGTGGACACTCAGCCACTGAGCCACACAGACTGGGCAAGTGAGGGGCAGCTTTCAAGAGGTATAATTTGTGGTGGGCGAAAAGAAATCGGAAACGCATTGATTATTGATCAGAGGACATGTTCCTGCTTCGTACATATCTGTATGTCTTACACGCATGGAAAAACCTGCTTCCATTACGCTGCACCCTACAAAATAACTTTATTTGTAAGTTAAAAAAAAAAAAATGGTAGGATCCGGACTATTTTACATGGTTTCACCGAGGGTTTTTCACTTGGGCATCACAGTGGTCCCTTATTCTGGGGGGATCCGTTCCAAGACCACACCCCTCCACCCCCAAGGATGCCTGATACCCCAGATAGTATTGAACTCTAATTACACATCATTATTTTCTATCCATATCTTTTCACTAAAGGAAGCATGTGCGGCTTCTCCCGGGCTTTTCCGAATAGCCAGCGGCTCCGCTTCGTCGCTCCGCGGCCATTCTGAAGTAAAATAGGGATTAAGGGATGAACACGAGCCGCGAGTTCCCGCCACAGGCCACAGTCACGTGACCAGCCAGCCGCGCCTGCGCGATGAACGTGGGAAAGGTCCGCCACGCGCAGCTGCGTGAAGGGGGAGCATCAAGCGTCTAGTCTCAGCGGACAGGACAAATCTCGCGGGAGGAAGCAGATCGCGCGGGACGCGGAGCAGGTCGCGCGAGACTTCGCCCCGCTTCTCAACATGGCGCGAGGTGCGGAGCTCAGTGCCTCGCTCCTCTGTGGGGTTTTTCATTCCGTGTTTTCAGACCGCGGCTGCCAGCGGGTAAGGGAAGCTGTGGGTGGGGTTGTGGCACATAAAATATCACGTGCCGGCATTTTAATCATGTTGTTGTCTTGCGGGGCTGTCCTGTGAGGTGTGGGCTGTTGGTGAACAGCAAACCAGGCCCATGAAGCCCAAACCCGAGCGGCACCTCCCCAGTCACAACCTTTCGTGTGTGTTTTTTAAAATTTAAATTATTAATTTTTTTTTGCCGAAACCGGTGTGGCTCAGTGGATAGAGCGTCGGCCTGCGGACTGAAAGGTCCCGGGTTCGATTCCGGGCAAGGGCATGTACGTTGGCTGCGGGCACATCCCCAGCAGGGGGTTTGCAGGAGGCAGCTGATGGATGATTCTCTTTCATCCATGTTTCTAACTCTCTATCCCTCTCTCTTCCTCTCTGTAAAAAAATCAATAAAATATATTTAAAAAATATTAAAAAATATATCTTATTTTAAAAAATATATATTTTATTGAATTTTTACAGAGAGGAAGGGGGAGAGAGAGTTAGAAACATCGGTCAGCTGCCTCCTGCACACCCCGTCCTGGGGATGTGCCCGCAACCAAGGCACAATTTAGAACAATTGTGGTTCTTTTGTTGAGAGGCAATGGACGACGACTCTGGCTTGTTTAAGCAGAGGAGAATTGATAGATAGAACAGTGGTCGGCAAACTGCGGCTCGCGAGCCACACGCGGCTCTCTGGCCCCTTGAGTGTGGCTCTTCCACAAAACACCACGGCCTGGGCGAGTCTATATTGAACAAATGACGTTAGAAGAAGTTTAACTTTAAAAAATGTGGCTCTCCGAAGACATGTCAATCGTTGTACACGGTTGATATTCGGTTCTGCTGACTAATGAGTTCGCCGACCACTGGGATAGAACATTGGGGTAGACTCAGAATCAGTGGGTGGCTTAAATAAACGTGTTAACTGTGTGTGGGATGCACAAGAAATAATGCATTGTCTTCTTTTGGGGCTTCCGGGCTCGGTTGGTCCTTAGAGAGAAAATTATCTGAGATAAAATTATCTGAGACCATTGCCAGGGTGGAAGCTATTTGAGTGTTAAAAAGAATCGCAGGCTCCACAAAGGTAGTGTCTAGGTTAGTCGTTTTTTATCCAAACGTGTCCCTTTTTATTTCTAAATGCTCTTTTACACTTGCTCCTTTCTTTTTCTTCATTAAAAAAAAAAAAAAAAAGATTATATTTTGGCGGAGAAGTGTTTGGGGAAAGCAGTCGAAAGGAAGGCGGTCTGATGGAAACTCAAGTAGCTTTGCATGAGTAATAATAATGACGATGATGATAGGGTTTTTTTTGTTTTTTTTTGTTTTTTGCCTAAGCCTTCTGGGTGGGTAGTATTTGCAAATTAAACACGCTATAAAATATTCAGCCCCTCTGCCACATCTCGGTCGCTTTGCTTAATCCCCCTGCACGGGCTCTCGGGCGAGCCGGTCCCTAATTAATTATTAAATTCCCATTTGCACAGTGTGCACAGGATAATGAAATTCCAGAGCAGGCCCCGAGAAAAGCTAAGTAAGCATCGCCTTCTGGAGAAGGCTCCTGGCTTCCCCGGGCTTGGGGTCCGTTCCCCTGTGTCTCCCTCAAGGACCCATGGAGGATTCGCCCGGTGACGGAAGCCGTTCCGACCTTCAGTAACCCAGGATTCCACGATTCTGGTCTCGGCCCCATCCCACCCACAGCTCGGCCACTGAGGAACCATATGGCTTTATAAGGAAGTTCTCCAACCCATCGCAGGCTTACTGTACGGACGGCCCCTAAGGTTCATTGTTATTCCCCTATTACTTCATTTTCGGGTGCGTTTTTTTTTTTTTTTTTTTTTTCCATGCAGCAAAAGATCAGTTTTTCACCAGTACAAGGAAAAGGGAAGGTGTGCATCTTGGGCGAAGGGGCAGAGCTTCTGTGGCAGACGACATTCATGGCTGGGTCCAGGGAATGGGTGGGTGGGGGGGAGTTGATGACCCTGGTGTAATTTGGGGCTCCCCGAAGTGGACTCACTAATGTGCAAACTGAGTTTTCTGAGACATTCCATTGTGGTCTCTCTCCTCAGGCTATTCTTGTTTGGGAGTTGTGTCTTTGGGTGGAGTTTTTGTTTTTAAAAACCAGCACTTAGCCCGGTCAGCGTAGCTCAGTGATTGAGTGTCAACTTATGAACCAGGAGGACATGGTCCGATTTGCCGTCAGGGCACAGGCCCGGGTTGCGTGCTCGATCCCCAGTAGGGGGTGTGCGGGAGGCAGCCGATCAATGACTCTCATTGTTGATATTTATTTTTTTATTATTTATTTTTAAAATATTTTTTTATTATTTAAAGTATTACATAATTAGTATATATATCTCCTTGCCCCCCTCCCCATTGACCTTCCCCCAGCCTCCCCTAACCTCTGTGCATGCTCTCATCCACCTCTCCCCGCCCCCCCCCAATGTCTTGTGTCCATTGGTGTGTTTATATGCATGCATACAAGTCCTTTGGTTGATCTATTTCCCTCCCTCCTCAACACTCCCCAGCCTTCCCGCTGTCATTTGACAGTCTGTTTGGTGCTTTACTGCCTCTGTATCTATGTTTTTGTTCATCAGGTTTATAATGCTCTTTATTTTCCATCACTGAGTGAGATCCTGTGGTATTTTCTTAGGGCAGCCGATCAATGACTCTCTCTCATTGTTGATATTTCTATCTTTCTCTTCCTCCCTCTCTAAAATCAATTAAAAACAAAACCAAAAAAAAACAAAACACAAAAAACCAGCACCCAAAACCAGCACACACTGGCCAGTATTTTCTTGAGATACACAGACGAGAGTTATTTGTAAAAAGGCTGACGGTTGAGATTTCTTGGGGTCATGGCAGAGCATCTCGCAAGTTTTCTGTCCGTACAAATCATCTGGTGGTTTTGTGAACATGCAGAGTGTGACTCTGGGAGCCTGAGATCCCACATTCCTGGGGAAACTCCAAGATATTGCTGATGCTGCTGATCCATGGACCACCCATTGAGTAACAGAGAGGTTGGGAGACAAGAGCAAACTTGTAAACAGAGGAGAAATCAGACTTACAAATGAAGGGGAAGATCCCACATGCTAAGCTCATGTGTACTTTTTTGTTTTTGTTTTTTTAATTAAAGGCACGATTAGCAGAGACTAGCACAAAGCCAGTGATGAACTTCTTTTCTTAAGCATATTAGCATGTTTACGTTTCAACGAAATGTTAAACTGTAGGAGTGGATTTAGAACTGAGTCTGTTGTTGACCTGATGCAATTGTGAACCTGCTTTTATAGCAGCTGGGTGAGACTTTTAAGATATTTTATGATCTCTCTGACCTCTTTCTCCACCTGGGATTTTAATCGGGCCTGTGGAGGTGATATAGCTAGTATCACGGGGTGTAGACCTTGGAATTGCTTTGATTTGGGTTCAAATCTTAGCTTTGCTACTTGAGTGTTGTTGTTTTTGTTTTGTTTTGTTTTGTTTTGTTTTGTTTTGTTTGTTTTGTTTTGTTTTAATGCTTCTCTGGGCCTCGTCCTCCTCATCTGTGGTACAGGATCCCACTAGACTGTCTCAGAGGGTTGTTGTGAGGAATCAGTGGGGCCTGGTGCATGGCAGGTGCTCATCCTGGTAGCAACGGCTGAGGTCTGTCAGCCGGTGGAAACCCGCCTTTCAGCTGGCCTAAGGTTAAAACGCCTGCAAAGAGGCAGGGAGGGGAGAGGGGGGTGAAGTTTGGAGCCCATTGTTCTTTTTCACATTCGTGGAATGTTCACTGTCGTACAGCTACCATGTGAGGTTCTGTGGGGATAGCAATCTGAACGGGAGCCTATCAGAAGGTAGTTGGAAGCCTGATGGAAACAAAATAAATGTCAAGTCAGACACCCGTTCAAAAATATAGTCTCCTTCTGTGAGGCGGACTGATCCGAATGGCCCATTGGCTAACCAAAATCACGAGGTTATTCTATTGTGAGTTGTGAGATTAAAGGGTGTTGGAGCTGAGTTAGATGAATTTGCATCGGCTGATGGGATGTTCAGGGAGTGGCCCTGCATCTGAGTTTGCAAACTGGCGGCCTGCAGGCCATGTTCAGCTTGCAGATGTATTTGTTTCCCCTTAAGCATTTTTTTTTTTATACTTTGGGTTAGCCACCAGCATTAAAAATATTGGGGATTCTAGCACTAGCTTGTTTGGCTCAGTGGCTAAAGCATGCCAAAGGGCCCTGGGTTTGATTTTGATAAAGGGTACTTAACGTCGGTTGCAGGCTCAATCTCCAGTCCTGGTCGAGGCACGTGTGGGAGGCAACCAATTGATGTGTCTCACATTGATGTTTCTCTCTCTCTCTGTCTCTCCCCCTCCAGTTTTCTCTCTCTAAAAAAAACAAATGGAAAAATATCCTCGGGTGAGGGTTAACAAAAAGAAATTTGGAGATTTTATATTGAAGTCCATATAACCAACGACAAAAATAAAATGTGTGGTAGCAATCTGTTGGGTCTAAATAAAGGATGGGCCCGTTAGGTAAACAGACGTCAGGTGGTCAGAGTCTCTGCCTGGATTGCTCCCCCATTCACTGGGCAGTGAGTGGGAAGTCTTTTTGAACTCTAAAGGGTAGTAGAGACAGAGAGAATCTCGGGAGGGAGGGAGAATGGAAGTGTTTTGCCTCCAGACTGGTGAGGGAGATAGAATTGATGTAGACAATTACATAAAATCATATATCCTAGGGAGATGTTTGGGGAAGGGAAACAGAGGCTTGATTCTGTCCCAAGGTGGGAGGCAATCCAACAGGCTTCATGGAGGAGGTGGCCAGCCGAGTTTTGAGGAAGCATTTGGGCTTCACCAGCATGGCTTAGATAATCTAATGCTGCTGCTTCTTTTTAAAAAAAAAAAAATATTTTTTATTGATTTTTCACAGAGAGGAAGGGAGAGGGATAGAGAGTTAGAAACATCAATGAGAGAGAATCATCGATCAGCTGCCTCTTGCACACCCCCTACTGGGCATGTGCCTGCAACCACGGTACATGCCCTTGACTGGAATCGAACCCGGGACTCCTCAGTCCGCAGGCCGACGCTCTATCCACTGAGCCAAACCGGTCCCGGCAATCTAATGCTTCTAATAATTAAAACGTACAGGCTTCCGGCTAGCTTATGGTAGGAATTATCCTAGAGCCATCGACTGTCCACTGGCTGTGGGGGAAGGGGGCTCTGGCCAGACCTCAAGTGTCCTGGTGGGAGCTGACCCGCCGAGGCTGGCTTGGGAAATTCAGAGTGACAGACCGACGTGTCCCCCACCAAGCCTCCTCCGTTGTTGGTGAGAGAAGAAAAACCAACATTCGGGAAAGGGGACCGTTATGAGAAACTTTTAAGTAACTGTGGTTCGTGTGAGAGTCAGGACAGAGTTAAGAGCAGGATTCTGGCCTTTCCATCTGGAACCATCACCGTGCATTGAAGACCGGAGAAAATAATGTAATGTGATTGTTCCATGGGGTCATTTCTGGGAATTCGAAGACATTTTCCCCCCAACTGGAAGTTCGCGCACCGGGAGAGCATTTCGGCGCTTTGTCCTGTGTCCTTCCTCGGCTTCCCCTCCCTGGCCCCCTGCTCTGTGCACAGCAGACACCAATTCCCTCCCCCGAAACTCGGCTTACTTGACGTGACCCAGTTTCCCCCCCCTTAGAGCTACAATATATTAGGGTTGAAGATGCATTTGGCCGCTCAAGACAACCCCGTCTGCTTCTCCTCTCTGCATTGCATTTGGCACATGTCTTCTGCGGGAAGAATGCTGAGAATTTCCCTTTTCATCATGTCAGATCATCTGGCTTGGGCTGGCCCTTCCCCAGCAGCCCAGTGGACGCAGCTGGAGCAGGGTGGGGACCAGGCGGATCGCTGAGCTAGGAGCGATGGCCTTCCCTTGGCTTGAAGGTCACCACCGGAGCAGGGCTGACCAAGGCCAGCGTGTCCCATGGGGTGGGGGAGACGCCCAGCCTGATGCACAGTTGGAAAAAGAGAGGGCACAGAGGGCTCCTTCCCAAATGTTCGCAGGGGAGCCATGACAGGTGGGAGAGGGTGATGTGAGGCCGGTAGGGCCTGGTGCCCACAGGGACATCCGTGGGAAGTGGTACATCTGGGGAAAGCCGGGGTGATCCGTCCAAAGTCAGCAGGCGAGGCCGACCAGAATGCCAGCTGCAGATGGGCGGGATACAATTCCGAGAGGTTTGATTTTTGTTGGCTACGTTTTGCACAATCACTTGGAGGTTGAAAGTTACCGTCTCAGAGCCTGACGGATCTGGATTTGAACAAATAGGCCAAATTGCCGCTTCTTGCCCCGGTGGCCGCGCCATTTCTTCAGCTGAAGATACTGACTTCTAGAAGCAGACGACAGTTTTCAACCCCTAAGTCTGTCCCTTCCCAGTTTTGAGCCTCGGATGATACATGTTTTTGAAAAATCATGATAATCAGAATAACTGATGCATGTCAAGTTCCATAATTTTAGACATAATTCTTCAGGGATGAGCTGATGGAGACACTAATCAGTTACAACATGCCACTTCCAGGCGTGACCTAATGGACATAGAAGAACCCCATAGACAGAGACAGTGCATGGTTTCCAGGCTCACATGGGGCATTCCACAAACTGACCTCAGTCTAGGTCTGAGTCTCAGGCCCCAAGGTCTCCATCCTCACAGCTTCCCTGTGTACATGGGATGAGCCCAGCTAAATCACTGAGCTCAGTGATTGTCCTGCACTCTCGGTGCCTGCCCATAGTTCTTGAAAACTTAATGTCCAATGAGAACATGAAGCTGCATAATCGAAATGTAATGTAGTGCCAATTATGTCAAATTTGCAATATTATTTCTGTAAGGATAAGTACTTGGATTAGTCAAAGCACAGAGACGGGGAAGGAAGGACTTACCCAAACAGGGATGCATATTTCAGAAGAAACTTAAACGATATCAGAAACGTGATATCAGTGCTTCTGAAACAAAGGCGTTGTTTAAAAAAAATAAAAGATCTGAAATAAATGTGGCAAGTCTAAATGTTAAATCTAGCATATGTATATTTAGAGGACTGTCCAATCCCTTACTTCATATTCCTTTATGTTTGATATTACTAGAATAAAAAAAAAAAAAGAAAAAAAAAAAGAGGTGCAGTGTTCAGATGTCATTGGTATTCAACAAATGTTAAGTTTTGTCCAGACAGGTTTTTCGCAGAGCGTTCAGTGAGCTAAAGTGGGTGAGGTTTCCTTGGGCAGTACCCAGGATGGGCTCACATCCTCCTTCCCAGTCTGTGTTCTGTAAGGTGTATATCACAGGGCCAGGCTGGAATTTGGGGGTTGGGACGGCAGCAGCACAGTCTCCTATGCTCTGCTCTCCCCAGATCTGGGAGGCCCCAGGGGTGCTGGAACCATCAGAGGCCAGGGGAACATAGCTGAGCCTCATTTCCCTCCACCCAGGACAGCGAGATTCCCTAGTGCTGCATCTCACACCTGCCTGGCCAGTCAGGGAGCCATGGATCCTCCTAGCTGCCCCATTTCCCCATTTCTTTGCTGTATTACTCATTAATACCCCGCCCTGATCTCCCCTTAGGCTGTGGACTTTCTTACCTTTTCAGGATAATTAGCAAACCTATTCTACAGTAAAAACATGGCTTGGTTTCCATGGTGATTTGCATGTTCTGTCTCATGATGCTTTCGAAGGAGCCTATCTTAATCTTCATCAGCCCTACCGCAGCCAGTCTCTGCCATATCTCATTACAGGGAAAGTTTCCTTAAGAAAATAGTGTATTTCCTAATGCTCCGTTCACCAGGGCAAAAATCCCAATGTATATCATGGTGACTATACTTAAACAATATTGTATCGTATACTTGAAATTTGCAGAGACAGTAGACCTTGAATGTTCTCAAAACACACACGCACACACAGTATTAACTACCAGTGTGTGAAGTGACGGATGTGTTGAATGATGTTATTGTGGTAATCTTTTCACGATACATACATATATCAAGTCATCACGTTGCGCACTTTAAGTACATAATATTATTCATCGATCATATCTCCGTAAAGCTGGGGAGAATTTGCATTTTGGAAACAAAGGCTTCTCGGGTTCAAATTCATTAACTTGCCTGTAATGCAGCCTGTAATTGAGAGGAACTGTGTTTCTAATCACGGATTTTGTTATCATCAGCAGATATGAAGCACTTAGCATACGTGCTGTTTGGAAGCTTCGAGACACCTGGGGGGTGTGTCTGTGTGGCCACTCCATGGCTTTGTGCGGCGAAGCCTGGAGGACCGCACCCAGAGCCCTGTAAAAACCGCACGTGGGATTTCAGTGTCCTCCCGCACAGTGCGCAGATGGCAAGCATTGAGAAATGTCAGGTTGGCTGGAACAAATCATTCCGAGTCCTGCCCAGTGGGAGACAGGCCGTGTGGACAACCCCTTAATGAATATGGACTTGCACCATCCAGCTGCGTCCATGACTGTTGCGGTAATTTCAGGGAATTTGTTATGGGGGAACTTGACTGATTGCAGTCAGCAAGCAAGAAGCTGAGAAGCCAGCCTGAACTGCACAAGAGGTCTCGTGAGTGAATGACTTCTCTCCGTTAACCCTCCCTGCCCCCGGGACATCTCAAGGACAGTCTGAAGAAATGCCTGCCAGAGCGTCCCATGGTCAGATCCGGCACGGGAATGCATCTGCTCACGCTGTGGTCCGCAGAATGGCTCCTTCGGTTTCAGCATCAGCAGCATCTGGCCCTTGTCAGAAATAAACTCTCAGCCCCATCCCAGACCTGCTGCCTCAGAAGCTGCCCAGGAAGCTGTGTTCTCACCAGCCCTCCTGAGAATTCTGGTGCACACACAAGTTTGAGGACCACTGGACTCAGGCCAGACCATAACAGAATGTAAGTAGAGGCCAGTTTTATTTTTATTTTATTTTAAAGTATTCTTTATAATATATTTTATTGATTTTTTTTTACAGAGAGGAAGAGAGAGGGATAGAGAGAAACATCGATGAGAGAGAATCATCCATCAGCTGCTTCTTGCACACACTCCCACGGGGGGATGTGCCCGCAACCAAGATAGATGCCCTTGACCGGAATCGAACCTGGGACCTTTTCAATCCGCAGGCTGACGCTCTATCCATTGAGCCACACCGGTTTCGGCATCGAGGCCAGTTTTAACATCTCTCACGCTTTATTGTGGTCCACGAGAATTAAGAATTGCAAGTTACGTGTGTCTCCTCCATTCCCGTGCCCGGCCCCCTCCCCCCACTTCACTCCTTCCAGCATCTTCTCTGCCGTCGCATGCCACCTCCCTCTGGCTTCACACCACAGCTCCTCCAAGCATAGCTCTCCCTTCACACCCTAGAAAGAGAGTTCTGTTCCTGCACATATTGCAGCTGCCAGAATTGACAGAAGTGACATTTAGTATAAAAACATGTATTTCATTTTATCACATCTTCCAACAACCAACATGACATTTCTTGCAACCCCAAACGAATCTGGGAATAGAAGGAGTTCAGCAAGTAGTGTTCGAGGGTGGCATTTAATGATTACCCCACTCTCTTCTGACAGAGGAGTGGCTCTTAACTTTGACAATTGAATTAATAGTCAGCATTTCATCTGTATTAGCATTTAGAACTAATCAGTATTTATAACCATCTCCCCCCAATACAACAAGTACAAGAGCCTTGGTGCACTTATAAATCATATAGATCTATATCTCTATCTATATCTATATAGATATATAGATATAGATAGAGATATAGATCTATATTGTAGATAGATATATTATAGATATATAGATAGATATAGATATATAGATAGATATAGATATATATCTATATCTATCTATATATCTATAATATATCTATCTACAATATATATCTATATCTATATCTATCTATCTATCTATCTATCTATATATCTGTTTTTGTGAGATAAAATTCACATACAGTATAATTGACCCTCATTTAAAGTATACAAGTCAGATGTCAGATTTTTTGTCTATTCACAGTGAATTTTAGTACATTTTTATCACCCCCAAAACAAACCCTTTAGTCATCACCCTTAATACCTCTTACCCCTACATAACTATGAATCCATTTTCTGCCTCCGTGGATTCATCTATTCTGGGCATTCCAGTTATTTCCAGTAAATGAATGGGCTTACACAATATGTGGTCATCTGTGACTGGCTCAGCATGGTGTTCATCCATGTTGTAGCATGAATCAATACTTCATTCCTTCTCACGGCCAAATCTTTGCATTTTACTTCCCTACACCTTGCCACTTAAGTTGGATTTTAGTTATAGACAGGGCATATTTTCTTTTCTTTTTTTTTTTTTTTTTTATAACAATCAATAATTATTGACAGTTAGTTTCAGCAACATTATCTTCTCCCCTTCACATTCCTCCCCACCACCCCCAACCACACCCCCCGTGGTGGGAACCAGATTCTTACACTGAGGGGATGTTAAGCAGTTCGAACCTTATTGCCAGGGGACAGATTCCATTCTGAGGACGCCCTTTCTCTTCACTGGGGCAGCCCAGAGTGGAGCAGGTGTCCCATGTTTACGTTGAGTTGCGTTATCACCTTCTGAAGAGTCCTGGCAGCCCATTCCGCTGCGGTGTCCCCTGATTCCTGCCTACTGGGCAGGCCCGGAGCTAGCTGCCAATGCCACCAGCCGGGCAGGCTGGGCCGTCGCTGGTCTCATCGACGAATACCGTGGGCCTGTGCAAACTCTAGTGCGTGCCCCCTCACCCCCAGCACCGCCTCCTCAGGCTTTCCACTTTTCAACTGCCCCGAGCGGATCCCTCACCACGAAGGCCCTGGGAAGAAGTGACACCATTTCTTTCTCCCTCTGTTCCTTGCGGTAGAACAGTGAGATCGTTCTTGAAGCCGCTCGGGGGAAATAAGCCTCAGAGATGCCATAGAAATGGCTGGTTTGGTCAGCAACAACCGAGCCTGACTTTGCTGAACACTCCATCGCACGTGTCTCAGCAGCTCTGAGTACCCTGCAGTGGTGAAAGTCTCTTGCAGTGTTAGAAAGCATCGAACCCCCATGACAACTAGATTTCCCGGGAGAGCAGGAGGGAAGGTTCCATGCAGGCTCCTCGGGAGGCTCAGAACCCGTGCTCTAGCCCCTGGAGCCCGGTGCAGCCTCCACTCACCCTACATTCATCCAGCCCTGGCGTCCCCAGCCCTCCCGCAAGGCCGTGCCTCTCCTGGTCCCTGAGGCCCCTCACCCTGCTTTCTGCCTCACTCCTCAAATCGCCTCCATTTCCCTGACCATCTCCTTGCCCACCCAGCTCACAGTTTGCTGCTCTCTCCCTGTCCTACCCTGGTAACCTGGCATGCCTCTCTCTCAGCCCTGATGCCACTTCATTGTCAGGTCTGCCTCTGTCGAGGTTCTGAGCCCTTGGGGGCAGGGCCTCTGTCGTCTCAACTCCCATCCGGAGCGCCATGCTTGGCACACAGCGGGCGCTCAGCAAGCCCCGGCTGACTCACTGAATAAAGCAGCCACATTGAAGACGTGGTCCCCCTTTACAGCCGGCCACAGCGGTCTGAAGCCATGGTGACAGGGCCTGGTGGCACTTGTAACCCTGACGGCTCACTCGCTCGCTCGCTCTGCCTTTCGTAACTCTCTAAAGCACGCTCTCTGCCCCACAAATCAATCAAGGCTCACGTGACCGTTGTGCAATTTGGTTAATTGCAAAGCCTATCGGTTCCCATAAAAAAGCTGGCATTTTACATAAAGTTGAAGCAGGCCACTGGCTTTGAAAGCTCACGTGATGCTGTTTCCCGATGGGTAAGGAACGTAGGGGAATATTTATGACGCGCGCGCATGACACCCTCGCTGTTGTCCGTGTTCCTTTTTATGGCATCATAAAGATTGCTCTTTACGGTCAGCCTGGCTGACATCTTCATCGAATCCTCTCACGCGCACATGCGCCGAAGGGGCATCTGTGCAGTGAGCAACATTTCAGCAAAAAACATTCAACAAAGCTTTATTGAGTGCCGGCTATGAGCCGGGCTCTGAGGAACGGGGTTTGTCTCCAGAGCTTTCCAATCTGCTAAAAATATTCTCAATTTCACAAGCAGGGCAAAAAAAAATAAATGAAGTAAAAATCGTTTGCTCTGGTCTCCCCTGTGGGGCCCCTTGGGTGAAAATGCACCTAGAGCTGGCCAGGGAAATGAAAGCTCTCTTCACGGACCCTCTGGAGCTCTCCAAAGGCCCTGTCTCCAGCTGGCTCCTGAGGACTTGCTCATTAGATTCTGCGCGCACGCTCCGTTTCCTAGCAGCTGAGTCTCCAGGCACCCTGACATCCCTCAGCCTTGGGAACTTGCCTCACCTAGTCCCAGAGCCTGGGGGAAGCTCAGATGACCACCATCCCCCTCTTTCCCCACCTCAGTGGTTGACTGTCTGCCTCTGACCCATGAGGTGAGGGCACAGTTCAATCCCAGTTGGGGGGACACGTAGGAGGCAGCCAATAAATGATTCTCATCCTTGATGTTTCTCTCTCTCGCTCCCTTCCTCTCTGAAATCTGTAAAATCTGCGTGTGTGTATGTAATTCAAAGGCACCTTCAAAGCAGAGGGAACAATACCATTAGTTTTCCCCTTAGAGCCCCCTTTTCTTCCTCTGCAAATGGAATAGTGTCACCTTCCCTCCCCGTCCCTCTCCCCCACCTGACCCGGGGCTACCATGCAGAAGTGGCTGAAGAGATGGACAAAGGGGACGGCCAGGGGAGGAGCATGTCAGGAGACTCCGCCAGCCTCCGTGAGGGGCCTGGAGGGGGAGGAAGACAAGGGTGGCAGTCGTTCCAAAGCTTCCAGCCCAGTGGCCATGTGGCTGGTGACTCCGTGGACCACAGCAGGAGTTGTCGAGAGCTCTTGGCTCTGACTTCGTTGTAACTTCGGTCCCATCTCACACCCTTCCTCACTCGCCAAAGCCTGCTCCCCATTAAGCCACAGGGTTCCTTCCTTCAGGCCATTAGGGGAGGGAATAATCTCTCCTTAGTGTGCGTTTCTCACATCATCCCATAATCACTGATATTGATCCCTTTTCACGAGGTAAAAATGGTGTGCTGGGGTGCCTGGGACATGCAGGCAGAAGACAGGGCTGGAAAAAATCTAGATGGTCTGCCTGGAGGCAGAGGTCTGGGCTGGGAAGCTGATCCTAGAGGCATCAGGGCACAATGACTAGGCATCAGGATGAAGATTTGGAGGGGACAATATAAGGAAAGAATAGGCAGGAAGGAGAGGGGGTGCCTTAAGTATCCTATCTAATAAAGAGGGAATATGCTAATTGACCCTCACTTTGTCACAAAATGGCGGCACCCACAGCCAATAAGGAGGGAATATACTCATTGACTGCCTCACCTTAAAGATGGCAGCACCCATAGCCAATAAGGAGGGAATATGGTAATTAACTGCCCCTCCCTCAAAGATGGCGGCACCCACAGCCAATAATAAGGGAATATGCTAATTGGATGCCCTACCCTCAAAGATGGCGGCACCCACAGCCAGTAATGAGGGAATATGCTAATTGGATGCCCTACCCTCAAAGATGGCGGCACCCACAGCCAATAATGAGGGAATATGCTAATTGATGCCCTACCCTCAAAGATGGTGGCACTCACAGCCAATATGAGGGGATATGCTAATTGACTGACACCCTCAAAAGTAGTAGTGCCCACAGCCACAAGATGGCAGTGCCCAGTCCCATCAGCCCCACCAGAGTGGCAGGTGTGTGGCAAGGCCTCTGGAGTCCCCCAGCTCCCCAGCCTGCAATGGCCGGCCCGAGGCTCAGGCAAGCCTCAGATGCTCAGGCAACCAGGGCCGGCTGAGGCTTGCGCTGCAGGCAGTGGCAGCAGCAGAGGTGTGATGTAACTTCCCCTGATCGCTGGGTTTGCTTCCCACCCCTGAGAGCCCCCTGACTGTGAGAGGGGGCAGGCCGGGCTGAGGGACACCCCCCCCCCCCCCCCCCCCCAGTGCATGAGCTTTCACACACCTGACCTCTAGTTGAGCATAATGTAGAATATCTGTGGGACAATTGGCGATCCTTGCCCAGGCAGCTTTAGCCCTCCTGGGCAAATGCCTGTTGGGACATCCTCTGCCCTTTCACCCTCCAGGGGTCATTGCCACGGGTAGCTGAAGCCTCTTTCTGCCCACCTCCCCTTGCCATCAGTGCCACCTCTTTTCGAGCCCTGCACTCAGCACTATCCGCCTTTAATGACTGAATGGAACACGAAACACTCCACTCACTCAAACAGCAACATGCTTTCAACATGTGTTCCTTCCGTTGCCTGGTGCACAGCCCTGCTTGTAGGCTAACCCCGTCATCACTGAGTAAACGCATCGGAGGCAGAGCTGATGGGGGACTCTGAAACTGGTGCGAAAAGCTATCGATTGTTGACATGCTGCTGGCTCCTCGGGTTTCAGATGTCGATCGCTCATCCATGCCTCCTCCTGAGTGTTTAACAACTCGCCCTCTCTCCGCTGGGGCATAACAAGTGCAGCTCCCACCTCGGGAAGGAAAGAAGAACTCCCCCACATGGCGCAGGGAACAGATTTTCTTTGTTTTAAGTAATCTGGGCTCCACTGGCGCAATATTTATCAGGTTTTTTTTTTTTTTTTTCACCTTCAAACACCCACTATGAGCTGTGGAGTCCCCATGGCACCGTTTCCAGATGTAGAAGGCATCGTTCTTTTCACCCCTTCAGCCAATTCTCCTACAGACTCGGGTCTGTCCTCTTGCTGGGGCGGTAAGGTACGGGGTGTTGCTTGCTCAGTGGCCTGCCCTCTTGAGGGAGGTACCAGTGTCCCCTGCAGGTGTCATTCAGCCCCAAGAAGTGCATGCATCCTTGCCACGCAGGTGGCAGGAGTGTGGGCAGCCTACCCTGCCTCCCAGAAGCTGTCAGATCCTCTCGCTGCACTTACCGTCGAGCTCAGCGTGCTAGTATTTAGCCAGGATCTAACTCTGCAGCGTTATTTATTATGAAATTAACGTAGCCACTCTCATATCATGTCCTTTTTTAGGTCTTGGTGTCCGGGCGCTCTGCTAGGTTTATAAAATAGGTTGGATGGTAGTCCATCTCTTTCTGCACTCGGGAACAGTTTACACAAGGCGAGAATTATCTGTCCTCTGGACATTTTTGAAAGAACATGCTGTGACGGCCGTCTGACCGCAAAGCCCTTCTTTTCAGGGAGGCAGCTGCTGGAGGCTGGTTTGCTTTCTTCCGTGCAATTTTATTTATTTTTTTTTACTTTGAGACAAATTTACTCATTTGTCTTTCCTCAGAAAAACGATCTATTTCACTGAGACTTTCATATATTTTAATATAAGGTTGTACCTCCACAATATTCTAATATTCTGCAGTTAAAACACATACACACACACACACACACACACACACACACACACAGACACCTTCTCTATCTGTTCTTTTTTAAAAAAAATATATATATACTTTATTGATTTTTTACAGAAAGGAATAGAGAAGAATAGAGTTAGAAACATCGATGAGAGAGAGACATCAATCAGATGCCTCTTGCACACACCCCCACTGGGGATGTGCCCGCAACCAAGGTACATGCCCTTGACCGGGATCGAACCCAGGACCTTTCCATCTGCAGGCCGAAGCTCTACCCACTGAGCCAAACCGGTTTCGGCTGTATCTGTTCTTTCGTGCCAGCTTAGCTAGGCTGTAGGCTCCAGCAATTTAATCATGAAGCTAGGTGTTGCTGTGAAGGTAATCTGGAGATGTGATTCAAGTCTGCAGTCAGTTTTCTTTAAATGAGGAAGATTATCCTAGGTCCGTGGTCGGCAAAATGCGGCTCTTTAGCCCCTGGAGTGTGGCTCTTCCACAAAATACCATGGCTTGTGCGGGTCTGTTTTGAAGAAGTGGCGTTAGAAGATGTTTAAGTTGAAAAAATTTGGCCCTCAAAAGAAATGTCAATCGTCGTACTGTTTTTTGTTTTTTAAAAAAATATATCTTATTGACTTTTTTACAGATAGGAAGAAAGAGGGATAGAGAATTAGAAACATCAATCAGCTGCCTCCTGCACACCCCTCACAGGGGATGTGCCCGCAACCAAGGTACATGCCCTTGACCGGAATCGAACCCGGGACCTTTTGGTCCGCAGGCCGACGCTCTACCCACTGGGCCAAACCAGTTTCTGTTGACTAATGAGCTTGCCGACCACAGTCCTAGGTAATTTGGGTGGGCCTGGCTTGATCAGTTAAAGGCCTTAAGACCGGAGCTGAGGCTTCCCTGAGGAGAGGAAATTCTGCCTGTGGGCAGCAGCTTCAGCTGGAAGGTCAGCCGGACGCTCCTGACGGCCTGGCCTGTGGGTTTTGGACTTGCCTGGGCCGCCTCCATCACCACATAAGCCAACTCCTCACCGTACATCTCTCGCCTTCAACTTAAAAAACAAATGGTGCTCACTCCTTCTGTTTATAATGAACTTCTGTTCTCTACAATCAGAGCTGGTCCAGCCCTCCAAATTGACTTTATATCCTATCGAAGGATCATAAGCTAGAGTTTGAATGACTATACAATGTTAGTGAAGTTTCCCACCTTCCCCCCCTCACTGGAAAAAAGTCACCTTTCTAAAAGGAATTCTTGCCAAAACCAGTTTGGCTCAGTGGATAGAGCGTCAGCCTGCGGACTGGAGGGTACCAGGTTCGATTCCGGTCAAGGGCGTGTGCCTTGGTTGCTGGCACATCCCCGGTGGGAGGTGTGCAGGAGGCAGCTGATCCATGTTTCTCTCTTATCGATGTTTTTGACTCTCTATCCCTCTCCCTTCCTCTCTGTGAAAAATCAATAAAAGATATTTAAAAAAATAAAATCAAAGGAATTTTTGAGGGAAAATGCACCCAGCCTATAACTAATGGCCCTGCCCACAAAGCGAGAGCCAGGGCGCTGCAGAGCAGCCTCGGAGAAACGTGGGTGCCACCCCCAGGGGAGGGGGCAGTGCCAGAGCCGGTGACCCTGGGGTCAGCTGAGAGACAGAGGGGTGGTACCACAGCATGGGGGGATCAGGCTGTTCCTCCTCAGGAGTAGAGAACAAGCCAGGAAAACCCTGGCAGGAACCCAGGTGGGAGAAGCCTGCCAGAGCCATGGGCCAAGGCTTTGGCAGTGGGGACACTGTGGCTTTTGGTGGCAGGCCTCCCATAGTGACAGTAACTCAGAAGGCCCTCGCCTGCTGGTACTAAGTTAACTGCTCACACCCTGAATGGAGGGTGGGGGTCTGAAGAACATAAATGCGAAAGGAAGTCTGAGGGTGTTAGCTCACCATGAGCCTCATCTGAACAAATTATGTTTTGTGTGTATGTTTTTTAAAAAAAAATATATTTCACCGAAACTGGTTTGGCTCAGTGGATAGAGCGTCGGTCTGCAGACTGGAAGATCCCAGGTTTGATTTCGGTCAAGGGCATGTACCTTGGTTGCGGGCACATCCCCAGTGAGGGGTGTGCAGGAGGCAGCTGATCGATGTTTCTCTCTCATCAATGTTTCTAGCTCTCTCTCCCTCTCTCTTCCTCTCTGTAAAAAAAAATCAATAAAATATATTAAAAATATATTTCTATTTCAGAGAAAAAGGGAGAGGGAGAGAGAGAGAAACATCAATGATAAGAATCATGGATTGGTTGCCTCTTGCATGCCCCACACTGGGGATCAAGCCTGCAACCCAGGCATGTGCCCTGACTGGGAATGGAATCGTGACCTCTTGGTTCATAGGTCCATGCTCAACCACTGAGCCACACCAGCCGGGCGAGCCAATTGTGTTTTGAAAAACACAGACAGCCTATAGGAGATGAAGGTTATTGCTTCTCCTCCTGCCGTCTCTCCTCCATGTCAGCTCTCCCGAGCTTTATAAAGGAACAGGTTGCTCATAATTCTTAAGCAGAAATACTTGTAAGGAAGGAATGTATGATATCCTGAATAAACCAGGAAGTTTGAAATTGGTAATGATGTATATAATAATAGGAGACAGTCACAAGTGTGAGCTTTTTTAATTTGAGTCTTCCTTAGGGAGCAATTTATTCATGCACCGGGCTTCTAGTTGAGCATAATGTAGACTTATTTACACTTGACCTCCACATTGTTCCCAGGCCTTCACAGAGCCAGGCAGCATGCGAGGCGCTGAGGGCCGTGAAACCGACCAAGATGAGCCTATAAACGGCCCCGGAGGAGACAGAACAGCATCACCGCGCAGTGACGTGAGGGCCGAAGAGGACGCTTAAGCTACGACGCAGAGGCTGGCCGGGCCAGGCCGGGCGGAGAAGGTAGGAAGGGGTGAGCGAGCACCTTCCACGCACCAGGCCCCGGAGGAGGTGTGGGGCAGTCAGCTGCCAGCGGGACAGAGGTGGCGCTTAGGGTCCAGGTGGGGGCGGCCGATGATAACCAGTCACCCCAGTAAGCAGAAACGGTCCTTGCCATGGGCACGCCCAGCCATGAAGCCATGCTTTGTGGTTAGCGCGTGCCAGGGCGCCAAGTTCAGGTGCAATTCCCGTTCTGGAGGGGCCTACTAGTGCCGCCTTCTCCCCCTCTCCCTGGCCGCTAACCCGGATCAGATATGCGAGGAAGTAGCAGTCCCCCAGTGGGTGTCCCTGGGTTAGAGACATCCCTCAGCTTCTCCTTGACACTCAGTGAACGAAGTTGGTGGGAAGCTTTTTTTTTTTTTTTTTTTTTTAATATATATTTTATTGATTTTTCACAGAGAGGAAGAGAGAGGGATAGAGAGTTAGAAACATCGATGAGAGAGAATCATCGATCAGCTGCGTCTTGCACACCCACCACTGGGGATATGCCCGCAACCAAGGTACATGCCCTTGACCGGAATCGAACCCGGGACCTTTCAGTCCGCAGGCCGACGCTCTATCCACTGAGCCAAACCGGCTTCGGCTGGTGGGAAGCTCTTTTCCTGTGTCCCTCCGAAGAGCTTCTTGGCCCACAGCATCCGAATCCTTGTTAGACTCTGCTTCCCGACCCCCACCCCTCCCTCGCTGTCCTATTTATAACTTCCAGCTGTTGGCGGGTCTGCAGCGCAGGCCTTTGGGGAGACATACGCACATCAGGACGCCTGAGAGTTGTCTGAGAGCACGGACGGGCGATGCAGACCCTCGGGCCAGGCTTTGCCCTCGGAATCCATGGCGAACACTTGGGTTTGAGAGCTGGGGGCTTGTGATGGACAGCGGTCCTGCGTCGGTCGCACAGGGAGGCGGGGATGGCACATTTCACTCAGGCCGGAACTGGCTGAAGCCAGCTATCGATATTTGACTCAGATCAGTCAATAACGTTCTAGCAAAAAATTGGAAATGATGGTTTCGTTACAAGTTGCCTTAGCTAAAGTAACTTCAAACACACACATACATGCACACAGAGAGGGATGGTTGGGACAAAAGGTTTTGGCCCCGGCTGGTGTGGCTCAGTGATGGAGCATTGACCCCATGAACCAGGAGTTCACAGTTCAATTCCCAGTCAGGGCACATGTCAAGGTTTCAGGCCCAATCCCCAGAAGGCGTTCGGGGGCAGCTGATCAATGATTCTCATCATTGATGTTTGTTGTTTTTTTTTCTCTCTCTCTCCCTTCTTCTGAAATCAATAAAAATATGTTTAAAAATAAATAAGGGCCGAAATTGGTTTGGCTCAGTGGTAGAGCGTCGGTCTGCGGACTGAAAGGTCCCAGGTTTGATTCCGGTCAAGGGCATGTACCTTGGCTGCAGGCACATCCCCATTGGGGGGTGTGCAAGAGGCAGCTGGTCGATGTTTCTCTCTCATCGACATTTCTAGCTCTCTATCTCTCTCCCTCTCTGTGAAAAATCAATAAAAATATATATAAAAAAATAAATAAGGGTTTTGAGCAGCTGGACAGAAGACGCAGCTGAAGTTGGGCCGTTAAATGTGTCTGGTGAGAAACGTGCCCAGAGGTTAGAGGAGGTGGACAGACTGATGGACGTGCTGGGCTGGCTGCGGTTTAAATCATCCACGCTAGGCCCACCCTGACGAGTGTAAATAATTCCAACTTGACCTCCGCCTTGTTCCCAGGCCTCCGGAGAGCTGCGCATCCCAAATGCTTTTCCTGCTCATTGTCAAGGCCCGAAACAGACCCCATTTGAGAAATTGCCTCCAAAAGCCTGATTTTCCTCATCGAAAAAGCTGCTTTTTTCTTCCTTGTAAAGACTTCCTTCGCCGCTCTCTGTCTATGGGTTCGGTTTGGCTCATGATTCTCTTTGGCTCATGAATGCAAAGATCTGCTGTGCCTCCATCCTCCGATTCAATTGTTTCCCTTCGTGGAGGCCCAGGTTAAAGAATGTGTCTCTGGTGCTCAGTATCTTGGCCTGTGACAGGCCTGCAGGGAGGCCCTCCTCCCCTGAATTTGTCTCAGACGTTAGCGTGTCAAAGCTAGTTTCAGTCAAAGTCAGCAGAGCCCCAAACCTTCAGTCTGGGGGCGTGGGGGCAGGGGAGTGTTGAGTCATTGGCCCAAGGAGCTCGCGTACAGAGCGATCTGGGCCTTGGACGGACCTAGGCAAAGTGCCCGGATGTCAAAACACCGAATCCAAAGCCACGATGAAACGTATCTGCGTTAACTGGAAGGGGAGAAGTGGTAAATTTTGTCTGCAATCTTGGGGAGACCCTGATGTGAACTAGACAAGCATCCATTGCTCCCTCTTCGGTGCTCTTTGTTCAAGTGGTTGGTTGCATTTTCAACCCAGAGGGTCACCCTTCGTTGTGCACGTCTCTCACTCTCTGCTGTGCACGTATCTTGTCTCGGCTTCAGAGGGCAGGGTCTGTTTTAGGTCAGTGCTGTGATCAGTCTGAGGAGCGAGGCATATGGTTGTGGAATGAGTGTATGATGGTTCATTTCATTAACTCAGCCAGGCTAAGAGATGCCCACAGAGCCGCTAAATCTCTATTTCTGGGTGTGTCTGTGACTGTGCTTCCAGGAAAGACTGGCATTAGAATCGGTAGACTGGGTAAAGCTCACCCTCACCAAAGCAGTGGCACTTGTTAAAAATCGGGACTGTCCCGCCAAAAGCGGGACGTCTGGTCACCTTATCTTAGTTCTCTCTGTCACACACAGATCCTTTTCCGCCAGAGGGTCCCAGTGCCTGAGCAGCCCCCTCCTGGGCTCAGCTGTGGCCTCTGAGCTTCCCAGCAGAGCCACGCTGCCTTTGGCCGGTAAGTCCCGGGTCCCGCTGACAGGTGGTTCAGGGCTGGAGCTGGCATGGAGCCACGAGCCTGCTCCTTGTCTGCGGGGCCAGGCCCTCTCGCACAGCCTCACGTGGTCTCGGCTCCAGTTTCTCGGTCTCTGCGGATGCTCATGGCTTCCCAGACACTCAGCAGACTGGGGCCGGTGGGGGCATGGGGGAGGTGGCAGAGCGGGAGCTCCCAGGCTCAGGCAGTGGCCAGGTGAGGACAGTTACAGATACAAACTCGTAACAACAGCCGCGGACTGGAAAACCTTTATTGAGATGTAGCAGTCAAACCACAGAGTTGTTAAACAACCATAACTATGTCTTAAATAATCAGTTCAGCTGGTCTCTATTTAACATAATAGCTGCCTATTAAACCTAAATTAAGTACAGAGTTAAAATGTCCGTAGGACACAGAAACCCCAAAATGACTGCCAAACCCAGAACGAAACCTCTAGCTGGCAGGGGCCGGGGACCATGTCTGCCCCGCCTGGGTGTGCCCCGGCCTGGACGGAGCAGGCGTGCGTCCCGCTGCCCAGCTGTCTGTGCTCCAGGAACAGTGGTTCCCAGGGTACGGGCGGGGGCAGGACGGGCTTTGTGATGCAGCTCAGTCCTGATGACGCCTCAGAAATGTTTTCGTTTCACAGACATCCTCAAATATGCAGAAATATAGACATGACCCCCCCCCCCCCCATGGCCTCCAATATGCCAGAATGATTACTAGTTCTGTGTGCCTCTCCGTTCTTCCTCCCTTGCTATCCACAGGTCCTTATCCCGTGCTGGGGCCATAGTCAGAGCCTTCTAGCCCCTGCAGCCTTCTTCCAAACCGTGCTCCACCCTTCCACTGTTCACCTATTCACCTGTTGATTCATTCATTCATTCATTCATTCATTCATTCATCATTTACTCATCCATTCATCACGCATTCATCCATTCACTCCAAAAATACTTCTTCTGCATCTGTTTTGTGCTAACCACTTGAGTAGCAACACGCGGGAAGCGAGCAGAGACCCCGGGGCTTACGATTTGGTGGGAGCGGCAGCCGTTGGTCAAAGTGCTCCTTCTAAGAAGCAATCCAACCCCTGACGATCGATCGGGATTGTTTCTCCCCGGATCTCTCAGCGCCAAGAATAAAAGGTCCTATTCCCGTCTCCTCTCACTTCCTGCATCTGCCTCCTTCCTGCCTAGAGGCCAGCCACGCCACGCCTGCCCCGTTCGTTTTGTTTTTAGGGCACCTTCTTCGGACCGCCTGCTTAGAAATTGCCTGGGATGTTAGCGAGGCACGCTTATTCCTCGGCACCTCCCAGGTCTAGTGGAGGAGATTGGCAAACGTCAAGTATTCCTCAGAGTTCGGGACTCCTGCTCAGGTCCTGTGGCAGACAGACACGGCCAGGTGGTTCGGAAAGGAGGTTCGGAAAGCTGCCCCGGGGGCTGCCCATGCTGGGGCTGCTTTATTGCCGCGGGTCTGAGAGCCTCCTGCGGCTGTGAGCAGGCCTGCCAGTCTCTTCCTCCTTCCTTTTCCTGACTTCCTTTCGCACATTCTGGATCACACGGCTTCTCAGGTCAGACAAACAACAATGCTTTATGTCCCCTCTTTGCTGAGCTTGGGATGTTACTGTTTGCACACAGTCTGGAAGCAGATGGAGTCCTGATGGAAATCCCAGATGATAACGCAGACTCAAGAGCTCTGAAAACACCCACACAGCACAAACACTTCTGAGCGTATGAGAGAAGGAGAGAGAATGAGATAGAAATAGACAGAGAGGGACAGAAACACACAGAGAGAAAGACAGAGAGATAGAAAGAGACAGGTAGAGAGACAGAGACACGCAGAGACAGAAACACGGAAAGAGAGAGAAAGAGGGAGAGAGAGAGAAAGAGAAATAGAGCAGAGAGGGACAAAATCTCACAGAGAAAGACAGATAAATAGAAAGAGACAGATAGAGAGACAGAGACACAGAGAGATAGACACGCAGAAGGAAAGAAAAAGAGACAGAGAGGGACAGAGACAGAGAAAGACAGAGATAAATAGAAAGATACAGAGTCACAGACACGCAGAGATAGAGAAAGATGGAGGAAGAGACAGAGGGAGACAGAGTGAGACTGTGAGAGAAAGAGAAATAGACACATGCAGAGAGAACGAGACACAGGGAGACACAGAAGGAAACACTGAGAAGGACCTAGAAATAGAGACATAGACAGAGACAGAGACAGAGAGAGATAAAGATGGAGAAAGAGAGAGACAGTGAGACTGAAAGACAGAGAAATTAGACACCCACAGAGCCAGAGATAAAGAGACAGAGCATCAACTGATACCATCACAGTTTACACTTTTGGGTCAAGTTGTGCCAGACCCTCCCTTTGGCTTTCAGTCCCCAAGACAATCAGTTCTCAATCGTCTCAGCTCCTTGCGGCGGAAAGAATACGATGAGGACCCGCAAAGCACTCAGCGGCGGGTCTGGCAGCTGCTGCGTGCTCCAGGATAGCCACTCTTCCCACGGACAAGAGCCTCTCGCCTCGTCCCCGCTGCTGGTAACTCCTCCCTCGGATTGATAAATTGATCTATCTGAATTTCTTGTTCACCAGAGGGTCTCAGCGTTCAGTACGAACTGTAACAACGCGGTTTTGTTAAGAAACGGAAATCCAGGACATAGAGGAGGCGGCGGAGGGACTCCGAGGTGCTGGGAGGGGCAGGTCACGTGAGCACGAGGGAAGGGATCCCGGTGCCTGTCCCTGTGATTCAGCCCATGGCCTGGGGTGGGAGGGCAGCGGGCATCAGGGAGTGCCCACCAGACACGGGACCTTTCCACCGGCTCTACTGCCTCATCCTAACAAGAGCCCACGTGGGCCTGGCCGGTATGGCTCAGTGGTTGAGCGTCGACCTATGAACCGGGAGATCAGGGTTCGATCCCTAGTCAGGACACATGTCCGGGTTGTGGGCTTCATTCCTGTAGTGGGGCATGGAGGAAGCAACTGATCCATGATTCTCTTCCATCATTGATGCTTCTCTCTCTCTCCCTCTCCCTCTCCCTTCCTCTCTGAAATCAATAAAAAACACATTTTTTTTTTTTTTTTTTTTTTTTTTTTAATAAAAGAGCTGTCTTGTCCCCACCTCCCTCGTGTAGAGGAGGAAGGGGAGGTCTAGCTAAGAAATGACGGCACAGGATTTGAACCCAGGACTCGCTGGGCTCAAAACCGCTATGATGGTTTCACACCACCTCGTTTCCCTCAGAGGCTCGGGAGCCCCAGACAGGAGAGAGAGTTTTTCCAAAGTAAAAATAGCGAGAAACGAGGGGGGAGCCGCCACCCAGACACACAGCCACGGAGACGCACAGAGGTGCCTTTGACCACGCTCCCGGCCGCGTGTCTCTGCCGCTGGGGCGGGCACCACAGGCATCTGCCTCCGGCTGGGACGGCCCGGGGCCCCGCAGGGACAGGACGCATACCTGTGGTCCGCGGCCGCCCTCCCGGCCCCGAGAAATGCCATTTGCAGATGGGGAGACGGGGCGAGAGTGAGAAGACAGGAAGGAGGAAAGTCAACAGACACCTGGGAGGCATCCTGGGAGGTAGGGGTCACAGCCCGGCGAGAGAAAATAGGCCTCAGCCGCGGGTCAGGGCGTAAACACAGGCCCAGGCCTGGTTGGCTGGACGGACCGCGCTGGGCTGGGCGGGATGGCCATGTGTGCTGTGGCTTCGGAGGAAGCTGGCTGTTGGGGGTGGAGGGGTTGCCGAGCTCAGAAAAAACAGGAGAGTGGATTGTCACAGGGCCAAGCTCCATCTCCTCCTGCTCAGCCCTCCCGCTGGTCCAGACAGACCCCAGCATGGGCCAGCAGAGGCCTGTCACATTGTCGGGGAAGGAGATTCTGGCCAGGAAGGACCCAAGGAAGAGATTCTCGGGGTCCAGGCAAGCACAGGGAGAGCCTTGCACCCTCTTTTTCCTTTCTGCCTTTTCTGGTTAAAAAACGATGCTGATGCTTAGAGTTGCTTGTCTGGGTGTGGAGATGGCTCCCAGCGGCTCTTCCTGCCTACAGTCTTGGGCCTGGCTAACCGTCCACCAGGCAGGTAGTGCCTGCGCTGTTTAGGAGAGCAATGGAAGAGTCAAGCCAGGCCCCTCCATTAGCCCCGTGTGTAGAGGCAGGTCTTAAGCGTCTGCAGATCCTCTGTGGCCTCTGAGAACCCTCCTCTGGGATTCATCTGCCATTTTATTTTTAATATAAAGCTTTTTTTTAAAAAAAAATTTCTTTATTAATTAAGGTATCACATATTTGTTTTCAGCCCCCCATTCCAATCCCCCACCCCTCCCATTCATGCCCCCACCCCCTATTGTCCTCGACCACTGGTTAGGCTCATATGTATGCACATAAGTCTTTTGGTTGATCTCTCCCTTTTATCCCCACCTCATCTGCCATTTTATACCAGGCTTAGGGACCAGGCTTACCCCAGCCTCTGCTTTGTACTTGTCACTCATTTGGCCCGACTAGTACCAGTTCACTCACTCACTCACTCATTCATTCATCCTATAGATATGTAGTTAAAAAATATATTTTTATTGATTTCAGAGAGCGAGAGAGAAACAGAAACGTCAGTGTTGAGAACCATCGATCACCCTCCTCCTGCACAACCCACACTGGGGATCCAGCCCTCAGTCCAGACAGGTGCCCTGACAGGGAATCCAAGTATGACCTCCTGGTTCATAGGTTGACGCTCAACCCCTGAGCCACGCCGGCCAGGCTGCCTCAGTGGTTCTTAACCAGAGGGGGACACTGGCAATGTCCGGAGCTATTTCGGGCTGTCACAGCTGGTGACATCGAGTGGGCAGTGCCCGAGGACGCTGCTAACAGTCTGAGGTCCATCACAAAGAGCTGGCTGATCGCCAGTGTCCGTGTTGCTGCAGCGAGAAACTGCCACCTGGACAGGAAGTAGTCTTTAAACTGGAAAAGACAGAAGAGTCTCTGAGATCTGGGGTGGGGTGGGGCGGGGGTGAGGGGCCACGGGAGTGCTGGGAGGGCAGGGTTAGGGTTAATGTTAAGAGTTAGTGGCGGGGGGGGGGGGGGGGGGGGGGTGTGTGTGGCCCTTGCAGATACTGCATTACCCGTATGAAAGCCTGGCGGTGAATCAAGCCTCCTTTGAAGGGTAGCTGGAAGTTATTTGAGCGAATGCTCACAAAAATGCCAAACGCAGTGCCCAGCCCGAGGTAGATACGCAAGAAATATTAATCCCTCATTCCTGCCTTCCATGGGAAACGATTTTTCATCCTCCCTTCAGCCCTCTCCATCGGCGGGAAGATTCCTGGTGTGTGGAACCTGCCTCTGTTGGTGTCATTTTTCAATTCTTTAATCACTTTCGTGGTGTCGGGCTGAATTCTGTCCAATGTTCTCGGTCCTTCTGTTGTGGAACTGGACTCAGACTCCCCAGGGCCGAGGAGTGGGAGAATGGTCGCAACATTCCTGCACCGACACTGCCCTTCCTACGTACACGTGTGTGCCTTCTTGAATGGCACCCGCAGCTGGCTCCTCGGGTATGCGTGCATTCTTTCTGGTTGTACAAGTCCTCTCTCTCCCAGGTTTTTAGAAGGAAGAATTATCAATAGTAATTGATAAGGAGGTATACTTTAAAAAAAAAAGTTCAGGAGATAAATATAAAGAGGCACGAGAAAGCTATAGTTTAAAAAAAAGGTATCCAGGCAGGGGGAGGCGGGGAGGAGGGCAGGGGAGCTGGGAAGAGATCAAAGAACTTGTATGCATATACGCATAACCCATGGACACAGACAATAGGGTGGTGAGGGCCTGGGGGGGGGGGCGGTGGGGGTGGGCTGGAGGGGGTCAATGGAGGAAAAGGGGGGATTTGTAATACTTTCAACAATAAAGATTTAATTAAAAAAATATCTAGGGAGGCTTTTGGCAGGAAAGAGAAGGTAACTAAAGGAAGAAAGAATTGCGTCCTAAGTTGAAGGGCAACTTGGGGTGTTGCTAACCAGCCTTGAGGGTGCACTGAGCAGTGGTGGGAGGGGAAGCAGGAATGCCAGTCTGCCGCTTGGACTCCTGGCTGGTCTGCCCTTCAGAGTCCGCAGTGTGGAGTCCTGAGGCCTAGCTCCCTGGCAGGAAGCAGCAGGAGAAGGTAGTCACCAGAGCCTGGGCTCTGGAAGCGTATAGACCTCGGTCTGAGCCTGGCTTCACCTCTTAGTGCGGTGAATGACCACGGGAAAACTATCTCCCTTGGTGTGGCTCAGTGTGGAGCGTTGACCTATGAACCAGGAGTCACAGTTCCAGTCCCAGTCAGAGCACATGCCTGCGTTGGGGGCTTGATCCCCAGTAGGGTGCATGTGGGAGGCAGCCGATTCATGATTCTCTCATCATTGATGTTTCTTTTTCTCCCCCTCCCTTCCTCTCTGAAATCAATATATATATATATATATATATATATATATATATATATATATATATATATATAATTAAAATAATTTGGCAAGAGTAAAATTGTCAAATTGGCAGTAACGATACCTCTTTCTAGGAGTGTGTTATAACCCAGTGTATATAAAACATTGAATGCAGGGCTGGACACCTTGTAAATGCTCAATAACTGTTACTGATGACGAATAAGAAATAATGACATGATTGTCCACCTAGAATGATCAGCTCTGGTTGTCCGGTCTGGTCATATATGCATACATACGGGACTGCATGTCCATGAAAAGCTAATGCATACATATACTTGGTTATACACACGCACATATATATGAATGCTAACACGCATTCTAACTTTCCATGCACTGCAGTTATGTCCTGGGGCTGGCTTCTGTGACAGCATGCTGGTACTTGGCCATCATGGGAATATTTTATAGTGTGGAAATTGGCAAAATAAATAAATAAATAAAATAAAATAAAATAAAAAGCAAGTTTTTTCTTTTCCCCTCAGAGAGCCAGTTTACCGGCACATCACCGTGTATATATGTACCTTGCATCTCCAATTAGACTCAGAGTTCATTTAGGCTCAGGATGTGGGTACCCCCCTTTGATCCCACAGGCCTGCCTGTGTCTTTTGTACAGCCGGCTTCAAAGGTCGGTGTGAGTCCGTAGGACGGAGAGTGGGGATGAAAGCAAAGGAGAGGAGGCAGCGGGAATGGACTTAACAAAAGCGAATGAAAACTCGTTTCAGAAAAACGGGTCGATGAGTTGCCAGGCAGGGGCTGCAGGATCAAGGGAGGGAGTGCCTGGATGGGTGAACGGCTTGGTGACAGGAAAAAGGATTCTAAAAATACAATAGACTCCAGAGAGAAAATGAAATTTAGGACAGACATGTATTCCACATGATTTCAGACCGCTGCGGGTCGTGTAATTTTTGATATCCATTCTTTCAGGTGAATGGCATTTGTTCAAAATGTTGAGAGAACCAAGGGGTTGAGTATAAGAGCAAAAAAATTGGAATCCGTCTAATGTCCAGGAGTTGTAAAGGGAATCGGATACGTTTATTTTATAGAATATTTAGAAGTCATAGAAAGTGATGGAAAGCTCGGGTAAAGTGCAGTCAGAGCGATGATGACAAGCATGCAAACAGGGATGGTGTTCCTCACAGTGTTAAAGGGGAAAGGGCAGGCCGCAAACGGTATTCTACTCACGTTTTATTGTAAGTGCGTCTGCAGAGAGGAAGGTCTGGCGGAGGAGACCTTAGGACAGACGCATGGCAGTTACTTCTGGTGGGGTGATGTTTTCTCCCCTTTTTGCTTATTAGCATTTTCTATTTATAATATTTCTTTAATTAAAAAATGGAACATTTAAAGTGTTTTCCTCCTCTCTCCATAAATATATATATGTATGTGTATATGTATATGTATACGTATACGTATATGTATATGTATACACACACACACACACACACGTGATGCATCCAGGGTGGGAAAAAAGTAGGTGTATGGTTGTATGTAAAACACCATTTATTCTTGCACTATTTTTAAATTAATTATTGTATTATTTTCCATACAGACAACTGTAAATTTACTTTTGCCCCACCCTGTATTTTGTATATACATGTATTGATATATATATATATTTCACATATATATCTGCCTTTCCTGACTTTTAACATCGTCAGCAAACTAAGCAGAGATCTGTGGGCCGTCAAAGGATTTTTCTCTACTGTGTGAGTCTATCTATATAAAAAAATAGTACATTGATTTATCAAAGCACCGCTGTAACTCTTAAACACCAGCACCTTGCGGCTGGTTGCCATTGCTTTGACTGAGAAAGAGTCAGCCTCATGATATTGGGATGGCAGAGTCTGCACCAGTCCTGGGAGCGGGCTGGTTGCATTGCTGAATGGTGACTCTCCAGAGCAGCTGGGAGAGCTGGAAGGCCTCATCAGAACAACAAGACAATTCCAAACATACTGGCCTCCCAGAATGCAGCGCTGGCAACGCGATGCCCCCAGATCCGCGGGCAGCTCCTCTGGCCTCGGTGCCTAATGAACGGCAGGTGTTAGGATGTGGCAATCCTGACTCACCGATGGACGAGGCATTGCTGCCCTCAGGGAGCTGGGTTTGCCGCAGGGAGACCATTGAGCGGAGATTTCATTATATTATTATTACCCATTTATTACATAGGATGGGGAAAATGGAGGGTCCAAGCTCAGGTTTGCTATGAGGATTAACATACATACGACATGTATGATAATGCCTTGCTCTGAAAGAGATCAGTATTTTTGTTGTTATGTTCTTTGTTGTACTATGGAGGCTGTTTTAATCTGCATGTTCATGCCTTTCTTCCAGGGAGCACTTTTTTCTCTGTTGGTTTTCTGATTTCCCCTTTCCTCGTTTTCTCCTCCCCGCACACAGAAATTGGAGTTCTTGGAGATTCTTCAAACATCTTGACTTTTCTCCCGTATTTAAAAATCTTCCCGTTTATGTGCGAGGAGATTTTATTTTGATCCTCAGTCTTCACACAATTGCTTTTCCTTAAGTATCTAGGGATCTCATTTGTTTCCCGTATTCCAGAATTTCTTGCTGTTTCTGGTCCATGGATGGCGTGCCTTCTTGTTTTGTAGAGATGTTCTGAATTCCAAAAACAATAAAACTGTTCTTTATCATCTTAAGATATACGGGCCAGGGTGTTGAGAAGTTAATATTTTAAATCATCCCTTTGGTCCCATTTATTGATTCCCTCCCTAAAAACCCTTTTAAGATAACTTCTGCATTTTTTGGTAGATTCCAAAATTTATACTTTCTGTAGAAATTTTGGAAGGTTAGAAGAAATCCAAGTAAGAAATAAACATTACCATTAATCCTGCCATCATTCCAGAGATAATATTAACATTTTCTTATTACATTTTTTATATGCATATACACTTGTGTTTTTTTTTTAGCATGTTATACTTGTTTTACACATATTGTAAACATATTACATGTTACTAATAATCTAAACATTTCTTGGTAAGTGTAAGATATTGCAGGTACATACCAACATTTATTGACTTAATCCCCTTAACGGAAGGGAGAGAGATAGAGAGTTAGAAACATCTATGAGAGAGAAACAGAGAGGAATATGGATCAGTCTCCTCCTGCACACCCCCCCTCACTGAGGATATGCCCGCAACCAAGGTAAATGCCCTTGACCGGAATCGAACCCGGGACCCTTCAGTCTGCAGGCCAACGCTCTATCCACTGAGCCAAACCGTTCAGGACCAGAATGGACATTTTAGACCACATTTTAATTTGGGGCTGACCCTTCCGGTTTGTGGTAGAAGCTTCCAGTTTCCAGCTTGCTATCAGTGTATTCCTGAATCGCCTCCCTGTGACCTCCAAGGAAAATTCTGTCTGCCTTTCCATTAGGCTCTTACGTTCCATTTGCTGCGGGAAATCCCTTACTCCACAGGACCTGGAGGCCCGGAGAAGTCACTCACGGTGGGCCCTCTGCTCATGTCTTGCTGGTTTAAAGGTTTTTCAACAATAGAGTGTGTTTGACCTCCCTTCAGCCTCCTTTCAAGCCGAGAGCTGAAGGTGTTCTGCTGAGCGCTGAGCAAACAAAGCTTTGGCTCCCTCGCTGCTTTGATCTCAGAGAACTCATAGGAGCTAGAAGGGAGGAGATGAGCCAGGGGCCCCCGGAGGGATTAACTGTGAAAACCTGGCCAGGCTTTGTTGGACGGGGGAAGCGAGGGTGGGGTGTCGGGTGTCTGGGGAGCAGATGTGAACCCGACTTGATCTTCTGCAGCTGCAGACAGAGGTTTGCCAGAGGTGAACGCCGTTCCCGCGGAGGCCAGGAGCCCGCTCGGGGTCGCCCGCCATGGTCTGTCCTCCCACCGCAGCTGGACTCGGCGCGGGGTCTTTGCAATTCGATTCCGGCGACTGTGCAACAGGTTGGATGAAGGAAGGGGTTCTTTTGAGAAACCAGTTGGTGGATTTCATCTCTGTGTTGTTTTATTCATTTCTCAACATCCCGGAGAGCTGTGGACGGACGTCACCAGCCTCCCTGAGTGACCTTCACTGCCATGTGATCTCAATAGAACGATGGGCCGGGCGAGGTGGGGCGGGGTCAGAAAAGGGGCTGTTTCCTCTGAGCAGCACGTCCCTGACTTTGTTCCAGGGACCATCAGTCCCAAGAGATGTTCCAGAAGCTTCGCTATCACCCGGGGGGTGGTGGGAGGGAGCACGAGGCTCAGTGGCTGTGTATCGACCTATGAACCAGGAGGTCACGGTTCGATTCCCGGTCAGGGCACGTGCCCCGTTGCAGGCTCCATCCCCAGTACGGGACGTGCAGGAGGCAGCCGATCCACGAGTCTCTCTCATCATAGATGTTTCTTTCTCTCCCTCTCCCTTCCTCTCTGAAATCAGTAAAAAAAATCAAAAGCAAACAGAAGGTGCATGATCCAGTAGTGTTGGGAAGTTCTGCAGGCTGTGTTTTCCTCTGGAGACGCCTAGCGCACATTGGAATTCTAAAGGCTCTGACATGTCCAATAGTTGAAAATATTCTCTGACTTCATTGAGCCCCAAACTACTCAAACTTAATCAGCCAGGAAATCATGACCTTTTTTGGTGAATCAATATTCTTTTTTTTTTTTTTTTTTGACTCATCTATTACTAAGTGAGTCACACTTCAAGAAGGCTGGTCTGTGGGGTGGGGAAATAGAGGGTTCCACTTGGCACTCACAGAATGGGGGTTCCCGAAGCCTCTCGCACCCACCACCTGCGAGTTCTTTCTTAGGAACCCCCTCTCCTGCATTGTTCTAGGTACATCAGCTCTGCTTTCCATTTCATTTGGAGAAAACCATTGAAAAGCTGAAACACGGTCGAGTCAAATTTCTACATCGAGGAAGACATTTTACAACTTAGAATGAAGGCCAGGCTGGTGTTGCTCAGTGGTTGGGCGTTGACTCATGAACCAGAAGGTCATGCATGGTTTGATTCCCGGTCAGAGCATATGCTCAGGTTGCAGGTTTGATCCCCAGGAGGAGGTGTGCAGGAGGCAGCCAGTCGGTTCTGTCTCATCGTTGGTGTTTCTATTTCTCTTTCCCTCCCCTTTCCTCTCTCTAATAAAAAACCTATTTTAAAGAAAGACTTAGAACGGAGGCTCTAATTTCTAGTTCCATATTTCTTCCTACAGAAGGAGCTAGAAGTGGCCAGAATATGGCATCCTTTCGGTCACAGTAAATGTCTCAGGAGTGGGTAGTAGACCCATAAGCCAATCAGGTGCCAGTAGAGTTCACCTCAGGCCTTTTGGTTGAGTGACATATAAATGAGTATTGTCTTCCCACTGCACTTAGAACGGTGAGATTTCAAGCCTGAGGCTTTCAACTTGAACTCAGGACCCAGAGTGGATACCCTAGTCCAGTGGTCGGCAAACTCATCAGTCCACAGAGCTAAATATCAACAGGACAACGATCGAAATGTCTTTTGAGAGCCAAATTTTTTAAACTTAAACTTCTTCTAATGCCACGTCTCCAAAATAGACTCACCCAGGCCATGGTATTTTGTGGAAGAGCCACTCTCAAGGGGCAAAAGAGCCGCATGTGGCTCGGGAGCCGCAGTTTGCCGACCACGGCCCTAGACCATGCTGAGAGCCTCCAGGACCTGAACTCCCATCATCTGTACCAAAAGCAATGCTTGCAAGCTGCCTTCGACCCAGCTGAGCTCGTCTGGAAATTTCTGAGGAGGCCCTTTGAGTTTGAAAAGCTGCATTTTTCATTAATGATGGCTCCAGAAGGTTTAATCCAGACCCGGGTTCCCCGCGGACGCCCAGTGAGAACCTGCTGATGGATGTGTTATGACACCCCATCACATTGCATTTTGAGTTTCGAAACAGCTTTGTTAGAGGTGTCCAGAGCCCCGCCCTCGGACTTTATTTTCATTGGAGTCCAGGAATCAGACAATGACGTTGTCTGGTCCCCAGCAGCCTCGCAAGGCAGCGAGCTCCCTGAGCATTCGTCCAGGCTGCGCTCGAAGCGAGCCCAAGGCAAACAGAACAGCGAGCAGGCCCACCCCCTTTGCATACACGTGTCCCCGGGGCCTCGTCACCACCAGGCCCGTGGCCAAGGTGTGTGCTTTCAGAGGTGCGGAGGGGAGCTGTTTGCTGAGCCTGAGACTCAACTGCTGGGCTGGGCAGGACTAGCGCCTGCTCAGACGAGAGGCTTGGAGTTAAGTAAGTGCCACGTGCAACTGTCTGATACATGTCCGTCATGAATTCTCTGATCATCTGCTCAAACGACAGTCATTTTCAATATTCTGTAGCGGAAATAGCAAATATGACGAATCTCCTAGCACGGTTGCAGGGCTGATAGTTTAAAATTATGTGTACTTCACCCTTCATTATTAGAAATGTCTCCTTTTCTTTCTTTTCTTTAAAAAAAAATATATTTTATTGATTTTTCACAGAGAGGAAGAGAGAGGGATAGAGAGTTTGAGACATCGATGAGAGAGAATCATTGATCAGCTGCCCCCTGCACACCCCCTAATGGGGATGTTTCTGCAACCAAGGTACATGCCCTTGACCGGAATCGAACCCAGGACCTTCCAGTCCGCAGGCTGATGCTCTATCGACCGAGCCAAACCGGTTTTGGCAGAAATGTCTCCTTTTCTAACATATGTACTAAATGCTGGCCATTTCCTCTAAGCATTGCTGCATTCCACAAGCTTTGATAAGCTGTATTTTTATTTGATGGCTGCTCTTAATAAGTCCTCTTTTTCTTTTGGTTTTCTGCCATTCCATCATGTTTTGGGAAGGTTGTCCTGCTTGAGATTTGTTGCAATTTCTGGGTCTGAAGCTTAATGGCTTTGAGCAAATCTGGAAAATTCCAATTCATTATTTTCTCATGAAATATTACCTCTTCCCCATTTTCCCTGACATTTCTTTCTAGTATTATGATTTAAATATTTGTCAAACTTCTTACTCATGTCTGCCATGTCTCTTAATGTCAGGTTCCCATTTTTCAAACACGTTTCTCACTGTTGCATTGTGGATGATTTATTTGTATCTTTCCATTCACTAATTTTTCCATTTGGCTGTGTCTCATTCTCTGTTGAGGTTTGAATTTCAATTGCCATGGTTTTCATTTCTAGAAGTTCTGTTTGGCTCTTTGTCAGTTATGCTTACTCACGTTAAGCCTTTTATTTATTGTTTGCATTTCAATTTCTCTTTTATTTCTTTAAGTATAAAACTTATATTCTGTGCCTGATAATTCCAATGTCTAAAATATTAGTGAGTCTGATTCAGCTATTGTGGTGTCTGCTGATACTCACATGATGCTTAGTTTCTATGTGCCTTTTGTTATGTTTGGCTGTGAATTGCTCATTTTCCTTGGAACGTACACATGTCATTTAAAATTTTCTAGTAGTCATGTTAAAAAAAAGGAACAAGTGAAATTAATCTTGATACTGTATTTTATTTAACCCAATATATCAAAAATATTATTTTAGCATGTAGTCAGTATAAAAATTAATGAGATATTTACATTATTTTTTCACGAAGCCTGTGAAATCCAGTACGCATTGTACACTTCCAGTATGTCTTAGTTTAGGCATTAACTTTACCAGAAATACTTGATCTGTTTCCAAGCCTGGCCAGTGTTGGCTCAGCAGTTGAGCATCGACCTATGGATCAGGAGGTCACGATTCAATTCCCAGTCAGGGCAAATGCCTGGTTTGTGGTTTCATACCAAGTAGGAGTATGCAGGAGGCAGCCAATCAGTGATTCTCATTTATCATCGATGTTTCTCTCTCTCTCTCCCTCTCCTTTCCTCTCTGAAATCAATAAAAAAATAAAATAAAAATGAGTTCACAAATTTATGGTTGAGAGAGTAGTAGATTCATATATCCAAGCTGTTTCAAACCTTCTTAAACATTTTCCAATTATTAAATTGTGTATCAGCCTTTAAATTTAAATTCAATAAAATGAAGTAAAATTTTAGTTTCTCAGTATCACTGGCTGTATTTCAGGTGCTTAAATGCTATAGGCTCCTGGACGGGACAGTGCAGCCTCAGAATGATGAGAATTTGCTCTGACATCCCAGTTCAGACATGGTCTGGACCTTGGCTTTGACCTATATTCAAGTACAATGTCACAGATTAGAGCTGCAGTTCTCAGACCTGGGGATCCGCTAAAAATTCCAGGTCTGGGTCCTTATGGATTAATGGAAATGAATTTCTGCAGGTGGGATCTAGGAATGGCTATGTTTTCAAATTTCCTAAATTATTCTAATAAAATACCCCAACTGGATGGTCTGGAAGATGAATTGGGAGCTAACTCATTGCAATATAATGCTTCCCATTGGCTGAGCAACCTATGGAAACACGGACAGGAATACACTGGGATAGAAGGCAAATGGTACTTTTATTTTTAAACTCTTTTATTATAGAACTATATATATTTAAAACATAAATTTTGTTAATATTCTTAGTAAGCATGTGAAATAAATCAATAAGTTTTCATTTCCTTTATAATTTCAGAAATACAAAATATTATTTTTTGTTAGTATTAAGTTGATGTGTTGTTATAGTTCTTCCCAGGTACATGCTGTTGCCATTTTATTAAAATTTTTTTTAGAGCTGTAAGTAGTTTGGCTCAGCTGGATAGTATTGGCCCGCAGGCTAACGGGTTCCAGGTTCAATTCTGATTCAGGGCATGTACCTGGGTTGCAGGCTCTATCCCTTGGCCCTGGTTGGGGTGCATCTCTCACATTGATACTTCTCTCTCTCTGTCTCTCCCTGTCCCTTCTACTTTCTCTAAAAATCGGTGGAAAAAATCTCCTCATGCAAGGATTAACAACAACAAAATGTTTAGAGAAGCTTTCAGTACTGTGTTCATGTGTTTAGCCTGTATTTATTCATAAATGATATGATCCTCTTAAGATCTTGCATGCCAAATTAGCGTAGCTGCTTCTTGCCAGCCTATACTAATAAAAGCCTAGGTGGTCATCACACCCTCACACCATCACAATCCATCACCAGGGTGGGCGGGGCTTGACACTGTGTATGCAGCACTGGGGCAGGTCCTGGCGGCTGCTTTGCGTGGCTTCTGCCGGGGGTCCCTGTGGCCCCCAGCTCTGGCCTACCAATTTGGGGCAATCCATTGAGAAGCCCTGGGTGGCTGGGCGGGGCTCTGTGAGAGGGCTCAGGCAAGCTGCGGGGGGACCTCCCCCCCCCCAGTGCATGAATTTTGTGCACTGGGCCACTAATATTAACATAATGGTCATCACTCTGTCATGACTCACCACAGTTGATCAGCCTAATTGGTTTTAGCAACACGTCTGACCTAACGTCAGTGACGTCATTGTGGCTGAGCTCGTTTGGTTGAATTTCATGAAAATCTTTTGGTTCCATGCTTGAATTTTCCAGTTGGTTGTTTATATACCTGTCCTAGCTTTCAGAGTTTGGCATTTGTCTCGCTTTATTACTCTATTCCGCTTCTTTCCAGAAACCTGATAATATTTTCTCATTTCACCTAATCAATCAACGGGAGTTTATGGTGTAGCCATCCGACACCAGGCCCCATGTTAACTTTGGCAATTCGGCTTCGTCCTGTGCGTCAAACAAACAAATAAGCAAGCCAACATACGAACAAACAAATGTATAAGCCAACAGACACTTTTCTGTATCTATTGCCCTTTGAGTATTATTATAGTTAAAAATAAAATTCGTAAATATTACATAATAAGAATAATAATGATAAAAGCTGCTTACAGAAGACTTCCAAGATGGCAGATGCTGTTCTAAACCAGTTTGTACCTCATTTGCCTGAGCCCTGCAGGATCCCCGTGCAGGGGGTCATATGACCACTTACAGATGAGGATACTGGGTCTTTAAAAAAAAAAAATATATATATTTTATTGTTTTTTTTTTACAGAGAGTTAGAAACATCAATGAGAGAGAAACAATCAGCTGCCTCTTGCACACTCCCTACTGGGGATGTGCCCGCAACCAAGGTACATGCTCTTAACCAGAATCGAACCTGGGACCCTTGAGTCTGCAGGCCAACACTCTATCCACTGAGCCAAACTGGTTAGGGCGACACTGAGTCTCAGTTGAGGGATTTGGATCGCTCTGTCAGCTTGAAGACATGTAATACGTGCAATGGGCGGGAATTGGCCTTCCATTTCCATCCCTTTTCTGTGGCAGCTGTGGGCTGCTTGGCTTTGTCTTCCAGTTGTCCACTAGCGTCTCCCTTTAACGTCTTCAGGGAGAAGCTGGTTGCTGGGTCTCTTGTGAAGGCTTGACTTTGACTCTCTTTGTGGAAATTATGCCTCATGTTCAGCTGAGCACAGTGTCTTGGTTTAAGGAGGCCTGTGCCATTTGCATACAGACAACTCTTCTCTGACCCTGGCCAGGAAGAAAGAGGCAAATGTCAGCTGCTTTGCTTGTGGGCTGGCTCAGTGCCACCAGACACCTTTCCCTGTGGGCATGCGCACTAGCATGAGCTTTATCTTTATTTGAACCAGTTAGTGCTCCCTTCCTGTGCTCTGGGCCCCCAGCACGATGAAAGGCCCAAAAGCTTTGGGACTAGACTTACATGAGATGATTCTAGTCCAGCAGAGACTCCCTGTGACACAGCTGCATGTAGCATGTTCCTGTCTGTCCTTGTGCATAACTGTTCCAGAGGTTTCCATGGGGGCAAAGGATGATGGGTGGGTGGATCTCGGGCTGCCACGGTGTGCTGGAAGCCTCTACCTCCCAATCTAATTCATATTTCTTTGGTTCTGATATATATCAGAACCTATCTGATCTATCGATCTATCTATCTATCTATCTATCTATCTACCTGATCTCTATCAGTCTATTTATCTATCTATCTATCCATCCATCCTCACCTGAGGGTATGTTTTATTGCTTTCAGAGAGAGAGAAAAAGAGAGAGAGAGAGAGGGAGGGAGAGAGAAACATGGATGTGAGAGCAACATCGATCAGTTGCTCCTGTATGTACCCCGACCAGGCACCGAACCTGAAACCTCTCAGTATGTGCCCTGACCATGAATCTAACCTGCCACCTTTCTGGTGTACGGGGCGACACTCCAACCAACTTGTCCACCCGGCTGCGGCTTTTTGGTTCTGGATATTTTTAATCTACAGTCTCTGTTTTATGGTTTTCTTGTCGCCACTTCAGTTTCTATGTGGAAAGGGCTGGCACGACTTGATAACTACCCCAAACAAACAAACAAACAAACAAACATAACAATTCTGACAATGGTTCTTTAGTCTGAAAAAAAAAAAAAAACCTGCCTGTGACACACACCAGTGCTCCTTTTCCAGCAGGGGAGGGGAGGAAGCGAAGGGAAGTTCTTCGATAAACGCTGATGACAGCAGTAAGCTATAGTCTCAGTGTGAATAAGAACCAGAGAGATAAGATAGAAAACAAGACGGAGCAACTGAGCATCCCCCTTGGACTGCCTCCCGCCTTGCTGCCTTCCTGGTGTGTGTACAGAGTCCTCGGTGACAGTGGCTTCAGCTGGTTCCCCTTGTTATCTTTGAATTACATTTCGTCCGGGCTCTACAGGCTTAAGCCCAGAGTAACCGATGGCCGTTCTCTGCAAACCAGCTCACGTGACTTTGTCATCAGCCTCTTCCCGCACCCGGGACCCCTCCCAGACCCCGAACCCTCAGGTTCAGCTGTGTTAGCCACGCTGGGCTGCCCTCCTTGGAGTGCACATTGCTGCGTGAGTTCCGCCATCTTTAGGAGCCTCCTTGGACAAGCTTTCGCCTGGCCTGACTGACCCCTGCTTCTCAAAACTGTTTATAAACGGACTGCCTCGAGGTGGGCCCTGGGCAGTGGCTTGGCAGGAGCAGACAGAGACAGGTCAAGAAAGGGTCTAGAGAGAAGAGAGGGGCACAGAGCAGGCATCCACAAGCAAGCTCTCTGAAGTGCTGGCTGAACAAAGGGAAGGAACACAAGCTTTTCTCATAACCCCCAACTGTGTCAGCAGTCTTAAAAAATGACCCTATCTGGGTGGCTGTGAGGGTTTCTTTCCCAAGAACTAGGAGAGAGCCTCCAAAATGAAAAAATAATTTAATGTTTAATCATTTATGTATCTACTGATCTTCTTCTTTCTTTAAAAAATATATATATTTGGCCCTAATCGGTTTGGCTCAGTGGACTGAAGGGTCCCAGGTTCGATTCTGGTCAAGGGCATGTACCTTGGTTGCGGGCACATCCCCAGTTGGGGGTGTGCAGGAGGCTGCCAATAGATGTTTCTCTCTCATCGCTGTTTCTATCTCTCTATCCCTCTCTCCCTCTCTGTAAAAAAATCAATAATATATATATATATATATATATATATATTTTTTTTTTTTTTTTAAATTTTTATTTATTTATTTTTTTAAAGATTCCTTTGCAAGGTTGCAGGACTGATTAGGGTTGCCTTTCTGATTTTGCCTGTTTCCTCACTTCCTGCCCATCTCTTGCCTCAACTGGTATTCCTCCAACGCCCTCCAACTTCCGCTGGACCGCCATGACCCCCTCTCTCCCCTTAGCCTGGTTTCCACTGGGCACTGAGAGCAGCTGTGGGAGGGTGTGCTCCGCTTTTAAGGCTCATGCGGCTGTGACTGGACACAAGGTGGTGTCCTGGGGAGGAGGCGGCTTCTGTCCACGGGGGCCAGCTGTGGCAGCGCACTGGACATGGCTGAAGGATTCCGTCACTCCCGTTGGCCACGGCTCATTAAAACGTGTGGGCTTGCTGCGGACGGATCTTTCCAAATCCGTGCTGCCCGTGAGACCATGGAAACAGATTATGGTGGGCCCGTTCCAGGAGGCCTGCTTTACCCAGAGTCGCAGGAGCTGGGAAGGGAGAGGAGGGCATGGGGTGTGAGGCTGAGAGATGCTTCCAGAAGTTTATACCTGGATCTTTCTTCTGAGAACGTACCATCTCCCACCTCGTCTCATTCTGTAGGAAGTTAAAGAAAAAAGAAACTTTTTGTCATTTGTACCTCTCACAGAAATTGAATTTAAGAATTTTAAAATACTTTTTCTCCCCAGTAAGCGATGCATCCTGTTTGATTTACTTTATTATTTTGTATAATATATATTTTTATTGATTTCAGAGAGGAAGGGAGAGGGAGAGATAGAAATATCAATGATGAGAGAGAATCACTGATCGGCTGCCTCCTGCACGCCCCACACTGGAGATCAGGCCTGCAGCCCAGGCAGGTGCTCTGACTGGGAATTAAGCTGTGACCTTCTGGTTCATAGGTTGATGCTCAACCACTGAGCTACATCAGCCAGGTTGGCTTATTTTGAATTAATTGTGTTAGAAAGACATGATTTACCAGCAAGTGCATTCACAAATTACATAGTTTATCATACTGAGAGGTATCTGGGTATAAATGGTATACTAGTAGTATCAGAAACATAACTTTGTTCAGAGGCAGGCTGGCCGCTAGCCTGGGCATCTGAGGCTCTGAATCATGAACGTGTTCATGTGCTCTCTCCATCACATAGACACACACACACACACACACACAGGCTCTCACATAGCTTTGTTTGTTTTAAAGAGAAAACATGTTTGTTTGCTTGGTTGATTGAAAAAAGATGCCATTGCCAGTTTTCCTGATGTGAACCCAGGTGCTGACCGAGGGAGGAACAAGCATCCAGCTGGTGGGCAGGAAGGGAAAGGGTGATGGAGGGTCCTGGGGGAGGTTTGGATAGACCAGGACCGGAGGTGGCGGATATCCCCTCCGCTCACACTTGATTGGCCAGAATCAGTCACGTGGCCACAGCACCCTGCAAGGCAAGCTGGGAAATAGAGTCTAACTTTGTGCCCAGAAGTGGAGGAGACAGATTTTGATAACACATAATCAGTATCGGCCAAAATGATCACCTCTTGATTTCTTACGACGTTTAATTGAGCACCTCTGATGTGCAGACACCATACTAAGCCTTACAGGTACAAACGAGGTAGGAAAGTATAATTCTTGTCCTCAAAGATGTCTGTTGATAAAAGGTAGTTTGGAAAGAAAGTCTTACGCCAGCTCCCACCGCCTCCATGTGAAAAACAGGTAGTGGCTACAGAGCGTTCCGTTCGTGGGCTGACCAGATCAGGTTAGTCCTGGGGAGGTTTTATCCCTAAAGCCAGGGGCCCGGAAAACCACCCGTCTCAAGACTCTCTTTGTTGGAAATTCCGTGTGGGGACAAGCCCCTCCCTCCCCGGCCGAATGTTTGTGGCTGCGCGCTTCCAGGTGGCATGTGTGGGGTCCTGTTCGGCCAGTGTCCTTAAACCCCAGCAGCCTCTGCTGCAGGAATAACATTCTCCAAGGTAGCTTTCCGTGTTTGTGCCAGGAACTGGGAAATCAGAGTGCAAACTGGAGCAGGCTCGTTTACTGGGGACTGTAAATGAAAGTAGAAACTGCGTAAACTGTGACCCAGCAGTGTTCTCCTAGCTGCCTGCCTCGGAAGGTCGTCTGTTCATGGGCACTGGCATAAGAATATTCATCGCAGTGCTGTCTGTAGTAGCAGCAAAGCTGGCACTGGCACGGATGCCCGTCAGTGGTAGAAAAAATGATGGTATAGCCATGCAATAGAATATTATACAGCAGTGAACATGAATCAATTATAGTCTCACCCATCCACAGGAGTGAATCTAAAGAATACAGTGTTGAGTATAAAATGCAAGTCATATATTTTTTAAATGTATTTTTTATTTATTTTTATAGAGAGGAAGGGAGAGGGATAGAGAGCTAGAAACATGATGAGAGAGAAACATTGATCAGCTGCCTCCTGCACACCCCCCCCACGGGAGATGTGCCCACAACCAAGGTACATGCCCCTGACCAGAATCGAACCTGGGACCTTTCAGTCCGCAGGCCACCACTCTATCCACTGAGCCAAACCGGCCAGGGCAGGAATATATGTTTTTATATAAAGTTTAAAAACGTACCCAACTAAACGATAGATTGCTTAGAGATAGGTGGGTAGACCTAGTGATTTATGCCAGCACTTCCTTAGGCTTTGGGGCAGGAAGAGGCATGGAGAGATGGGGCTTCCATGCCTCTGTTTCTGACCTTTGACCTTCAGAAAATGCATTGTCTTGGCCATAGTGCTCCTCCTGCCCTTTATGCTAACTACTGCTTTAGTACAGTCCCAGACAAACACAGGAGGGAAAGAGTGAGGGAGGGAGAGTGGAGAGAGAGAAAGAGAGAGAGAGAGAGGAGTACAGGGTGATATGTTTTGAGAATGGAAGAGACATCCAGGATTTTGGCCCTACCTACATGTGTAAAAATGCATATGTGGGCGAGGCTTTTATTGAGCAATTACTATGTCCCTCTTACTGGGCAGAGCAGCTCCTAGTATTTCATCTCCAGCAGTCCCGCAAGTGCATGTAGTTGTTCTCATTTTACAAATTAGGAATGCGGAGCTCAGGGAGGTCATTGTGGGAGGGAATGGAACTTGGGTGTTCGGCCTCAAAAATGTTGTATGTGCGCAGAAGTCCAGGGAACATGCTCACAAAAATCTGGTGGGCAATAGCTTCCCTGAAACCATCGCCGTCTCAGCCAGGCAAACCCCCTTCCCCGGTTTAATTTTATGTTTTGCCCCAGGATGCATCGGCCGCAGCGCAAATAAAGCCAATAGCCACGTTCTTCCTGAATTGGCCCCGGAGGCCATTCCTCGGAGCAGGTGCTTACGGCTGGGGTGGAGCTCAAACATCTGGCAAGCCTTAGCCGGTGGGCAGGGCACGCTATTACACAGCCCCGATGCAGCGTGGGCCTGCCGCGTTTTCATCAACCATCCAAGGAAGCAAGATCCCTGGCATTTTGTTGGCAGCAAAGGCCTGGAAGAAGTAAAAAAAAAAATTCTATCATCATGATGGATTAGGTTATTTTCCTCTTGTGCAAAGTTACTCACAGCTGAAAGGTTGGACAAGATAGCTCTTGATTAAATGGAAATTGCCCCGACTGGCCCGTGAATCATGTGTGCGCAGCAGAGTCCGAGGCGCTTTTATTCGCTCCGGTCCCGTTAACGGTTACCTCTGCTGGAGGAGCTTTGGTTGCTACCTTGCAGGTGTGTTGATAGCGCCATGGTTACACATTTCCCTGATGGCGGGAGATTGCGTTTGGCCACAGGCATTCGCTTCTTTAGTTATCGCCATGTTCATCCCTGCACGTTGCACTGCTTTGTTTTCCTGCTTACCAATCCATCAGTCCTGTCTACAACTCACGCACACCCAAGCGTGCTCTTTACATACCTTATGGTTTATTTCTCTAGCCCGTGACCCTTGAATTGCCTTGTTCATCCTCATCCTCATCCGTCCTCCCCATGTTCCCAGACACACTTGCAGTGTACAGTTTCCTCTCTCCGCCAGCCAACAGCCATCATGGGCAGTTGGAGGCAATTGTATCCTTTCTCCTGGGGATCTGAGTTGAGGGTGGGATGGCAGGAAATAATGCGTTTCAAAAAATACTCCTGGTTCTCCTTCTGAGCATGTGGTGGGCTATACGTCTTGGTTCCATTGTGGTTGGCGAGAGCCTTTGAATAATTCCGAGCAGGGAAGTCTGAACAGGAGTGACATCGCTTATTCCAAGGACCCACAAGACATCTAGAAACTTCTTTCCTCCTTGACAGGGCCCCCTAAGAGTTATGCTGAGCAGACCTCATGCCAACACGCCATGGACTATGAAATAAGCGAGAAGTCAAGCTTTGTTTTTCAGGTGTATCAACCTGTCTAATTTTTTCCTAATCTTACCGAATGCTTTTGAGGGTTGGGGTGAAGTGAAGACGTGTCAGATCTATGTCTGGCTATTCTCAGCTTCTTAATTTCACCGGAAAAATCTCAGTGTTTTACAACCACTGAGATGCTATTGCGTGTTACCACAGCAAAGTGTACTTATACTGACTGATACACAGGGAGACAGAAAAAGTACATGTAAGCAAGACAAGAAAGAGGGACTGAAGAGAGAGAGTTCCTTTTTTATGTGGAAACATTCAAGAGGCTCTCTTGTCATAATCATGTGTTGCAAGTCATGTTTGAGATGCCATTTCTCAGGAAAAATGCCATTTTGTTTTCCAGGAGCTTCTTGTTGAAGACCAGGGAGGAGATGGAAGATGTGAGGGGCTGAGAGTCAAGTTTGCAGCCGGTGAGATGATGCTGGGATCCGGTAAGGGAGGGGGGAGAAGAACAGAGAGGAGGGGGATGGAGAGAGCAGAGGAGACGGGACGGTGAGGCCAGCAGGTGCCTGATGGAGGCTGACTTTGACATTCTAGGTTCCAAGAGAAAAGCAAAACAGAGCAGCAGAGCATTTTGCGTTGTCCACCAGCTTCTGAGCATACTGTGACCGGCCACCCCATGACCTTCATACCAACCCAGCGTACCGGGAAGCCGAGTGAGTTTTTCAGGTGTATCAACCTGTCTAATTTTTTCCTAATCTTACCGAATGCTTTTGAGGGTTGGGGTGAAGTGAAGACGTGTCAGATCTATGTCTGGCTATTCTCAGCTTCTGAATTTCACCGGAAAAATCTCAGTCTAAAGACCCTGCCGTGTCCACAGCCTGGGCGCTGCTCCTGAGACCGTGAACAGGGTTAACGGAATGTGACCCTCAGTTACAGTGGCCGTCTGGGGGATCCGGCTGTCATCTCTCCTCGGGGCTGCGATTTGGAATCGGATAATATTCTGGGTCATACCTTTGGTCGTCTTTGATGATTGGAGTCATTTATGGACTGTCCTGCTGTCGGGGGCAGTGTTTGTCCCGAGTTTCCGTCTCCCGCCTTCCTCCCAGGGTCTTGCTGTCATTGCTTAGACATTGTACTGCTGCTCTGGGCCCTCCGCCCTCTCTCTGCCTGCGTGCCATTCACGTGACTCGCACATTATCCTGTAGAAAGTCACGTGGTGCTTGAAGACAAGGGAAAGAAAAGCCTTCCCTTCCTCCATTCAGGGCTTCTTATCGTGGGAACAGTTGTGCTGAGAGCTGCCGGCCAAGAATCAAAGATGGCGGGGGTGAGGCGGGGAGAGGGCGGGCAAGAGGAGTGGCCACATCCCACGAGCAAGGTAGGAGGATGGTCAGCAGCGGGATAAGGAAAGGTCTAAAGAAAATTTTAGGGTTGGGTAGCGGGTGAGGACCAGCCTCGCTGTGGTTGGCTGGGAAAGCAGGATTGGGATGGAGGGAATTTTCCACAGTTCACAACAGTCCCGATTGTGAGTGGGGGAATCGGCATTCGCCGCTCTGGTGCCAGCACTCTGGACCTGGCAGTGGTCGGCAAGAAAAAGGAACGACGGGTGATAGAATCCAAGTGCAGGGGGCTCAGTCTTGGTTGAACATTAGAATAACTTGGGAAATTAAAAAAAAAAATTCCCGAGTTCTACCCTAGACCAATGCTCCTTGAACGCAACCGCGCGTTAGAATTCTGTGGGAATCTTGTGGAAATGCAGATTGGGCTGAATTAGGTCCCAGGTGGGACCGGAAATTCTGTACGTCTAACAAGCTCTCCAGCGAGGCTGTACCTGCTGGCTGAGGGTTTAGGAGCAGTCAAACTGCAATCTCTGGGGCGTGAATCCCAGCCACGGATGTTTTACAGAACATATATCTTTGGGGTTAAGACCCATCTCGTTGGAGCCTAAAAGATGGATTTACAGAGTCTTGGGGGGCCACCATGGCGAAAGCTCTCCGCACTGCGAGAAGGTAACAGATGCTTCGATAGGAGACACCCCCGGTGAGGAAGTCGATGGACCTCCAAGCTTGGGGAGTCTCAGAGGGTTCATCACAGCAGGTGGCATCAGCCTTTGGAGCAGGGGTCCTCAAACTTTTTAAAGTGGGGGCCAGATCACGGTCCCTCAGAGAGCTGGAGGGCCGGACTATATGAACTACTAATTCCTACTGTAACACCTCGGCTGCGCTCACTGCCCAAAAAACCTGGCGGGCCGGATCAGACTCCTATGCGGGCCGTAGTTTGAAGACCCCTGCTCTGGAGAGAAGTACACTGTGTGGGTCCAGGGTCTGCTCTGCTAAGTCTGTGCCGAGGCCTTTAGAAGCCAACACCTCTTCGTGGTGGGAGACCAAGCCACAGAGCTCCCCACACTCTGGCCCTCCCAGTTGCTCTGGTTCCTGTTAGAGATGATTCCAGGGTTTTTGTTGTTGTTGTTGTTTTTTTTTTTTTTGGGGGGGGGGGATGCAAAGACTTTCCTCTTATCCTTAAAATGGCCTAGTCATGTCTTGGTCACATGTGTTGAATGGTTTGAACCTGACAGAAGAAGAAATAGTATACAGGACTGTCCACCTGGAATCAGACTCAAAGCAAAATTAAAATGCAAAACACATTGAGAGGAGAAAGAAGTAAAACACAGCCCAGAAAACAAGACCAGTGTGGCCACGGGGGGTCAGTTTGTACCACATCGGGTGTCCACCTAACATCTTTGATGCTTCATCCAAGTCATAATAATAAATCGCTACATTATTAGGGTGATTGTACAATAGCAGTTTAAGCAATTGTCTTGAATATCACTCCTTTAATTGGCTGCACGGGCTTAATGCTGCTCCCCCCGGAAGCCAGAATCCACCCACCTCTCCAGCATGTCCTCGGGCCCTATAACTCATTCTGATTTTGATTGCTCTGTCATTCTGTGACTTTGGATAATAGGCCATTATTCTAGGAGTTACCATTATATTTTATTAATAAGAGCCAGGAGAATTTATAGCAGCAAAACGCTGAAAGATCTGTCAGTGGAGCCCTCATATCTCTTGTAAAATGTGACCCCATTGGCTAGCGGGCATGATGGATGGAGACAGCACATGCTTCCTCCTGTCTCTCTCCCTCAGCGGCCCGGTGAGTACCATCCAGACCACGGCCCTGGGGACCATCGGCTGATCCTGGCTCAGGGCCTCCCCGAAGCGACATGCGCAGGGAGTGTGACACAGAAGAGGTCTTAGTAGGAATGACCCCTGCAGGTGGGGTCATAGTCAAAACTCCAAGCATGGGCAATGCACGTTGTCACAGTATTTTTTTATCTTCCTCCCCGATGCCTGAAATGGCTGCCGATCACATTAGACACACTTGGGAAGTACCAGAAAGGGAGGAGTTAAAGAAATGCACATTTGGAGGCAACCACAAAGCTCACATTCTTATCTGGGTTCCCTCTCACTTTATATTCTTGTGCAGTTTTTCTTTATATAGTTAAGTCCTTTCCATCTGCATACTTCTATATGCTATTTGCTTCCAGTGGCACTGCACTGTTAAACTCGTCTTAAATATCATGTAGGCGGCTGCGTTCGTGTGTCATTATATGGCTAAAGCATGGTTTATTGACCCCTCTGCACATTCCCCACGTATCAGGAGGGATCCACTCCCCATGGTGGACACCCATAAAGCACTGTGCTTGGGGGAGACCCCATTAGACTCTCGTGTCATACATGCTTCCCCTCCACCCTTTGCTAGATCTGTGGCCCAAGCCCGGGTGGTCATGGGGTGAAAAGGGAGTCATAATAATTAGCAGTACAGAGCTGCTGTCTCATTGAAATAAGATCATGGCTGCAAAGCAGCCGGCGCATAGCAAGTCAGCTTAAACCAGCTGCGCCAGAATGTCGAGCGTCTTTGCATTTAGTGTCCCCTCTATTTGGGATGCTTTCCCCCTAGAAACCTGCATTGTTTCCTTACTCGAAAAGTTGCTCACAACACCCAATAAAGGGAAGTAACACCCCCGTGTTCTCTTATCTCGACTGTATTCCTTGTACAGACAATGGTTGGCACATTGATTGGAGGCTCATCTGGCTATGGCCTGTCTCCGCACTCACTGCCAGGGTGTGGACTGCTTTGCTCACTGCTGCATCCCCACCATTTAGACCCTCCACCGGGCACATAGTAGCTTCTCAATAAACAGATTCATGAATGAATAGGGTGTTTGGACACAATCTGGGCCTAATCTCAGGGAATGTGATTCTGGAATCTGTTTTTTAAGAGTCTCCTCTGGAGCTTTTATGCCCTCCGAAATTTGAACTGTAGTTTTCCCCCCGTTTCTTGTATTAAGACAGTGCTCACACTATTGGACTTCCTTTTCCTGTTCTCCTTTCGAAACCTACTTGAAGAGCAAGGAGCAATTTAAGTAACAGAACAATATCACTCATCGCAACAGGCTGGGCACCTTGACATAGTTCCTCCTCGGCTAATTTGCTGAAAGATCGCAATGACAGGAAAGCGAGGTTTTTTGGGTGGTGGTTTTGATGGTGAACGAGACATACATAAGGCTTGTTCGGGCTGTTACTCCGTGTCCACGTTGCTTTGACCACACAAAGGCGAGAAAACGAAGCAATCCCTTGTGTATTTTGTGCAAAGCGCTCGCTCCTCTTTCCTCCACTTCCCTCTTTCTCCCGGTCCAGCCCCTCCCTCTTCTCACACTCGGTAACCACGCTACTTCCTACGTCCGGAGTCCTTTTCTTCAGTTTTCAGAAGGGCCGAGACCCAGGCCCCTGCGGGTGGACCAAGCTGGGCTTGGATGGGAGGCATGCCACAGTGGAAGGGTCTGGCCTGGAGCCGGGGACACCAGGGTCTCTCTCCCCATGCTTCACAGCGCCAGTCTGTAAAGTGGGCCCTTCTAGAAAATGTTGATCAGACTTTGTCCTGAGCAATCAGAAGGCTGAACTCAGTATCTTCTCATCTGAACCATGCAGGGAAAGAGAGTTCTGATTCAAAAAACTGGTGACACTAATCCCCCCTCTCCCCCCCTTCATCTTCTGGAACAATCCATCATGCAGGTCTTGCTATTTCTGTGACTCCTTCGTCCAGCAGAAACGCGTTGGGGTCTTTTTTTGTGATAAGTATTGTGCTGGCTGCTGGGGTACAATGATGATACAAAACCTCGACCCTGGTCTTGGGACATCTCCGCAATTTTAATGCAATGCATAATAAAGTTATATTTCTGTGGTTATAGGCTTTTCGCTAAGGGCCGATCTGAATGATGGCGTATTTCAGAACAGTCGGTCTCATTACTTGGAAACTCGATAAATGCAGATTTGAATTAAATTGAACTTAATCTTCCTTAAATATACATTGTAGCTGAAACGAGGTTAACAAGTGTTATCTGCTAAAGAGATCCTGGGCCCGAACCAGTTAAGGATGACTATAATTAGCGATTGTTTATCATTGTCACTTTAAATCCGAGGGTATTCCTCAAGCACTTAGAGGCGCTTAAAATGTGTTTGCCCTCTTAAGAGGCTTTAGAAACATTTTCTGTACAATCTGGTTGACACGGTTAATTAACAGGTAGAACAATAGGTACAGATGCCTCCTTCCCGGGTTGTGTTGGGGTAAACCTCAGTCACGATAGACTTATTTCCCAAATTCCAATGTGTGAAATGCAGGTGAGTAAGTGTTGTCTGTAATCTTTAAAAAAAAATAAAAATAAAAATAAATATATATTATTGATTTTTTTTTTTTTATAGAGAGGAAGGGAGAAGGATAGAGAGCTAGAAGCATCTATCAGCTGCCTCCTGTACACTCCCCACTGGGGATGTGCCCACAACAAAGGTACATGTCCTTGACTGGAATCGAACCTGGGACCCCTGAGTCCACAGGCCGACGCTCTATCCACTGAGCCAAACCGGTTAGGGCTTGTCCGTGGTCTTAACTCTGGCTAATAATGAGCTAAAAATAAATTACCCCTCTACCCAGTGGTTTTTGTTCAAAAACGTTTCAGATTTCTCAATTTCTCTCAAGAACTGCTTTTACTCTTAATATCTCTGACATGGCAGTTTCCGTCCTGAAATGAACCGTTAACTAAGGGGCCAGGATATTTTTTTTGTGTGTGTGTGTTTGTGCGGCCACAGTTCCTGACAAGGAAGGCAGTATGAGCATCACATCTGTGGATTGGAACTTCAAAATATAAACAAATCTCCAGGCTGAAAATATTAATTATCTGGGTGGAGCCAACAGTCAATGATGCAAAATCTATACCTTTGTTTTCACACTCCCACCCCCAAACGTGCATAAAGATATGCATAGGTGTGCCCCGAAGAGAAGAAGAAAGAGGAGAAAAAGGGGCATTTTAAATGGACTTTAGGGCGGCTCTGGGAACCTTCTGGAAATCTCCAGGGCCTCAGGAGTAGCAGAAATGGGGGGTGGGGTGCGGCGGCGGGGAGAGCTGTGGCTGGCCCGTTTCTCTCCAGGCAGAATTTCACGCTTGTCTCTTTTCTGGACACAAGTCAGGTGTTCTGGGATTGGAATGGGCCTGCCAGACCCCTCCGCCACTTGGCTGCCAGTCCGTGTGCAGCCTTTGCCAGCCCCCTGGGGAGACGGAGCTTTGCCACAGCTGGACTTGCTCTGTCTGCAGGGCGGTGGGAAGGAAGGAGCTCAGGACAAACACCAGATTCTAGCCACATTAATATAACTCTGTATAAAGCTTAAAAAAAAAAAAAAAGATCTGTTCTCACTGATTTCAGAGAGAGAAGGGAAGAAGGACACACAGAGAGAATCGTGGATCGGCTGCCTCCTGCACGCCCCACGCTGGGGATGGAGCTTGAAACCCGGCCACATGCCCTGACTGAGGATGGAACCATGACCTCCTAGGTCATAGGTCAATGCTCAACCTAGCAGTTCCATAGCTTTTAAAATAGAAAGGTACATCTTTTTAAATCCAAAGATACAGCTGGGCTGAAGCTCTTTCTCCTAAGTATATTGGGGTGCCGTACACAGGGGGATGCCCCAAGAAGTTCTGTACTTTAGAAAAGATCACTCTACTGAAAAAGATCTTTCAAGTAAGAGGATCCGAAGATATTCATCAATGGGGAAAAAAAAAATACATAAAGTGGATAAGCCAAATATTTTTAATCACTGAATCTTGATCAAGAGTTTCTCTAGTGTATTTTTTAATCTTAATAATAAAAATGGTTTTAAAAGATAAAAAAAAAAGAAAGAAAGAAAAGATCACTCTGAGTAGAAAATGTAATGGGGAGGAGGGTTGTGGTCAGTGGAGGGAGATAAAGACAGATATGTGGTAACTGACCCTCCCTCAGCCCAGAGGATGGGGAGGCGGGGAATTCGTGGCCTTGACTTCTGACTTGCAGCCGTGCAAAGAACGGCAGAGAGCCAGGTGTGGAGAAATCCCGAGTTGGCCTCTGGGTGTACCGAGTTGGCCGTGAGTGGCAGAAAAGCGCAATAAACAATGGGGTTGTGTGTCCCGTGTAGCAAGAAGCTGAGCTGGTGGGTCTCAGGCTGGAACAGTGCCTCCAAAATGCCCTTAAAAATTCAAACCCTTCATGCCTCTTTGCTCTGCCACCTTTTCTGCTTGTGTGTGTGGTTTTTTGGTCGTAGGGGGTCACTGCTCACCCCACCACCCCACCCTCCAGCTTCCCATCCCCATTTAGAAAGAAGCAAGAAGGGGAAAGTGTGTGCGTGCGTGTGTGTGTGTGTGTGTGTGTGTGTGTGTGTGTAGAAGTCGGAAAACTGTATGTAAGGAAGATACCCCTTGATCCAAGACCCTCCACTTGTGTTCTTAGGCACACACACTGAATGGACAATGTAGGGAGCACACTGCACCCCAGACGAAATCACGGTTCCATAGCCCAGAGGCGGGTGAGGGATAAAGCATCTCATGGTTGTGATTGTAGAATAGGTTTCGGGTCTTTGCAGCCAAATTAGACCCTCCAACTCTTGAAGTTCTAACTAACTCCCTGGACCGGGTGATCCCCCGCCCCCCCTCACCTGGAATCTGTCAGCTCGGTAAGGAATGCAACTCTCGGGCCACCCTTCTGCCCCCGTCTCTTTGCCAGGGCCCTGGGGATTCTCTGCTGGCCCCCCATGTAGGGGGGACGCACTTTCACCACCGATGCGTCCCCAGGCCCACGCACTGGCATCTGGTGGCCGGTGCCACCTGTAGGGGAGGCAGTGCGGTGAGGTGGCAGATGTGACCCTAGGGCTGTGGGCCCCGGGGGTCAAGCCCCTGGGCGCCCCTTTTGTGCAGCTGCCGGAATCCCCTTGGCTGGCCCCGCCTCCCGAGGGCCCTTGTCTGCAGGTTTTTGACGAGCAGCCCTTTCCCATCGTTAGGGAAGACGTTAAATGAGGCTGGCTGATCGCCAAGGAGATGCTGGCCCTTCCCGACCAGAGAGGACAGGGCTGCTCTCTCTCCAGCTTGTCAATCTTGTCTTTTTCTTGGAGCGCAGAACCAGCTTCAGAAAATGAGAACAAAACACAAACAGACAAAACCAGCTAACACGCTGAGCCGGCTTGCGATGCCCAGAAGAGGAGAGGGAGCGGGAGCGGGGCGGGCGGGGGCGGGGGGGGGGGCCTAGCTCATAAATGGCGCTTTTGTCCATCGGGGGCTCTTAGCACTTTAGGTTTGAACAAAAAAAAAAAAAAAAAAAAAAAGGAAAAAAAAAAGTTTGCTTTCTGAGCATCAGACTCTAAATGGGCCTTGGGCATTATAGAGAAATGCTCTGGCTGTCACGGTGCCGTCCCCAGATCCGCAGGCTCAGCCCCAAAGAGTTTGAGGCTGATGTGTCAGCACATCCTGGGCTCCAGACAGAGCGAGGGACCCTGCCCTCAGGAGCAGGTGGGCGCCCGACTTGGTGCCGGTTCCCTGGAGCCGGAGGTCAGCCGTGCGAGCGTATGTTCCGGGCTCCCCCGGTGGCTGGCCCCGGCCCACACAATGGCCCCTCTGTCTGCAGGTTCAGGCCTTCGCCCCGGTCCCTCCTTTCTCCCGTGCACGGTGATGGCGCTGACAAGTAGCCTGGCCTTGATTTGTCCCTTATTGGAGGACTCGACCCCTATGCCTCCCGCCCCGTCTCCGATGGTTGGGCTGCTTCTCAAGCCAATGGGCCTCCCGACACCTGGGCCCTAAGATGCGCCACCCTGCACCCCGTGGACCAAGTGTTCTCATCCTGGCCGCATGGGCGACTCGGTGGGAGGAGCTCAGAGGGAAGGCGGGGGAGGGTGGGAGGGTGGGAGATCAGCCAAAGAACTGGTACGCATGCGTGCATGCCCCATGGACAGACAATAGGCGGTGAAGGCCTGCAATGGAGGCCGAGGAGGCAGGGACGGGGGAGGGGGGAGCTAGAAGGGGTAGATGGGATGCCTCCGGACACTCCTTCCATTCTTGATTTCCTAAATGCCTCCTGGGAGGTGCTCCTCTCCTCAGTCCTTCGTTAATGGGCACGAGGAATCCACTCCTGTCTTCTCCTCCTCAGTCCCCAATCTCAGTCGGACTCCTGGAGCTGTGTGTAGGGGGGTCTCAGGACCCCTTCTCTATATCTCGTGTTTTAGTCTTTATCCCAGGTGAGCTGTTTTCAATATAGTTATAAATACCACAAGTCGGGATGATTATAAAACCTGACCTTGCAAGACCACCTCAGCTAGGCCCAGGCAGAGGTTGGAAGCCTTAGAATGGGAGGTGGTAAATAAGTGATGTGTTCTCAGATGGGGAAATAGAGGCACAGGAAGGGGGGGCTGTGTGACCCAAGACGCCACAGCCAGTGTGTCATAGATCCTGCGGCTCATTCTCTCTCCCACAAGCCAGGAGTCTACCATTGGTCATACCAGTTCACCTCCTTACAACAACCTCTGCAGTTGACCTTGAACTCGGTTTTGAACTGTGTGGCTCAATTGAAAAAAAAAAAAAAAATCTGCCTATAAAATGGACCTGCGCAGTTCACACCCATGTTGTTCAAGGGTCAGGTGTATATACGCACCGCACCAGCCACTCCCCAGCGTTTGTAATAAGTGCATGACATTGGCCATGGCCCAGTCAGAGAGGCTAGTGGCCTGATCCTGGATGGATAGCTAAGAGCTGATGCAGTTGAGCACATACTAGGGCCTCTTCTGTGCCTGGGGATATAAGGAACTCAGTTATTCCTCCTAATTCCAACGAGGGTGGTGTCTCTGTTAGCCTTGTTTCAGACACAGCCTGGCTCTGGCAAGATGCTCTGAACTTCTCTGCGATGCTGCCTGAGTCAGGCCAGCTGGAGTTCCAGAACCTGGTCCCAGGACAGTGCAAGGACAGGAAAAAAACCGCATGCAACTCACTCGCTTTTCCGATGACGTTACGCCCAATGCAGCCAGCCGCGTTGTGCTCCGTGCACAGTCATCGTTTCTGTCAGCCGGGGCCTGGTTAGCTGATAGAGGAGACCACGCTCTCCGCTCTCTTCTCCCTGCAGGAGGCTTGGCCTTTTAATCCTGCCCCTACCCGGTAATTTAGAAGAACAGCAGTAACGATGACAGCCAAAGCCAGTCGGATCTGCAGGGAGAGTCCTAGGAGGCGAACTATAATTATCTAAATTAGACTCTGAGAGGGGTTGGAGTTTTACAACCCGGTGCTCTCTGCCACAGAAAGGCGTGTTGCTAATGCCTCTTTTTGCTCAGGGAGCGGCCTGCAGCGGAGGCCTCCTGGCTGATAGCCAGGTGGTTCCGACAGCTGCACTCTTGGCCAAAACCGACCGAGGGAGTCCGCTGTGTCTCAGAACGGGGACACTTGAGAGGGCTTCTTCTAGAAACTTCTGAGAGCTCCTCACGTCTGCAAGGGAAACGTTTAGGCTTTCTCCCAAGTTGTGTCCTCAGGACGAAGCAAATAGGTCTTGCATATTCTGATACCTTAAACTTAGCATTCGTTCAACTTTCCCATGAGTTTTTTTTTTTTAAATATATATTTTATTGATTTTTTTTTTTTTTTACAGAGGATGGGAGAGGGATAGAGAGCCAGAAACATCAATGAGAGAGAAACATCGACCAGCTGCCTCCTGTACACCTCCTACTGGGGATGTGCCCGCAACCAAGGTCCATGCCCTTGACCGGAATCGAACCTGGGACCCCTTAGTCCACAGACGGATGCTCTATCCACTGAGCCAAACTGGTTTCGGCTCCCATGAGGTTTTTTTAATTTATCTCACATGGTGGCAGATGTCTACAAAGGGATTTTAAAAATGGTTCTTAGGTTCCTTCACAAGACTTCCTGCTATCTCAGGGCCAGAGGTCGGAGACCCACGCAGAATCCTGAGGGCAGCTGGGCAGCCTCCCCAGGTTTATAAATGCCTCCCTCCTGCTCCCACGGCTCCCACGGCTCATTCCAAATAAGCACCACAGTGACGTCACATATACCAACCGAAAACGGGTTGAGCTTGCACTTGGTGGGCAGGCAGGCTGGTATTTAAATCTAGCCATGCATTACTTACCTAACCACCAGGAGCTGTGAATTGTGAGCTCTCGTTCAAAGACCTGCCCGAACACTCTTTCCACCTGCACCAGGCTGTGTCCCTAAAAGTGACCTCAGCCCCCCAGTGCTGAGCTTCTGCTCAAGAAAGCATGGTGATAGCAAATCTAAAAATGGCCATTGTCTCAGCTCACTTGGCCAGACCATTTGCGGCAATTCTCCCCTCACTCCCCTTCCGTAATTTCCCATATCCTCACAGTCTACTTAGTCTCCTTATTCTTTTTAACATGTTTTTTAGTGATTTCAGAGAGAGGAAGGGAGAGGGGGAAAGAGATAGAAACATCAATGATGAGAGAGAATCATGGATCGGCTGCCTCTGGCACGCTCCCTACTGGGGATCAAGCCCGAAACCCAGGCATGTGCCCTGATGGGGAATAGAACATGGTTCTTGGGTCGACTCTCAACCACTGAGCCACACCAGCTGGCTAGTCTCTTTTACCTTACCCTCTTTTCACTTTGCCATAGACTTTTATTTGTTTCCTCTCTGATCTCCCTTGAGAAACCTCAGTTACCTTTGTCTTCACTGGAGTGATTCTCAGTTTATACTAGAATCTCTCTCCTCTCTGGCGGAAGTCTGAATAAAATCTGCCTTCAACACGTATCTGGCACTGTTTTCCTTTGACAAAGGCTTAGCTTTCTGACCTGTGTGACGGTTCTTCTCCTACCTACTACCCTATGACTAGGACGGTGCTGACAATAACATGTCATGGGCCATTAGGATTGTCTCTCGACGTGAAACCACATCTGTTCCATGTGCAAACATCAGTGGTGCGCCGAGGAGGAGAAAAACCCCAACGACAAAAGGGCAGAAGCCACCGTTGAGTCTTCACATACACCCGCAAACCACAGTGCAGCAAAGGGAAGCATTTGACCACATGCAAATCCAGGATCTCTGTCTGGCAAAGTCACCAGATGACAGAGCAGAAGAACATATACTTAGGCTATGCAAGAAAATCCTCAATGCCGAAACCGATTTTGCTCAGTGGACAGAGCGTCGGTCTGCGGACTGAAAGGTCCTGGGTTCGATTCCGATCAAGGGCATGTACCTTGGTTGCGGGCACATCTCCAGTACGGGTGTGCAAGAGGCAGCTGATGGATGATTCTCTCTCATCGATGTTTCTAACTCTCTATCCCTCTCTCTTCCTCTCTGTAAAAAATCAATAAAAATATATTAGAAAGAAAGAAAGAAAGAAAGAAAGAAAGAAAGAAAGAAAGAAAGAAAGAAAGAAAATCCTCAAATGAACAGGGGAAAGAGAGCAACTCCTAACAAAATGGAAAAGAATGCGATCAGGCATTTTTAGAAAAAGAATCCTCCCCCCACATCTGAATTAAACACCCAGAGAGAGGCGCTTACTCTCCTTAGTCATCAGTTATGTGACAGTTAACCTGCCATGAGGTGTCCCCGTGTCTGGATCTCTATCTCTGTTAGAAAGCACTTTAAGCTGCCAAACCGGTTTGGCTCAGTGGATAGAGCATCGGTCTGCGGACTGAAAGGTCCAAGGTTCGATTCTGATCAAGGGCATGTACCTTGGTTGCTGGCACATCCCCAGTAGGGGCTGTGCAGGAGGCAGCTTGTGGATGATTCTCTCTCATCGATGTTTCTAGCTCTCTATCCCTCTCCCTTCCTCGCTGTGAAAAATCAATAGAATATATTAAAAGAGAAAGAAAGAAAGAAAGAAAGAAAGAGAAAGAAAGAAAGGAAGGAAGGAAGCGGTATAAGCCACACGTGGCGGGGACGCGAGGAGGCTGGGCTGGGGAGGAGGCACACTGAGTGTGCGCATTGCCATTGGAGCCAGGGTCTGAACTGAGATGCTCAGCTCAATGTTACTTCAGTGGCAGGGAGTCCTCCACCAAGCTTGAAGGTCAGGCTGGCAAAGCACCCCGGATGCCCATGAGATGCAGTGCCACAGGGAGAGGAAATGGACCAGGCGTACCACGCATGCGCCTGCAGAGCCAGGCGAACTCGGAGGAGCAAAATGAAACGTGAAACAATGTGCACATATACACAGCTCTTAAGGGACATGCACAAAAGACTCCATGTTAACCAGGATAAAGTAATTGCCCGTAGGCAGGGAGGAGGCACGTGGGAGTGGGGATTGGAGCAAAAAGGAATGAATAAACAGTGGGTGGAAGCTTGCTTTGGCCGGTGTGATCACATTTCGTGTTCTCGTTATACCTGAGGGTAAAATAAACAAAAAAAGGCCATTCTTTTGAGGAAAAGGATTACCTTTTGTTTATTATGTGCTTTATTGGGGCCTGGACGAATGCCACACATACTTAAATAATAAAGACTTTAAGGAAGAGATTAACTAAAGAACTTGTATGCATACATACACAACCCATGGACACAGACAATAATGTGGCGAAGGCCTGGGGCGGGGTGTGGGTGTGGGCTAGAAGGGATCAAGGGGTGGTGGTGGGGGAATACATCTGTAATACTTTCAATAATACAGATAAAGTGGAAAAATAATTTTAATAATTCCCTGTAATATTTATGGCGCTTCCAGAGCTCTTCTTGCCCATAGGTAGGCCAATTTGGGTGTTATGACAACTAAACAAACATAGTCGGACAGTGGAGATATTTTTAGAAAAGAAGGAGATTGAGGCTCAGATGAGGAAAGTGATTCGCCTTGGAGTCACACATCTGGGAAGTGACTACGCTGTGAGTCAGACCTGGGAATCTTGACCCCAATCCAGGGTCTCGGTCCCCAAGGAGTATCCCTGCTCCGAATGGGAGATCTTTGCTTCGGGGAGGAAACAAGGATGTAAAAATGTCACTTGGCTGGTATTCCTTTTTCTTTCACATGCTCTTCTCTGTTTCCACTGCTTTGGTTTTATTTAGATTTTCATTTCTTTCCTTGTTGTTGAGGGAGACATTTTCTTGCTCATTAGACACCCTAAATCAAAGGTTGTTAGCTCACCAAACGGTGTAGTTAGTCTTCACAGAACCACCAGGAGATCATTTTAATTTAGAAAAATCTTTATTATATTCCCCCCCCCCCCCAAATAAATGATGCTCCAGTAACCCTCTGAATCCTCCCATTCAGAGATTACCATTGTTAAGAGTCTGACCCACATCTTCCTAGATCTTTTTCCCCAAGAAGTTGAAAGGTTTCCCTCCCTCTTTTCTCTCCCCCGAGCAGGGAGGAAAGGAATTGAGTCTGTAACTGGGTTAGAGTCTTGGGGAGGGGCATTCTGAGAAGATGGGCCGTGTTGCCAGGTTGGCGGGTAGCCACCTGGGGCTGGAGACTCAGAAGCAGTTGACTCTGCCTTCACAGAGCAACATCCTCAGACGCAGTTGGCCTCTGTGGACCGGAAGCTGGGTTCCCCGGAGGGGAGGGCTCAGGTATCATAGACACATATTAAGTCAGAACAGTTGAGGGTGTGTGTGCGCGCTGAGCATCTGCCTGAAAGAGAATCCCAGTCTCCTGACTTGTTACGTATTTAGCTGAGCTTCTAGGAACCATTCCCATCAAAAGAGAGATTTCTGGTTCCTGTAGAACCGGGATCCCAGTGGGGTTTCCTGTGTGGAACCAGGCACTGGGAGGACAGGCTTGTTTAAGATCACCCTGTTTTGATGATCTGATGATGGGTTGCATTTGCTCTAGGAAAATAGGAAAGTGAAAAACTGGCATAGGAATAAAGGTAGGTAACATTTCTTCAGTTCCTCACTCATGTTATGTCCTGTGCTAAGCACTTTAAAGACTTTTTTTTAACTTCCTAGCAATAAAACCTTTCACTAAGTCTTTTTGTTAATCCTCACACACAGATATTTTTCCCATTGATTTTTAGAAAGAGTGGAAGGGAGGGGAGAGACAGAAACAGCGATGTGAGAGAGACACATTGATTGGTTACCTCCTGCACGCGCCGTGACCAGGGTCGGATTGACTTACATGCCCTTGATCAGAATTGAACCCTGCACCCTTCAGTCTGAGGGCCAGTGCTCTAACCACCAAGCCAAACTGGCTAGGGCCTCTAAGCCTTGTTGCCCATAAGTTACAGAGGCATTTCTGAGACTCAGTGAGCCATTCAGGCCTGTTTGATTTTAAAATCCGTGTTGTCGCATGGCCTCTCGGTGGTAATAATGTCACTGGGCCCCAAACCCTGCTTGAACAAGGGGTCCCCCCTCTTGCTGTGCAAAAGGCACAGCCTGCAGGGGAACGTCAATCCGTGCTCAGGGTCCCTCTTCCTTAGGGACCAAGTGCTGATTATCACTCATCTTGCAGATAAAGAAACAGACTCAGCGAGTGAAAGACCTTTCTCAGTGCCCTGGAATCAGGATGGGCTGGGGGTGGGGCGAATGAAGCATTCAACCCTGGGTGTGCTGAGTCCTCACCATTCAAAGTGGGGTCTGTGGTTCAGCAGCTTAGGCATCCATTGGGGGGCCTGTTAGAAATGCAGAATCTCAGCACCCCAACTCTGCATTTGAATGAGCCTCCTCATCTCTGCCAGCCATGAGAATTCAGAGCATTGAACTCTGCAGGGTGTCCACTCGCATGCTGTGTGCCCAGCTGAGCCAGGCTCCTCCCTCTCCTCCCTTCCCGCCCCCCCCCCCCCGCCCCCCAAGCTGGCCTGCATTATGCTAAAAGTCTGGTCCTGAGCCTGATGTGAACTGACCAAGGGGCCAGCACAGCCTGGGTAGCAGAGCTGCAAGCCCTTGGCCCCTCTCCTTGGGCTGGACCAAGCACCCCCTTATCTGCTGCCGCCGGGCTCACCCAGCCCACCTCCGGCCTGTCCTCGCCACCTGGGCCCAGCTGCAGGGCCAGCTGCGTCCTCACCAGCTTCCCACACAGCTCTGCGGATTCCTCGCTAAGCTGCTCTGGGAATAACGGGCTGCACTAGGCCCACAGCGCCCTTGGGCGGGGGGGGGGGGAGGAATGCAAGTGAGAGCCACATTTGCCCCGAGAAACGTGGGAACAGCGCTCTGCCAGGGGAGCTGGGAAACGCTCCGTCACGGGCTGGCTCGGAGGCCCCGTGGCGGCCGGAGTGCTGCTCACGCCGGTTGGGTCAGTCGCTGCTGTTCCCCGAAGGCCGCCTGACAGAGGATCACACTGTGAGAAGTGAGGGGACGGGCGGGGCGCACACCTGTGTGGCCCTAACCTCCCTCGCCTTCCTGGATCTTTGTTTTCGTGCTGTGAACTCCCTTCTCGGTAGAGACAACAGCCAAGAACAGCCACGCAAAGGCTCAGAGGCATGGAACCACTGACTGCTGTGGGAGATTTAGGCTTCGCTGTCTAAAAGACAAAACCAAATAGGTGGCTTACATTAAATGAAGGCTGGCTTCTCTCTTATAAAGAAGTCCAGAGCCTGGCAAGCATAGCCCAGTGGTTGAGCGTTGACCTATAAACCAGGAGGTCATGGTTCGATTCCCGGTCGGGGCACAAGCCTGGGTTGCGGGCTCCATCCCTAGTGCTGGGCAGCTAATCAGTGATTGTCTCTCATCCTTGATATTTCTATCTCTCCCTTTCTCTTCCTCTCTGAAATCAATAAAATGTATATATATGCTGAATATATATAAAGGAAGTCCAAAAGCAGACAATTCCGAGCTGGTACACAGGCATCTTCTCGCTCTCTGCTTTGGCCATCCTTGGTATCTGACCTCTATCCTCAAGGTCACAAGATGGCCGCCGTAGCTCTAGCCAGGGTGTCTGTGTCCCAAGCAGAGAAGAGAGAGAGGAGAATGGGGCACAAGGTTATGCCCTCAACTGCCTCAGCTCCCTGGAAAGAGACTTCTCAGTCTCTGCCTGGATTCAAGGGAGGCAGGACAATACAGCCTTTTGGCTGTCATTAAGAAAGAAGCAGAGAATGGATGCTGGGTCTGCTGCCATGTTTTCTTGGAGGCACGTCAAGTTCTCGGTATTGCCAGAGGGCACGCGGTAGGAGGAGCGTGGTGCTGACTTTCCTGGCAGCTGCGGTGCAGGGCATGGGGGGGGGGGGGGCGCCACAGGGCGATGGTCACGCCGGGAGTGGGACGGGGAAGTTCATGGCTGTGGTGGCGCCTGCACTGAGCCTTGGGGTGAACCTGCCTGCCCGCCGGGGTGTCCTGCGTCTTCTCTTTCCCCTTTTCCCTCTCCCATTCCCCACGCCACTCTCCCCTCTCCCGCCTCATGCTGTCCCTCCCTGGGCAGTCTGCAGCATTTGGACACTCGGGAGGAGAGGTCTCAGAAACTCAATTGTCTGGAGGCCTCTCTGCCTGCGTGGCAAGGGGAACAGTGAAGGGAGAAGCCTCACCTACAAATGCTTTTCCAAAGTGCGGTGTTCAGGTCCCCAACCCCAGGGATTCCACTTCAAAAAAGGGTTCCCCAGGGAGCCAGCTTTGGGAAACGCGGCCCTCCGCTGCCTTCCTGGGCATTCACGGTGCGGGGGCTGCAGTGAGGAACCCATGAACCAACACCTTTCTCAACTATGCGCTCCGTGGCCACATGATTATGATCTCTGAACGCATAATAATCTGGCCACTCTGTGTGTGGGTGTGTGTGTGTGTGTGTCAGAGATCCCGTGCATGAATTTGTGCATGGGTGGGGGGCCAGCCAGCCTGGCCATGGGGAGGGGACATGGGCGGTTGGCTGGCCTGCCTTCTGGTCAAACTCCTGGTCAAGGGGACAATTTGCATATTAGCCTTTTATTCTATAGGATATACACTGAGTGGCCAGATGATTATGTGTTCAGAGATCATCATCATCTGGCCACTCAGTGTATTTAACGCTGGACCCTCTGTCTGCCATGCAGCACCTGCCAGCATCTCAGGCAGCACCCATTTTGGGGCAACACCGAGCTAAGATGGTCTTGAAGTCTCCCCGAGCAAGTCAAGACACCTTGAGGGTTTCCAATTGGGATGGTGCGTCCCATGTGTGGCTCCCCCCGCCTCTGGCTGTACCTGGGGCCTCCGGGTTCCCAGCAGCAGGGGCCAAGGCCTGAGATGCACACATGTGCGGGCTGCATGGGATTGGTGCTGATATCAGGGTGAGTCATGAGAGCCCGCATTTGGGACTTGACTACCAGACGTGAGTCATGGCCATATGGAAACCCTATTCCCATCCACCTTCCTTTGGTCCCTAATCCTTTGTAAGGCCCTGCTTTCATGATGTCACTTTAGGGGAATTAAGCTCGGAGAGCAAAGTGATGTAATTAATCTAACTCGGCCGCAGTTCAAGTCTTCCGCTCGTACACATCTGACCATGTCAGTTTGACAGGGTGATGGCGGCAGGTGGCCGGGCATGTCCGGATGTATGTGCACCATTCGGAGAGCGAGTTTGCTAGAATGGATTCCAGTCCTTGGTGTGGAACGTCTAGGGCTTCCTTGAAGACACACTTTCCCAATGTTTCCCGGCTCAGCCATGAGCTCAGGACCAGGATGGCGACTTAGGCACCCAGGCCAGGCTGCTTTCTGGTCTTTTGCATTCCACGCTGATGCTTTCTGCCTGTAGCTACTCTCTTTCAAAAGAAATCTGTTTGGCCCAGGCCAGTTTAGGTCAATGGATAGACCATCGGCCTGAGGATGTCTCTCTCACACATCAATGTTTCGCTCGCTCTCTCTCTCTCTCTCTCTACCCCCCACCCCCTCCCACTTTCTCTGAAAATCAATGGAAAAATGCACTCTGGTGAGGATCAACAGAATAATAATGCATTTTAAAAAAATAAATTCAAAACGAATAAGTTGTTTTGATGGGCAGGCTTTGGTCACTGTGTCACCCCTCCGAGGCCATAGTAAGAGGGGTTTTTTTGTGGGGAGGCAATACTTTGCTCCAAAGAAGTGATATAAATAGTGGGGATTCAGCTTCTATCATGGGGGAGGTCTTGACAACAGAGAACTCAAAGTTGTTGGTAAAAATGAGCTATTTTTATGACTTCTAGGGCCAGCAGGTCCAGGCATTTTCTTCCTCTTCCTCATTTTCTTCTCTCCTCAAATGTGTAGTTAAGAAGCTTCTGGAATAGGTGAGCGTGTCCTTAGCCCACATCTCTGCCCTCTGGGCCGAGCAGCCTGTCGACCAAAGGGTCACGGGTTTGATTCCAGTCAAGGGCACGTACCTCGGTTGCAGATTCCCCAGCCCTGGCAGGGACCCATGCAGGACTCAACCAATTGATGTGTGTGTGTCTCTCTCTCTTCTCCCCCCCCCCCCCCTTCTCCTTTCCACTCTCTCTAGAAATCAATGGAAAAAAATATCCTCGGGTGAGGATTAAAAAAAAAAAATATTCTTTCTAAAAAAAAGTCCTATTCCATTGCATAATATTTTCTACTGTAGGAAAAGAGTATTTTTAATTTGGTTCAGTTCTTTCTGGTCAGACATGAAGCTGAAGGGATTAAAACGCTGTGAGGGAGATCTGGACATTAACGGATCGACTCCGTCTGTCTCACTTTGCCAGCCTGGGGCACAGAATAAGGTCGCAGCTCTGTGAACACGCACGGCGGTGGGCTCCCATTCCCCTTCGGTGTGGGGGAACAGCGTACTCCTGTGCCCTCGGCCAGGGCTGCCTGGTGCTGGCCGCACTCGGGAGGCGACCGGGGCCTCCGTGGGCACTGGCCCTGCCCATCGGGGCTGGCAGGGAAGAGGCCATCCTCTCCAGGGCACCTGTGCACCTCGGCCTGGGCTCCTTCGGTCACCCACCACCTCCCAGGGCCATTTCCTCCCAGGTGCCTCTGGGGTCAGGCCGCCTCCAGACTCGGCCACCTGAAGCCCCGAGGGCCGCAGAATGCAACCTCTGAATGAGTCTCCTCTCAGCCTCAAGCCCGGCCATTTCCTGCTCCAGCCAGCGCCCGGTGACATTCCCGCTCCTTCTCCCCCGGGGGAGACTGCTCGGGACTTTCCTGCTATTTTTGTTGTGCTGTGGGTGGAGAAGGGCCCTGGGACTCAGACGGAGAGAGAGCTGTGACTCAGGGTCTTAACAGAGCCAGGAGGCCTGCCGAGAGGGTTCCTAGACAAGGAAGGCCTGGGGCCTGGGCCGCTCACTGAGCTCAGTGAGGTTAAGTGGCGTCTTTAATCTTCCCGGACCTCAGTGTTCCCATCTGCAAAATGGGGAGAGAGGGGAATGGGAAAGGACAAGCCTGGTTGTTAAACGTGTTCTCTGTTCCATCCAGTGAGGCCAGAGGCTGCAGGGCAGGGGCAGGTGACCCTCGAACAACACCGGAGTTTAGGGCGCTGACCCCTGCACAGTAGAAAATCCATGTATAACCTCTGACTCCCCCAAAGCTTAACTAATAGCACACTGTTGACCAGCAGCCATCCTGATAGCAAACAGTTGATTAACACATATCTTGTATGTTATACATCTGTCACTTACTGTATTCTTACAATAAAGTAAGCTAGAGCAGCCAAAACTGGTTTGGCTCAGTGGGGAGAGCGTCGGACTGCGGACTGAAGGGTCCCAGGTTCGATTCCGGCCAAGGGCATGTACCTTGTTTCAGGCACATCCCAAGTAGGGGGTGTGCAAGAGGCAGCTGATCGATGATTCTTGCTCATCAATGTTTCTAACTCTATCCCTCTCTCTTCCTCTCTGTAAAAAATCAATAAAATATATTAAAAAAAAAAAGTAAGCTAGAGCAAAGAAAATACTAAAATTATAAGGAAGATGCCTGGCTGGCTCAGTGGTTGAGCATGGACCTATGAACCAGGAGGTCACGGTTCGATTCCTGGTCAGGGCACATGCCCGGGTTGTGGGCTCCATCCCCAGTGTGAAGTGGGGGGGGGGGCAGCCAATCAATGATTCTCGCTCATCATGGCTGTTTCTATCTCTCTCTTTTTTCCTCAATAAAAATATATTTAAAACTAAATAAAATTATAAGGAGGAGGGAATAAATCTACAGTATTTTATTGAAAACAATATATGGATAAGTGGACCTGTGCAATTCGAATCCATGCAGTTCAGAGGTCAGCTGTATTGCTGGAGAGGGAGTGGGTACCCATTCGGCCTTGGGAATGGGTCGGAGAGGACTGGCTCTGACCCCCACCTGAACCCCAAGCCACATTCGGAGGTGCTGTCTCCCTTGCCTGAGGTCGGCTCCAGGAGAATCCTGCTCCCTGCAGCTCTGAGAGCCTTCCCAGGGAGTCAGCACGCCCCGCCCCTGCCCAAAGCACATTCTCTAGGTCGGGTCAGGGCTTGACTATTTTTATGTGCAAAAACCAAAGTCCTTTCACTTTCCCGCCAAAGCCTTGAAAAGGAATCAGGCAGGACCAGTCTCAGGGAAAATGAAAGCGGCTTTCCTGAGGTTCAATTCTTTCCAGAAACAATCTCCCCCCCCCCCCCCCCCCCTCCTCCTCACCAGCTCTCAATGCACCCAAGTGCATATTGTTTTTAAATGTCAGAGGAAAAAGGAAAGAGAAAAAGAGAGAGAGTGAGAGGAAACCCTTTTGCTCCCGAATGTCACATTCTGGTGAGGGAGAAGGGAGAACAAGTGGCGGAATTAAAAGAGATGCAGATTGTTTGGTCTCCCGGCCCCATTCAGGTCCCCGCGCAGCCCCTCCCGCCGCCCCCCCTCTCCCTCCCGGTCGCATTGAAATGTCAAATGCAGCCGTTTGCAGCTGAACGGGGGTCCCTGGTGGGAACCGGCTGCCCTTCTAACCTGCAGGTCCAAGCTGTTCCCTCTGGCCCTTGTATTTGCCTTTCCCTTCTCCAGCTTTCACCAGCAGATGTTGTTTGGGATGGAGGAGGCTGGGGTGGGGGCGGAGAAAGGCTTTCCACCTGGGAGTGTGAAGGAGGGGAGCTGGGTCACCCAGGGCCCCTTCTCCTCCCCAAATTCCTCCCACCTCCAGCTGGCACACCAAAAAGATAGTTCCCGGGGGGCCTTTGTATTTCCCGCCCCGAAAGAGGCGCCAGAGAGATGATGCTGGTGCCCAGGCCGCCCAGCTGTGTTGGAGCCTCCATCTCCGCTCCCCCAGGGCCGCCTTCCAAGCACTTTGGAGGTCAGGACACAGCACAGCGGCGATGTTTTATTGAAAATGCGTACCCGAAGGCTGAATCATTTTTACAATACCCAGAATCGGTGAGGGTGTGGGAAATGGGTGTTTTCCTGGCTCGCAGGGGGCAGGGGGTGGGGGGGCGGGCTGGGAGTTGACCCAGCTGTTCCAGATGGCGTTTTGGAAGATGGATCCAGCAGCCTGAGCGAAAGGGCAAACGATTGAGCCAGCGAGTCCACTCTTAGGGATTCCCCAAAAAATACTTAGGCTGGTGAGCAAAGAGCTAGGCATAAGGATGTTTGTCCCAGAAGTAGTTTTAATAAAATACGACGGGGACATCCTGATTTTTCTCACTAGCGGACTAAGTATCGTAAAATTGGCACACCTTCCAGCCCAGTGGTCGGCAAAGTCATGAGTCCACAGAGCCAAATATCAACAGGACAACGATTGACATTTTTTTGGAGAGCCACATTTTTTAAACTTAAACTTCTTCTGACGCCACTTCTTCAACATAGACTCGCCCCAGGCCGTGGTATTTTGTGGAAGAGCCACACTCAAGGGGCCAGAGAGCCGCATGTGGCTCGCGAGCCGCGGTTTGCCGACCACTGCTCTAGCAGACTAGTACAGAGTCATTAGAAGTGATCAGATGCATTTATGGTTGCTGAAGTGGGAAAGATAGTCACACAAAAAACTAACAGGAAGAACAGGTCATAAGATGCTATGACTAGTGTTCCTCCCTCCCTCCCTCTCTCTCTCTCTCTCTCTCTCTCTCTCTCTCTCTCTCTCTCTCTCTCTCTCTCTCCTGTTATATATGTAGAAAGACTGGAAGAATGGTACCCTGGAGGCTGGCCGATCTTGGGTCATGCCAAGCCTGAGTAGGTCACAGCCTCCCTCATCCTTGCCAGAGGGAAGAAGGCCTCTTGGTTAATCTCTCCATTCCGCAGGCCTTGGGGGGCATCCCAGAGGGAGTGGGGGAAATGCAGATGCAGTTCCCTGCGGGGAGCACCGAGCCAGAGGGCAAGCTTGTGCTGCTGCCCCCCTGGCAAGGAACCCTGCAGGGACATGTAGGACAGCGGGCAGGAAACACGGAGGCGCACCCACGGGTGATTTCATTCCTTAGCCCCGACCTTGCTGAGCAGCAGCTGGGAGGAGGCGTGGGCAGCCGTGTCTGGCCAGACAACATTGCGTCGTTTTGCAACTCAAAAAGGGGACCCTCGCTCCAGGATGGAGGTACATTCTGGAAAGTTGTCTCTAGCTAGGGTTCGCAGTTGTCTTCTCTGATTCTTTATGGTCCTTGGGTCTTCACAATGATGCAGTAGGTCTCGGGAAACTCCCCTCGAGTGATTGTAAAACACACAATCGTGGCTCCTTGAACTTCACTGCTCTTTAAAAATCTTTCTTCATGTTTGATACGGGGCTGTGAACCTCCCTCAGGGGGGCACAGAGCTCCGATGGCTGGTTTCATTGACGTGGTCCTGCGTGACCTTTCTAGCTCTGTGCCATTTCCCCTCTATCTCAAGCCACAGAGGGGGTCCTTGCTCATCCCTGCGTCAGCCAGCACCCTCCTCCACACCTTCCTCTGTCTGCAGTGGCTTCCCAGCCTTTTACACCCCCCCCCACTTTGTCCTGTCATGACACCCTTTATGCCTCTGTTCACCCAGCTGGAGCTCATCCTACTCTATGTATTTTGGAAAGCGTAGTTAAAAGTTATCCCTCTAGCCCTGACCGGTTTGGCTCAGTGGATAGAGCAGCCTGCGGACTGAAGGGTCCCAGGTTCAATTCTGGTCAAGGGCATGTACCTTGGTTGCGGGCACATCCCCAGTGGATGTGCAAGAGGCAGCTGATCGATGTATCTCTCTCATTGAGGTTTCTCTCTATGCCTCTCCCTTCCTCTCTGTAAAAAAAATCAATGAAAAAAAAAAAGGTTATCCCTCTCCCCACTAGACTCTGGGCTTCTTGAGCATCTGGGGTATCCGTTGCTGAATGAATAAACAAATTATTTAAGTGCTGAATGAACGGTAGCTACTGTTGTATTTTTCTGCCTTCCTGTAAGTAGCCCCTATTCTAAAGAGTCCTTCATCCCAGATGAACTTAAAAGACTTGATCCCATTTCTGTAAAATAATTGTATCAGGTGCCGAAACCGGTTTGGCTCAGTGGATAGAGCGTCGGCCTGTGGACCGAAGGGTCCCAGGTTCGATTCCAATCTAGGGCATGTGCCTTAGTTGCAGGCTCCTCCCCTCCTCAGCCTTGGTTGGGGTGTGTGCAGGAGGCAACCAATCTATGTCTTTCTCTCCCATCGATGTTTCTCTCTGTCTTCCCCTCTCTCTTCCACTCTCTCTAAAAACCAATGGGAAAATATCCTCTGGTGAGGATTAAAAAATAAATAAAATAAAAATAAAATACAGTTCTGTCAACAGCACTCAAGACGTAATGAATCAAACTCACCAGGGAGAGGGCCGAATATGGATATTCCCAAGATCCATCCTAGGGCATTTTAGGGTCCCCACCGATGTAAATGCTTGGGCTCCGGATTCAGACGGGCCCGGCTGCGCACACTGGCCCCACTGTGTGATGGTGGGCAGGTTAGCTCAGCTCGTGCAGACCTGCTTCCCTCATTTGAAAAATGGCGATAATTATAGTTGTGAGGAGTGAATGAGATAATCCATGGGAAGAATTTGGCACGGGGCCTGACACCGGCTATGTTCCCAGTAAGTGTCAGCTATTAATGTATTCCATTGATTCTCGAAGCTCATGTTTTTTGCATATTAACATCTCTTAAATCAGTCTACTGCTTAAAATTGATGGCGTGTCATCGTCCCTACAACAATGGTGCATCGTATAATAGATGCTGCCTTAAGCGTGGTGAAGTGTAGGGTATATATATATATATATATATATATATATATATATATATATAATAGATGCTGCCTTCGGCGTGGTGAAATGTAGGATATATATATATATATATATATATATATATATATATATATATATATATAAAGGGTCCTGGGGTGCGGTGTTGGCGATGATAAGGTCTCGGGGGGCTGAAATTTGGGGGTTCCTCAGGTCTGCCTAAGCTGTGTCCGTCTCCCTGGGACCCGTGTGCACACAGAAGTAAGTCCAAGGAAGATGAAAGAACAAGGGGGCAGGCTTGCCACTCTCTGATGGGGTCTTCCAGGATTTGGGGTGCACTTGCTCAGTCTCCCTTGTTTGGGGAGACTGCTCACGGCTCCTGTTGGGAGACTTCAAGTCGGGGTAACTTGTTCTGTCCTCTGAATCTCTGATCTCCTTATAAGATTTCTCCTGGCCCACTTGGCGTCAACCAAGTTCATTTCCCCCCTTTGGGTCTCTTTTCAGGAAAGGATTTTGAGACCCGAACCCAGGGGGCAGAAGGAATGAGCAGTATCTCTAACCCTGCATGACCAAAGTGGCAATTCAGGAATAAAGTCACCCTCTCCCCCCAATGACCCCCAGTTTGCCCACAGCTGCTGTCTGCCCAGCGGTGCTGTCAGAATGGGGCTGGGAAGCAAGGTAGTGATGGCGGAAAGATAGCAGCGGAAAGATAGCAGCGTTGTTTTGAAGGCGATCTTACGCGAAGGAATCAGGGATCGACTAATGAGTGGTTTGCCTCCTTTGAAAAAGCACCATCTGGGTTTAGATTTCATATTTACTATTTTCAACCCTTTCAATTAGACCCCTGGGGTTTCCCAGGCCTGCCTGGGGGAGCCGCCCTCCGAGCTTCTTCGCTTCCTCACCCTCCCAGCCCGGGGACAAATGTTTGTTTTTCTCACATATTCATCACGGCCGGGGCCTTCAGAAAAGGCCGGGGACCCCCGCAGTGACATGGGAACCGGGTGTCGGCGTGGGGAGTGTTTAGCTGAGAACAGAGCTTGGCAGGCTTACTCGCTTCCTGCCCCACACAGGCATTCACCACGGAGAGCCAGGGGGCCGGGGGGATGCTTGGCACGTTTGCCAGGCCTCCTGGAAGCCCTCAGTTTCGAGAAGGAAAGGGACTTTCTCATGGGTTTCCCGCTCCGGAGCATCAATCAGCCTCAGGAACGCTAGCGAGGCACCAGGCGGTCTCCTAGCAGGACCAGCGACTACAAAGGCCCTCCTGCCTTTGTGCCTTTTGTTCCTGCTGGCGCCTCGGTCGGGATTTTGGGGCTGCCCCAATGCCGCCTTCGCTTGCCTGGGTCTGTCTGTTGATCCTGCAAGTCAGGGAGAAGAGAGGAAGGAAGGAGGCGCCCAGAGAAGCAGAGATCCCCCCCTCCATCCCCCTCGGTTCTGGAATCTTCTCCGTGGCCCCCCTTCCTCTTTCTGTTGCATGATGAATGGCTTTTTGCACATCTCAGACATGTCAACAGGGCCTGATCAGACCAATCTGGTGGGTTGTGACATTTCGGTGGGGGTGGCGATTCTGGCACTTAGCTGGCGCTCTTTACATATTATTCCCGCCTGCACTTCCCCGCCCCTCCTTCCCCGAAGGGCAGGATCCATATTAATGCCAGTTAACTATGATGTTTGAAACAGCTGAAGCAGGGAAATGAGGGAAGAGAACAAGGAGGGAAACAGTCATCTCATCTGCCCCCCTCCTTCCCCCCCACCTGTCCCTGCCCCAACTCATTTATAGTTTGCATACATTATTGGGTTATTGCACTTGCTTGCCTGAAGCCAACCTCTGATCTCCCCTCCCCCCACTGCCCTCCCAGTCTGTGCTTTGCTCAGCTGAACTGTGGGGAGTGGGCTTCAAGGACCCTTCCCAAAGCGAAGAGTTTTATCTGGCTGCCTGACAGCTGAGAGGGACCCTGATTGGCAGGGGGCAGGGTCTAAGCAGGTAGCTGGGAGGTCGGCACAATGGGGTCAGCTCTGAGAGGCCTATTGGTTTTCAGATGGATTTCATTCTGTATCACTTTAACATGGGATCGAAAAATATCTAAGGCTGTACTGAAGGGCGGCCGCTCCAGGGCAGAGAGCAATCCGTTTAAAAATGACAACCCATCCGCCTGATGGAATCCACGGGATTTATGCTAATGACAGTAATTGAATTCATAGCAATAGCTGTGCGCTGTGAAGGGCTCTTGGAAACCAGCAGCTTTTTATATCATCTAAGGTGCAAAGGGTTTCTAATATGCAAATGAATCTATGTTATTAGGATAAAAAAAAAATCACATGCATGTCATTCATCATTTTATTAGCAGGTGGGTTTCTAGACTGATTTTGAGATTTCATCAGGGGTGAGCATGGAGAGTGGGGCTGGAGAAACGCAGGCCCAGTACGGTTTCTCCTTGTTGACTAGACTTAGTGGAGGGTAAGGCCTAATGCTGCTCCAGCCCCGTGTTCTTTGAGATGGAGCCTCTTCTCTCTGTCATGAGGGTCTGTGTATGTGGGAGATCTTAGGTGGCTCTTTCTCTTGTGACTTAGCTTCCTGTGGCCTCAGACCTGGGCTTGGGCCACCTCTCAGACGTTCACAGATCAAGGTGTTCTTTCTCCTTGAGCCAAGGACCACAACCGCAGGGGCCAGGCTAGGGAAGGCCAGTGGTTCCTCTCTGTTGTCCTCTATTCCGGATCCCACTGGCTAAGGAACACAGCTGACAGGGGATGGGTAAGAGGAGCCGAGCGTTGCCACATCTGTCTATTTCTGCAGTCTCATGGGTTTAGAAATTCGACTTGTAAAGTCTTGCTATGTATGCCATTCATTGGGCAAGTCAGGAAGAGCAGGGGCCTGGCCTGGCTGGCCGGCCGGGGAGCCCGGTTCCCATGGGCTTTTTAGCACAGGCCAGTCAACAATGCTGGCAGGCACCTGGCCTCCCGGGGCGGCAGGCTGATTGTGTAAGCCCGTGTGGGTGGTGGTGTGCTGTGAGAAGCAGCAGCTGTGGTGTGCACGCATGGTATGCTCCCCCTTGCCAGCTCTGAGTCACCGCGTGAAACCACCCAAGGCTACCCAGGGATACGAAAGGCCCAGACCGTGGCCACGTCCGTCCAAGGTGACGTCCGTCCAAGTCATTGCCACCAGCTGAGACGCCGCGAACTGGAAAGAAGGGAGAGTCTGCGGGAGGCCCAGCGGGTGCCACGCAGGGGGCCACCTGTCAGTTACGGCATTCGGAGACGTGTCACATTCTCGGATCATATGCGGGCAACGCTTTGGGTGGACTCGGACTTGATCTGTGAGATGAAGATTGCAAGCCCACGCTCAGACTTCACAGCAAGACCAAGAAGCACCCCTGTAGCTTTGGTTGACCCCCCCCACGTTCTCTGTGTTGTGTCTACCCTGCTTCAGAGGCTCGGTCGGGATTTTGGGGCTGCCCCAATGCCGCCTTCGCTTGCCTGGGTCTGTCTGTTGATCCTGCAAGTCAGGGAGGAGAGAGGAAGGAAGGAGGCGCCCAGAGAAGCAGAGATCCCCGCCTTCCCCCTCGGTTCTGGAATCTTCTCCGTGGCCCCCCTTCCTCTTTCTGTTGCATGATGAATGGCTTTTTGCACATCTCAGACATGTCAACAGGGCCTGATCAGACCAATCTGGTGGGTTGTGACATTTCGGTGGGGGTGGCGATTCTGGCACTTAGCTGGCGCTCTTTACATATTATTCCCGCCTGCACTTCCCCGCCCCTCCTTCCCCGAAGGGCAGGATCCATATTCAATGCCAGTTAACTATGATGTTTGAAACGACAGTTGAAGCAGGGAAATGAGGGAAGAGAACAAGGAGGGAAACAGTCATCTCTTCTGCCCCCCTCCATCACTTCTTAACGAGTGATGACTCCACAGCTGATGTCTGGATAAGGCCCTGAGCTGCCCTCAGCTGCATCCTGGACAGCCCTGCTCTCGGTGTCCCAGCCAGATTTGCAGGGAGGCTTTTCTTGGCAGTGATTTCTAACAGCTCAGGGCCTATCAGGACAGCGCTGAAGCCGAAGGCACTGAGGGCTTGTCAGGCCCAGGCCCAGGCCCAGGGTGAACCTTCACAAGAATGACAGGTGGTGTGGTGAGAAGACAGACTGCGTGGGTTCAAATCCTGGCTCTACAGCCTAGCCCTGGGTGATGGTGGGCATGCCATCTACCTTGACATGCTGCTGTTTGCTTGTCTGTGCTGTGTGTGTCTGTGTGTGTGTGTGTGTGTGTGTGTGTGTGAGTGAGATAAGTGTAACCACCTCAGAGAGTTGTCATGAGGCTTCAATAAAGATAAACATCTGGCCCTAGCTGGTTTGGCTCTGTGGACTGAAGGAGCGTTGGTCCATGGACTTAAGGATCTTGGGTTCGATTCCGGTCAAGGGCATGTATCTCAGTTGCAGGCCAGAACTGGGCTATATAATCCAGCAGAGTCGCTCTCTGGTTGTGGCTCTGGACTCCTCATCCTTCATCTCCCAAGTGGGGATGCTGCTGCCCAGTTTGCAGAATTGTCAGAGGAGCAGTGCCCAGGGCAGGTGCCAGCGCACCGAGGGCCCCGCCCCCAGCGTGGTGCCCGCCAGCAACTCATCGGGACCTGCGATGCCCAGCAGCACAGAGGCAGAGGGGCCACGAGTGACCGAGGCGAAGGCAGCTTTCGGGAGAAAAAGAAAAGCTTGTTTTCGGCACCTTCCCATGGGGCTCCTTCATCCGAGCTGGCCCCCCTCTCCCACGTGTGCAGTTGTTGAGCGGTGTCCCGGGTGGAGCCAAGCCCGGGGCACAGTGAGGGCCTTTGTTTCGCTCTTGTAAATTTCAACACAGGTTGGAAGGAACAAAAACCCCGATTCATGGGAGAGAGATGCTCCGAATCTGACTCCCTGCGCTCGGCCCGGGGCAAGCCTGGCCGGCAGTCCCGGGAGTGGATGGACCGAAAGGACCCGAGGCTGCTAAGAGATGGGGGGGAGGGCATGGCCAGTGTCAGGGTCCCCGTGATGTGCTCTATCCTAGGAAGTGCCCAGAAAGCTCATTCTAGAACAGGCCTACGTGAAGCGTCCATCTCCTTGAACAAATCATATCTTCTCAACCTTAGTCTGCCGTGTGTGTGTGTGTGTGTGTGTGTGTGTAAGTGTGTAAGTGAGGAGGTCTCTCTCATTCTCTTAGTCCCCTCTGGCACTGGAACGCTACAGAATTATAGTAAAAACGCACCGGGTTTGCAGGACAAGTTTTTTCCTTGCTCGCCCTTTCTCTCTGCCTTCTCCTCTGCGACTCGGAAGCTCTGAACATCTCCCCTCGAACCCCGCTTCCTCTCTGATACCGTTATTTTAAGGCGGAGGGATCCCCATAGCCAGCCTTCCAGGCAGACCACCAGACTCACACGCCGGCAAGAGGTGAAAGGTGTGTAATTGCTGCGCTTTGTGCCGGCTCTTAAAGCCGCGTGTTTTAACCATCTCATGATGGCAGGGATTTTTCTGGGCTTTTTTGAGAGGTCAGTGTAATGCTCTCATCTCTCCCTCCACCCTCCCCTCCAGGAAAATATAAGAGGAATTCATTTTCCTTGGGATTAACGAAATCTTTCTTCTTCTTTTATGTTGGCAACACGAGGTCTTAGCAGATCTCTGATCATGTGCTGAATAAAAAATATAGCTTTACAACGGAGTCCGGAGACGGGGGCTTGAACCCAATTTGGATTACGGCGCACAGCAGCAGACGCTCTGGAGCTAGTGGTGGTGGTGGTGGTGGTGGTGGTGGTGGTGGGGCAGTTTGGAGCGTGGAGGGACAGTCCCTGGGACCGAGCCCCACACCCCCATGGCTAGTTCACCCTAATCTGAGGCCAGTGTCGGAGCCGGAGCCCACAGTCAGATGCTCTGAGCAGCAGGCTTGCATCAAGCTGTCAGCCAAGTGGGTGAGGGGTACCACCATGCAGAAGCCGACCTGCGGAGCTGGGAAACTTACAGAAATTGGGATGTTGCCGAAACCGGTTTGGCTCAATGGTAGAGCGTCGGTCTGCAGACTGAAAGGTCCCGGGTTCGATTCCGGTCAAGGGCATGTACCTTGATTGTGGGCACATCCCCGGTAGGGGGTGTGCAAGAGGCAGCTGGTCGATGTTTCTCTCTCATCGACGTTTCTAGCTCTCTAGCTCTCTCCCTTCCTCTCTGTAAAAAAATCAATAAAATATATTAAAAAAGAAAAGAAAAGTAATTGGGATGTTGCTTAGAGATTGACCTTTCCCCTTGGCCTTGAGAGCCACTGGCCCGGAGGACACTTGACTGAGCGGGCGGCTCCCTTCCCCAGCCTCGGGCAGTCGGACTCCGGATGGAAGGTCCCAGCCCGAGCCCAGGACACAGGCCAAGGAAGTGAAAGAAGGCCCCGATTGTCAAGTGTAAAGAAAACCCGTCACCCCTTCACTTCTAAAAACCCCCCAGTATCCATGACAACTGGGCCAAGGGAGGAAAATGGCTGTCTCCTCTCCTCCTCATTGTTGAACTTGCAGTTGCTACAGCAACTGCGTCTACTGGGCCGGCCAGATCCGCCAGGCGCTTTCTTCTTCTCTCGGTCCCCTTCATGGCGGGCCCTCCTCGGTGCCAACGTCGCTTTGTCTTCCCTTGGAGGAGTCCGTGAGAACCGGCGGCGTGGGCACCGTGTCAGGCCCTCGGTGCTGTTGGGAGCCTCTGGGACGGGAGAAGTCGTTGGAACAAAGGGGCAGGCGAACAAAGAGCCCCGAACTGCCTCAGCCCTGCCTCCGAGGGTCTTTATCATCCTCAACCTAGGGACTTGGGAGTGTCTGGCTCTGCCTTTCCCAGGGATGGTTTGGCACGGATACCGGTACTTAGCGGGTCTAGGAAACTGGCTGGACAGCGGACTCAGCCGACAGATGCTCGGGGAGACAAAGCTTCCTTAGGTTATGGCTTCTCTCCTTTCTCCTCCTTTCCCCTTTTCCCTTTCCTTTTTTCTTCCTCCCCCTCCTCCTCCTCCTCCTCCTCCTCCTCCTCCTCCTCCTCCTCCTCCTCCTCCTTCTCCTCCTCCTCCTCCTCCCTCTCTCCCCCCTTCCCTCTGTCTCTCATTCTCTTTCCCTTCTTTATCTCCTTCTCTTGCATATGTTTCCGGTTAAAACTTTGACACTTGAAGATATTGTGCGCAGTTCGGTGGAGTCTCAGCATCTCTGAGTAATCACTTCCTTCCAGCAATCTGTGCTAAGGAGGCAGTTGGGTACCAGCTTGGGAAAGTCAGGGACCAGCACGCTCATGGCCGGCCCTGCTTCCTCTCTCACTGGCTGGCTGCTTCCCCTGCCTCCCTCCCTCCTGGTGCTTCCGGCAGACTTCGTGCCCCGAGATGCCAGGGGAAGGCTCCCGGGAGGGATGACCGAGCGGCACAGAGAAGCTTCACAGTTAGCCTACACCTGCTCGTGACAGATTGGAAAGGACCTGGTCCCTTCCCCCCTCCCTCCCTCCCATCCTGCCCTCCAGTTTTCTCTTTATGTTCTTCCTTTCTAGACTCAATCGGTAGTGCCTGCCTCTGCTTCCTAATTGCTCTTTTGTGGCGGTGTTTGTGGCGGTACCCATAGTGCAGGTTCGGTAATTAGCTCCCATCATTGCAAACACCCTCAGGTTAGGAGGGCGTTCCTCTTTCATCACTTGGGGAACTGCTGCCTGTCTGCATTGGCTGGCGGGGGCCGGAGGGGGCTGGAGGGGATTGGAGGGGGGGGGGGCCTGGGGGTGGGGGTTCGCAGGATGCACACAGCTCCCGCAGAGGCGGCCCCTGCTCACAGCGGCCCCTTGCATCCTGTCTCCCAGACTCTGTCTCGCAGCTGCACGCAGCCCGGGAGGCGTGGGGGCTGGTCTCGCAGTTAATCACTCCCAGCCCGCGGCCCCGTGCGCGTTTCCACGCCGCAATCTGGACAGCGTTACCCGGCAATCCAGACCCTGCCAGAAACCCATCGTCTCCCCAAAGGTTGTCTGTCTGCTTTTTTTTTTTTTTTCTTTTTCTTTTCTGGACCAAAGGGACTTTCAGGAGTTTAAAATAAATAAATAAATAAATAAATACAGTTTATGTTCCAGATGGGAACACCTGTATCTCTTATCAAAACAAAAGTGAAAAAACAAACCCAGCCAAAAACCTCTGAATTGTCCTCCCCAAGATTCTCCATCTGCCACCTCCCCTTCCGCCCCCCCCCCCCGCCCCCTTCCAGATGTGAAGTCCAACCCAGGTGAGGAGCTGCAACTGGAAGCAGTCCGGGGTCAGCAGGGAGGAAGTGGGACCTGGGTTTGTCACCCATTGTTACCGGAAGCAGAAGGGTCTTAAGTTGTGGTTGCCATCCTGCTTTTTCTGACTTGCCTTCTCCTCTCCTCCTGCATCTTGAATTTCAGGGCGTTCGATTTCGGACTTAAGGGGCTGCCTTCAGGGGACCAGGAGGAGTGTGGGGGCGCTCTTCCTGGGTTACATCTGTCACTGTAGCTCTCGGTATCACCCATGGAAACACTAACTGCTGCTGAACCGGTGTGGCTCAGTGGATAGAGCGCCGGCCTGTGGACTGAAGGGTCCCAGGTTTGATTCCGGTCAAGGGCACGTACCTTGGTTGCGGGCACATCCCCAGTAAGAGGTGTGCAGGAGGCAGCTGATCGATGATTCTCTCTCATTGGTGTTTCTAACTCTCTATCCCTCCCCTTCCTCTCTGTAAAAAATCAATAAAATATATATATATATATATATTTTTTTTTTAAAAGAGAAAACTGATCGAATGTGGCTTGTCTTTAAACAGGAAGCAGAGGTGCCCCGAGTGGGTGATGTAGTGAGAGGGCTCTCACCTGATGTCTGAGCACGCGGGCTAAATCAGGGCTATTGCCTTTCTGTTTGCAAAAACCTCCATCCTCTTCTGCAAAGAAAAGGGTTCAAGGGACATTCCCCCTCCGCAATATAAACCCCAACTCACTACCCTGTTTGTGAGGATGTGTTTTTCTGGGCACTATGGCGACTGACGATTGATTGATTGGGTTACAAATGGAGGCCGTCTCCCTCTGTGCTTAAACATTGCAATTCATCGTCCCTTTGGTTCTCCACATAAGTTTTTTTTATTTTTTTTTATTTTCTGGAAATCAATCGAATTGACATTGGCATGCACGTACATGATTCATTAAATTTCATCTAAAGGATAAATAACAACAAGAAAAATGGTTTGGTCCCATAACCAAGCAAATAGATTGTTGGATATTCATTTGGGGAGAAAGAAAACGAATTGCGTAACCCTCAGTGGGTGAGAATAACTCTGTTTTGCCAGCACAGTGACAGGAAAGAACACATGTCCATTGACAAGGGAAAACACTGGGAATTACTTAGTGACAACTTCCATGGTGACTGCATGAGACCTACATGTTCTTGTGGGGAGCCATGATTCTCGTAACAATTAAGTTCCAATAACAGGCCTGTTTCTGAGAATAAAAATGGACAAATTACATAACAGAAGTATATTTTCTACTTTGGAGTTAATTTGTTCATTAGAATAGTGCTTTACCCTTTAAATATGTGTTTTAATGGATTTTTAGAGAGAAAAGATCTGAGAGGGATAGAGAAATAGAAACATCATCAATTGGGGTTGCCTCCTGTGTGCCCCCTACTGGGGATCGAGCTGGCAACCTGGGCATGTGGCCTGGCTGGGAATTGAACCTGCAACTTCTTGGTTCCGAGGTCGAAACTCAACAGCTGAGACACACTGGCCGGGCAAATGATGCTTTGTCTTTTGATCACAGAAATAAATCCCTGAAATTCTGACTCATCTGGGGGAGAGGAGGTCCTTCTTTGATCTTAAGAGAGAGCAGGGAGCCGAGACCGGTTTGGCTCAATGGATAGAGCGTCGGCTTGGGGACTGAAGGGTCCCGGGTTCGATTCCGGTCAAGGGCATGTGCCTTGGTTGCAGGCATATCCCCAGTAGGGGGTGTGCAAGAGGCAGCTGATCGATGACTCTCTCTCATCGATGTTTCTAACTCTCTCTCTCTCTCCCTTCCTCTCTGTACAAAATCAATAAAACATATTAAAAAAAAAAAAAAAAAAAAAAGAGAGAGAGAGCAGGGAAAGCTGATCTTTCTCTCCCTGGATTTGAACCACGGAGATGGTGACAGGCAGCCGCCTTCACACCGTGGGGAGAGCCAGCCATAAAGAGGAGCCAGCAGGGTAGACAGCAAAGGGGAGAATCCTCTGCCCAGGGTTTCTCAGCCTTGGCACCGATGGTATTTAAGGCTAGGCAGTCCTTTGTTGTGCTGCCCGCCCTGTGCATTATGGGATATTCCGCAGCATCCCTGGCCTCTGGGATTGACTGCTTGGGCCAGACATGTCACTGGGGAAGAAATGGATCCTTGCAGTCGGTGTTCCTTCCCGTCGCCGGACCAGCAGTATCAGTATCGCCTGGGAACAGGTCCAGGCCGGGCCTACTGAACCAGACAGTCTGGGGTTTGACCCAGCAGTCTGTGCTTTAAACTCTCCAAGATAAAAACAGTGAAGGTAATAGCTGAGCGACTTCAAGTTTTCCCCAAAGGGAGGCTGGGTGGGCGTGGCTGGGCACGGGAAGCTGTGCTGCGGGGGGCTGGGTGGGCAGTGTCTGAAGGCCACGTGTTTTTTTGTTTTGTTTTAGTTTTTGCAGACAGTGCCCGGTGGGCCCAGGTATTCGAATGCATTTTGGAGCACCCTGCATTTTAAATGTTTCCGTTCCAACCAGAACCGGTTTGGCTCAGTGGATAGAGTGTCGGCCTGCGGGCTGAAAGGTCCCAGGTTCGATTCCGGGCAAGGGCATGTACCTTGGTTGCGGGCACATCCCCAGTAGGGGGTGTGCAAGAGGCAGCTGATCGATGTTTCTCTATCATAGATGTTTCTGACTCTCTCCCCCTCTCTCTTCCTCTCTGTAAAAAAAAATCAATAAAATATATTTTAAAAAAATAAAAATAAATGTTTCTGTTTCCCCGTTGAGATGGTGTAGGAAGCTTCATGTAACTTCAGAAGCACCGTGGGAAGATCGTGCCTGTCAGAGGAAGAAGATCTGAATGGAGAGGCCCATTTATTTATTTATTTATTTTTAAATATATTTTATTGATTTTTTTACAGAGAGGGAGGGAGAGGGATAGAGAGCTAGAAATATCGATGAGAGAGAACCATGGACTAGCTGCCTCTTGCACACCCCCTACTGGGGATGTGCCCAAAACCAAGGTACATGCCCTTAACCGGAATCGAACCCGGGACCCCTTCGGTCTGCAGGCCGATGCTCTGTTCACTGAGCCAAACAGGTTTTGGCTGGAGGGGCCCATTTAGATCATGGCTATTTCTCATTTGAACGGATAAGCTCATACAACAGAAAAAGCTGGCCTGTAGATGGGTTTAGCGCATTAGACGCACCAGGGTAGGAGGGCAAATAAGACAAGACCCTCTGGCCTTGGGCACAATTACAAAGCAGGGAAAGCTGCCTGGGCGGGCTCGTTTCTGACTTTTTGGTTCTCCTGCCTGCTGACCCCTTGTAGGATTCCCGTGAGCTTTGTGCCTCCCTCCTTCGGCCTTGCGTCACCTCTTACAGACCTTCAACAAAACTTGTTCTTTTGGCCTAGCCAGTGGTTAGAGGGTTGGCCCACAGCCTGAAGGGTCATGAGTTCGATTCTGGTTAAGGGCATGGGTTACAGGCTTGATCTTGGCCCTGGTCTGGGTATGCGTGGGAGGCAACCAGTGGATGTCTCTCTCTCTCTCTCATCCAGGGGTCCTGGATGACAAGGGGCATGTAGCTGCTCTCTCCACCATCTAAGGAGACTGGCCATCTTCCGGCGAGATATCTGGGGAGAAATTGTCTGTTCCAAGTGAATGGACAGATGCTTAGATCAAGCTCTTCTCCATCATTTAACTTCATCCCTTCCCCCTCCACTCCCCGCGCTCCCAGTGCATTGTGTGCTTTTAAGCATCATTCCTTTCCAATTGATTCTGCTCCATTCAAAAGAAGATGCCCACAACTAGGGGCTCTCAGTCCTGTTCCGAGTTTTCCTCCCAGCAAGCACTGGGCTGGGCTGCGGGGGAAGCTGTGCAACTGTTAAGACTCGGGAGCGTGGCTCAGGGCCGGAGCCAGCCCCGCCTTCATCCCAACTCCTGAGTCAACCGGAGGAAAGATCCTTTGTGTGTCCTGTGAGGCCCGCCTCTGCCTCTGCCTCTGCCTCTCCCCAGCACAGAGAGAACGGAAGGGCGCACTCGATGAGCTGTTCCGAGGGGCGGATTCTCATTCTTGAAGGCGGCCGTGAATGCAAAGACGCGTTATTGCTCCATCCAATTTAAGGCTCTGCCCGCTGATGAATGGGCAGGCACCTCATTTCACCTTTCGGGGGCCGGTGGGGAGCCCTTTGTGCTGAGAGAAAGCGGGGGAGAAAAGGATCCTGCGGGATAATTGGATGGAAATCCCTTTCAGGGGCCAGAAAGCGGCTCCCGTCCCGAAGGGCCGAAACGAGGCCACAATACGTTTTGTTAAAAGTGTGGGGCACGAAAGCCTTCATTATTTCTCGGGAAAGCCGTGCCTCTTAGAGGCTTTAAACAAAAGCTCCGAGAAGGTGGAAGCTGCGAGAAATTGTCCGAGGCTTTAGAGAAGGCGGAGGCCGGAGAGGAAAGCAATTACTGGGGAACAATGCGGCATGAATGGGGATTCTTCTCCCAGATTGGGGGCACCTGTGCGGGGTTCGGGGTGCGGCGTAGCAAACGATGGGCTGGGGGTCTTTCTGGAAGAGGGAGGAGGGGCAGGGGGTGGCGCCAGCCTGGCTGTGGCTGGGAGGGAGCTGGGCTCGCTGACTGAGGAGGCAAAGAAATAGTCCAGGGCTCTTCAAACTACGGCCCGCGGGCCACATGCGGCCCGCAGAGGAGTCTGATCCGGCCCGCCAGGTTTTTTGGGCAGTGAGCGCAGCCGAGGTGTTACAGTAGGAATTAGTAATTCATATAGTCCAGCCCTCCAGCTCTCTGAGGGACCGTGATCTGGCCCCCACTTTAAAAAGTTTGAGGACCCCTGAAATAGTCCTTCCATCCTAAGGGAACCCTCATTTCTCTTGGAGCAAAAGGGGAACTGTTAGAGCTCTCTGGATTTAGACAGATGTGTGTTCTTTTTTTTTTTTTTTTTTTTTTTTTTTAAATATATATTTTAGTGATTTTTCACAGAGAGGAAGGGAGAGGGATAAAGAGCCAGAAACATCAGAGATACATTGACCAGCTGCCTCCTGCACATCCCCCACTGGGGATGTGCCCGCAACCAAGGTACGTGCCCTTGACTGGAATCGAATCTGGGACCCTTCAGCCCGCAGGCCGACGCTCTATCCACTGAGCCACACCGGTTTTGGCCAGATGTGTGTTCTTATCTCCAGTCCCCCTCTCTCTGGAGTTACGGCCCTAGACACACACTTGACCCCGGCGTCCTCAAGTGTGAAATGGGGAGAAGATGACCTGCCGCAGTGGAAGATGACCTGTGCACAGTAGGTGCGCTGGCAGTGCCGGGCCCTGTGCACAGTAGGTGCGCTGGGAGCACCAGCCCTCGGCCCTCTGGTGCATTGTCTCCCTCTGCTTGGTTTGGCCACTGTAAATATCTGTGTTTTTCGATCGTCTTAGGCCCTACAGCAGCGGTTCTCAACCTGTGGGTCGCGACCCTAAGCTGAGAACCGCTAGCAGGGTCGCCTAAGACCATCAGGAAAACACAGACATTTACATTACGATTCATTAACAATAGCAGAATTACAGTTATGAAGTAGCAACGAAAATAATGTTATGGCTGGGGGGGTCACCACAACGTGAGGAGCTGTCTTAAAGGGTCGCTGCATTAGAAAGGTTGAGAACCACTGCTGTAAGTCCTCGCAAGGGCTGTGGCAGTGCATCACGACCCCCTGGACCCGGAGCAGGCCGTGAGGAGGAGGAGGCAGACACCCGTGGCTGTACCAGAAAATCCTAGGAATCCCCGCAAGCCTGGGAATCCCCGGCGTGACAGTGTCCGTAAAATTCCCCGGCTTAGGCTCCTAATACCCGTCAATAAAAATAACGGTCCGACTGGGTGAGATCATGGGGACAGCGCGAGGGGCCATATGCCGTGGGCCCCGTTGGTGCTGACAGACGTGTGCAGGCTTACGTCCTGGGACTCGCTGGTTTGGGCAGGAGGAGAGATCGGGGTGGGGCTGGGGCCGGGCAGAAGGAGACAGAGAACGGGGAAAGGGGTGAATGAGCTCATGTTGGCAGAGGAGAAGCCCATCACGTTCAGCCTTAGACTCAGAGTGTCCGAGCGAGGGCCCTGCGGGGGAGAGGCAGGATCAGCCCCGGGACTTGCCGACCCCAAGGCCGGCTGTCATCATGGCTTTTAGGCTGCAAGGTATTCACTTCAGGGGGAAGTGAGGGTCCTGGGAGTGAAAACCTCCAGCTGGAGTTAGAGGGCTCTATGGGAACGGCCAGGCTGATCTCACTGGGGAGCTGAGCAGTTGTTGTAGGAGCCTGTGGTGAGGACCTCTCTCTCCTTTCCAGGCGCCAGGGATCAGCCATGTGGGATGGGCCTTACGAAGACATGGCTGCTGGGCCAGGGTGCAAACTGTGGCTCGCGAGCCACATATGGCCCCTTGAGTGTGGCTCTTTCACAAAACACCACGGCCTGGGCGGGTCTATTTGGAAGAAGTGGCATTAGAAGTTGTTTAAGTTTAAAAAATGTGGCTCTCCAAAGAAATGTCCATCGTTGTCCTGTTGATATTTGGCTCTGTGGGCTCATGAGTTTGCAGACCACTGTCTTAGAAAACACCCGGACTCTTTAGGTGTAAATTGTGTCGAGAATTTAAAAACCTTGGGTAATGGCACTCTTAAGTTGGAAACAGAGATCTTTCCCTCTCTTCACTGAAAGTGGCAGCCATTTTAAAAAACAAATTTAAATGTTCCATAACAGCTGCACTGAGCGATAATTCACATACCACACAATTCTCCCGTTGAAGGTGTAGAATTCAATGGTCTTTAGTATATTTGTACAGGTGATGGGCCACCATGGTTACCATTTATGAACAGTCTATTTCCCTTAACAAAGTCACATTTTAAAAGAGTTTTTAATATAAAAAGGTTTTTCAATTATAATTTATGTTTAATATTTTTTTTATTAGTTTTAGGTGTACAGTATAGTGATAAACACTCATGTTCCCCCTGGTATTTCCAATACTCACCGGGCACCATGCAAAGCACAGCATAGGAAATACAGTCAACGATATTGTAGAAATTAAATTTTTAATCAGAGAAAAGAAATTAACATTAAACAAAATTCCAAAAAAAAAGAGGATCTCATGATTCTCCTGCCTCTGTTTAGCTTTTTATATCGTTGCCACACTATATACTGCAGACACAGAGCAACAGAGTTAGTCAACCTGTGCGTGCTTACGTCTTATGTCTTACGTCTGCTTTCTCACGTGACATCCCCAGTGCTATTACTTCATAGCTTTAACGGCCCACGATATTCTCTCATGCTGATGTGCGGGAATTGTCTGACTCACCCTCTTTAGCTGAGCCATTAGGGTGTTTTCTGTCGTAAATAAGGTTGCAGTGAACTTCTTTACACATAAAGCTTGATTTCCCTGGATGAACATATTTCTTGGGTTGCAGTCCCAGGAGTGGGATTACCCTGGTGAGAGGGTAAGGACGTTTTATGTCCCTCTCTCCCTTCTCCCATGCTTATTCCCAGAGAGGTGACACTGTTTTACAAAATGTAAAAAAGGCACATATTTGTATGTACACACACACACACACACACACACACACTATACATAAGTCATTTCATGTTACCAAGGTTTTGGGTTCATTATGTAGATCAGAGAGAGGCAAACCCGTGAGGTCACACAGCATGCATTTCTGGAGAGCCAAGCAAGATCGCCCTTTACATATCCCACCTGGTGACTCAAATAACTCCACCATTTCCCGCAGAAAATTATTCCCATGCAAAGCGATTCCTCAACCCCCTGACCTTTTATTGGCTGCTGTCGGCCCTGGGCCGGGCCGCACTTTGTTTCCAGCTGTTCTTAAAGCCCCTTCTCCAGCCTTTAACCCTTGGCGCCTCACAGGCATGAATAGGGCTGGGAGGGATGGGGGGGCATGTGGGAGGAGGGAAGGGGGGGAGACAGAACCTGTATCTCCGCAGCTCAGTGCCCTCAGGTCAGGAGAGCCTAGTACAGGCTGAAATAAATGAGAACACCCCCAACTTGCTGTTAAACAGGAAACATTTATTCTCTCACGGTTCTGTGGCCCGGAAGTCCAGAAGCAGGGTGTTGGCAAGGCCGAGCTCCCTGGAGAAGAGCCCTCATTTCTGGGGGTGGCCTGCAGTCCGGGGTGTCTCATGGCTCATGCCTTCCTCTCTTTTCCCATGGCCACCTTTCTGTCTTACTAGCGCCCACCCCAAACCCAGTAGGACCTCATTTTCACTTGATGACATCTTCAAAGACCCCATTAGCGGTAAACTCTTTCCAGAGTTAATTGTTAACTCAGGTGTAAACTGTTGATGGCATTAGCCCGGACCCCCTCCTGGGTTATTTGCATTTTATAAGGCGCTCCTAGGAGACCAGAATTCCTTGAAGATCCTTAAAAAATGAAGCCTTAATGGAGGCATACGAATGAAGGTCCTTAAAGAATGAACCCTAAAAGAATGAGGTGTGTGTGTGTGTGTGTGAGAGAGAGAGAGAGAGGGAGGGAGAGAGAGAGAGAGAGAGAGAAAGATTTAAAATTCCTCCAATCTTCAGCGTGTGCTCTACGGAAGGATGAGGGCTTTGAGCAAGGTGACCAGAGGGACAGTCCCGATTTTTGGCAAGAATCTTTGTTAAAAATCGGGACCGTCCCGCTTGGTCACCTTAGCTTTGACTCCTCTGTGATGCTCAGACTTGGGTACTTGTATAGGAACTGCTTCACACTTTGTTTAGCTACAGCTATTCTGTGTGAGCCAGTGAAACATTAAGTGTCAGGCCAGCGTGTTGTCATTTAACGGTTACTTGGCATTCTGGGGGCGGAAAATGATCAGACGGGACTCAGCAGGTGGGATGATGCTCAGGTCTCTTGGGCAGTAAGAGGTTGCACCTGTGAGCCAGGTGTGGCCTCCGTTCTCTCCCTGCCCAGCCCCCCCCTCCCCCCGCCCTCCCAGGGCCCCCAGGGATGGATGCTCAGCACCAGAACATCAGCTCCCCGGGCTGAGACCAGTCTGGCTGCCTCAGTGCTGGGAGCGGGAGTCTGGAAGGCCACAGGTGCTCCATACATCGTGGGGAGGGCTGCTGTTAGGGTTTCTGTCTTGCACAGAAGTCAGCAGGGACTCAGAGGAATTCGCCCGGCCCGAGAGCGGTCTGTGCACACAGCTCCTGAGTTCCTGCAAAGCCTGGCCTCTGGTCCCCGGCCGGGTGGTCCCAGGACAGGCCAAGCTTGCCCTCTGCTGCTGAGTGCGGGTCTGAATCCGCTCCACTCACCCTCCAGCTCCCAGGGCTGTGGCCGCAGGCCCAGGTGCTGCCCTTGGTAGCTTTTCAGGATGGAGTCTGAGGTGGCAAGCGAGGCACCTACCTCTTGTCCCAGCACCGCCCACCTCGCTTTCTCAGAAATTAATAGAGTGAGCTAGAACGTTCCAGAACAGGACCGACTGTGTGTGTTGGTAGTGATAAGATTCAAGCGTTCAAGCAAAAATTCACATTCTGGAAAACTTCTGTCCAAAATTATTAGGAGCTTGATACTGAGACATTCCTGATGAGACTGGTAGAGAGGTTAACAAATGGGTCTCGTTGGATCCCGTGTGTCAGCGTTTGGAAGATCTGCACGATTCTGCCAAGCAATATTTCCCAGATGACCAAGGAACGGCACAGAATCAGGCACAGACACAGATCTATTGAAAGCGGAGGACAGCGCAGTGGCCTTTTACACAGCAGCGTGTGGAAAGCTTGATACAGTTTTGGATTTCACGTTGCAAATAACTTTTAAGAAACTGGCCCGCATTGCGATTTCATGTATTACCAGGGAAAACATATCTAAAATTATCTGCAAAGGTTCTTAAAAGATTCTGCCCCTCCCCATACAGCATATCTTCATGTACTTAAGCCAAAATAATACAACAGGTAGACATTAAAAAGTGCTGGAAAAGAAGAAAATCATTGCTTCTATCCTCACTGAATTACTTGTCTTGAGAAATAGTTATTTCTCATAAAATGTTTACATATGAGTTATTTTGAATGAGTTAAGGATTCTTTAAAAACTTACAGTTTTATTTTCAGTCTGCAGGTCAACGCTCTACTCACTGAACCAAACCGGCTAGGGCTCAGCTTTATTTCAAAAATGTTAAATATTGACAGATATAACAAATGTAAGCAAAAGTTCATGAGGTTCTAAATTATTTAAAAATATATATTTTATTGATTTTGTACAGAGAGGAGGGGAGAGGGATAGAGAGCTAGAAACATCAATGAGAGAGAAACATCAACCAGCTGCCTCCTGCCTCCCCTCCCCACCTCCCCAAGGGGGATGTGCCCACAACCAATGTACATGCCCTTGCCAGGAATTGAACCTGGGACCTTTCAGTCCGCAGGCCGATGTTCTATCCTCTGAGCCAGACAGGTTTTGGCTAAATTATTTTTAAGAGTATAAAGATTACCCCTCATCCTCTATTTATGTTCAAACTGTTTAAACTGCTGATCTAGAATATGCAAAGAGTACCTACAAATCAACAAGAATGACAGGATCCCGAAAGGAAAAAAAAAATGGGCAGAGGATGCAAACAGGTCATTTATAGAAAAAGCCAATGGGCATATCAAAGTTGCTTGAACTCATTCATAATCAGAGAAATGCAAACAGATGTGTGCGGTGGCAGGGAGCTCAAAGCTTCTGGGCACCCATCCCTGAGTGGATGGGGAATGGGAATACCATGGGTACAACACAGAGGAAGTGCTGTTGGAAACGAGAAAGAGGCCGAAGTGACCCACAACCCAGTCAGTTAGAAATACAGTCATACGAAGCAGCTGGCGTTACCCAAAAATGAATGGATTTCTATTGTATTCGTTTCTGAGGGTTGCTAGCAAGTATCACAGATTGAGTGGCTTAGACAACAGAAGTTCATCCTCTCACGTTCCGCAGAAGTGTGAAATCAAAGTGTCGGCAGGCTGGTTGCTTTTGGAAGCTCTCTCCTGCTTCCGTGGTTGCTGGCAGCCTTTCTCCTCCGCTTGCAGATGCATCACTCCAGTCCCTCCCTCTGTCTTCCTTCTCTGCATGTCTGTGTGTCCAGATTCCTCCTTTCTGACAAGGGCACCAGTCAGATTAGATTTAGGGCCCACTTGAATGGAGCGCGATCTGTCATAACTTGGTAGCATCCGCAAAGACCCTATTCCAAGCAAGGTCACATTCTGGGGAGACGGGAATCCGGGGCATAAACTCCTCAGTCACGTACGCACACGAACCAGATGAGAATAATTGGCTGCATAGGGGAAGGCAGTGGGAATGCGAAGTGAAGATAAATGGGCATAAACAAGCAAGAAAACAATAAACAAGCACGAGTGGCCCCGACGGACGGACGACTGTGCATGCAATCAGTCCCACAAAAATAAACCTCCCCGAACCAGCCTTGGCCCAGACTCAGGAAGACAATAGTAACAACCACAGGCCCAAATCAAAAATAAACACGCGGTCTCTTGAGAACTCTCAACCGCAATCTGGCCCTCACATGGTTTGGAACTACAATTCACACCCATCCCAACGTTCCAGAGACCTCCAGCCGAGAACTAATTGAGTTTCAAGTTGGGTCGTGCCTCCTGCCACTTGGCTTAGGAATTCTAAACCCTCTTTGGAGAAAAACCACTTTGCTCAGGCCTCCAAGAACTCCTACAAATAAAGTTTCTTGAGAATCCAGAGAGAGAGAGAGAGAGAGAGAAAATAATACGTGTAACTTTCACACCAGTAAAGAGAAAAATGGAACAAGACAAATTACAGTCTATGTTAAATAAGGCAACAAGGAAGAGAAAGCAAAACAAAAACTCGTAGAAAGCACAGAAAGAATAAAATGAATCCAAGCATATCAATATTAACTACATATATATCTGATAACCACATATATTCATATATCTATAATATAAGAGCATAATATGCTAATTAGACCGGACGTCCTTCCGGACAACCTTCTGGATGAAGTGGCAGTGGAAGGCGGGGCTGAGGCAGAGGTGGCTGCCGCGTCTGTGCGGACCAAGTCCTTTGCACGAATTTTGTGCATCAGGCCTCTAATATATATATATATGATAACCTAAACTTGCCAGTTGAGAGATTGTCAGGATGGGTTACAAATACCGTGTTTCCCCGAAAATAAGACATCCTCTGAAAATAAGGTTTCCTTCTGAGTGAAATATAAGGCATCCCCCTGAAAATAAGGCCCCCCCTAGGCTCTCAGGAATTGGATTGTTATGATGATGTTCCAGAAGATGATGACATGATTGTCATTGAATAAATGAGTAAATTCTTGATACTGTAGGATTCACAGTTTGTCTGGTTTGTGTTGACAACTATCGCACTACCGTACCATATACAGGCAATAAATTTCCTTTATTTTCATTTAACAATAAATGTGTACCATATTCTTCTTCATGGAAAAATAAGACATCCCCTAGAAATAAGACCTAGCGCATCTTTGGGAGCAAAAATTAATATATGACACTGTCTTATTTTCGGGGAAACAGGGTAAGTAAAATCCAGTCATATGCTTTTCCCCTGACACATTAGGGCACTGGAAGTTTGAAAACATATGGATAGAAACAAATGGATTAACTAATAGTCCAGGAGTGCCCATCTGTGGAGCTGTATTAATATTAGGCAAAATAATGCTTTAAGGAAAAAAAAGTCTTTTTACCAAGATAAAACCAGAATGTAAGATAGATTCAAACTGGACATTGATTTATGTTATTCCTTATGCTACACAGATTAAAGAAGAAAAGAAGACCACTGTAATAGGTGTTGAAAAGTTATATAACAAAATTTAGTATTTATTCATGGTAAGCACTCATTATATATATAATTGATTTTTTACAGAGAGGAAGAGAGAGGGATAGAGAGTTAGAAACATCGATGAGAGAGAAACATTGATCAGCTGCCTCCTCCACACCCCCTACTGGGGATGTGCCTGCAAGCAAGGTTCATGCCCTTGACCGGAATCGAACCCGTTACCTTTCAGTCGGCAGGCCGACGCTCTATCCACTCAGTCAAACTGGTTTTGACTCATGACAAGCATTCTTAGCAGACCAGGAGAACTCCTTAAATCTGATGAAGGCAATTCCCAAAATAATCTACAGCAAATCTCATACTTAATGATAAACCAGTGGAAAAACTTTAAAATGAGAAACCAGGTAGGAGTGCCTGCTCTAGCTGAATCTTTAAAACTTTGTATTGCAATTCTAAAGAAAGCAACACATTAAGTGAAAATGAAGCACAAGGAATGCCATTATTTGACATGAATGTCCCTGTAGAAAATCCAAAAGATCTATAATTATTTATGTGGATAGAAAATGAACACAGAAAATAAAATTGCATTTCTATGCAGCCTTTAGAATATATTATTTTTTTAAAAAAAGTATTATTTAAAATAAATATAAATAAGCTACCTGGGAGATAAATCTAAAAACAGACATCCAACACCTTTACATATTTATATATGTAAAACTTCGTTTCGGTCTTTAAGGAAACCCGAAATAAATGAAAAGCCATACCATGTTTATGGTTAATATGATTGAATATCATAAAGGCGTTAAGTTTCCCCAATTGATCTATAATAGTCCCAGTTGGACTTTTCTTTGGACTGTCACAGACTGGCTCTAAAGTGTCCCTAGATACTTGGACAGTGTGACTCAGTGGTTGAGCATCGACCTCTGAACCAGGAGGTCACGGTTTGATTCCCAGTCAGGGCACATGCCCGGGTTGCAGGCTCCATCCCAGTGTGGGGCGTGCAGGAGGCAGCCGATCCATGATTCTCTCTCATCTTTGGTATTTCTGTGCCTCCCTCTCCCTTCCTCTCTGAAATAAAAAAATATATATTTTTTAAAAAAGTGTCCCTGGATGATGAAGGGACCCTGCACAGCCAAGGGATCCCTGAAGAACAGCAACCCGAGAAGGTATTTTTATCCGAAGATCGAAGGGGAAGCTACAGTAATTAATACATTGAGGTCCTCCTTCTTGAAACCTTTGGCTGGCTCTTCCCTGAACAAGCCCCACTTACCTTTTCTGGCCACCCGTGGAAGGAAAGCTTGCTCCAGTGACTGAGGCTCTCATTTTCCCCGGACTAGATCAGAGTCCTTGAGCGTGCCCCACGGTAGGCTGGGCCCAGGTAGAGTTATTAATTATGAAGATTTGACTACAGGGCTGGAGACAGTGCTGTGTCTTTTCTTACAGTAAAAGGCCTCTTAGAAGATACTATTAACATTATTATTATTTTAATCTTCACCTGAGTTTATTTTTTCCATTGCTTTTCTGAGAGTGTAGAAGGGAGGGAGGGAGGGAGGGAAGGAGAGAGAGAGAGAGAGAGAGAGAGAGAGAGAAACATTGATGTGAGAGACCCACATTGATTGGTTGCCTCTCACATGAGCTCTGACCAGGGGCAGGGAGTGAACTGGAAACCCAGACATGTGCCTTTGACCGGGAATCAAACCCTTGATCCCTTGGTGTACAGGCTGATGCTCTAATCACTGAGCGACACTGGCCAGGTGTTATTTTTTAAAGTACCCTGATATATCTGTGATCAGGGCTTCTTAAAATGATACTTAAAAAAAAAGGGCTAGAGTAATGATCCAAAATTTAAACTGCAATTCTTCTCGTCACTTCCTGGTCAGCATAAGGAATATTGAGTTTTCCATCAAAGCGCTCCTATGAGACATGAAATACCGGGGCGATGGGAGCAATTTGCTGCTTAAATTGGAACCTTGCAAATCAATTATCAGGAACTAGAGCATGCATTTTCTCCTAAGCAAGGAAAAAAAAAAATGTTCTTCACAATGACATTCGGCTGCTCACTGCACGTCAAACCAGGAAACTGAGTCTGCTCAGTGGCTCAGTATTCTGGTGAAAACCCCCCACAAAACCCTAAAAAACAAAAACACTTCCTATGAAAAACTGTAAATCTCCAGAGATGTGTGAGCCTATACTTTCAAGACTTAAGGAACGTCAGGAGCTTAAGAAAGCAGGATTTTCACTCCAGTTCAGGCCTTTTCCGAATTCCTGTGGGTGACACTTCAGTGCACCCTCGGCAGGTCCAGAACCTTGGGGAGAGGAGGAGTGAGCTGGGTGCTGCGTGTGGGTACCTGGGGCGAGGCGGCTGTTCCTTTCCTGGGCCTGGGCTCCACCTCTGAGAGGCCACAAGAGAAGCCCGCCTGAGCCAGAGTTTTGAGACGGTCTTCTTTTCTTTTTAATTTAATTTTATTTCCTATCACCATTTATCCCCTTCCTACATCCTCTTCCACTTCCTGGCTTGACAGGCAGGTCTTGCTTCATTATGACCGTGGGAGCAGAAGTGTGCAGAGCAAAGGTGGCACCTTCTGGGTTGTTTAAATGCCGTTTGCAAACAGAATGTGGGTCATTGTCAAGGTTATAATGTCTAAGCCACGCAGCTGCAGGGGCCCAGAGAGGCAGGAGCCAGCGCCTCAAGCAGATGAAAGACTTCTCTAAGTAGTTGGTTGCCCTTGGCCTGGCCCTCCCAGACCCTTCAGGTGCCCTGTGAGGGACCCTCCTTGGAAGTGCTAATTCCTCTTCTTTGTTATGTAACGCTCACGCTACACATACTTACTTGGCGAATTGCTGGTCTTTGTAGTGAAGCGGCTGAGGCCCCGCCCTACATTTCCCTTTGACGTCGTGGAGGATTAGAAAACACACCAGGAAACCTTGGGAGGCTGTTTGAAAGGAGCTTCCTTTTTTTTTTTTCAAGGTGAGCTTTCATGAACCCGAGATATAAACAGAAGATATACATCCACTGTATTTCCTTACTGCTGTTGGCCTCGGAACGAAACTCTTCCCAATGAAGACCCCAGGGCCCTGGGAGAGGAATGATGGGCCACTACTGAGACACGGTGCGAACTTCGCATCAGTGCTCAGCCAGTGGAGACGGCTGGCCTTCCAGGGGAATGACCTGGGCCCTGCAGAGTAACTTGACCTTGCAGCCACTTTAATCAATGTGCTCCTGCTAAGCAAACATTTCCAACTTTGGAGCGGGTTTGTTTGCGGTGTCAATTGCTTCTCTCTCTGCCATGTTACTGAGCTGGCAGCATTCATTTCACAGGGGGGCCAAGGCCCGTGGCTTCCCTGCTCGCTTCTCGGCGTGTCGGGAGCTGGGACGATAGAGTTTCACCAGCCATTCCAGCTGCCTAGCACCTGGGGCAACGTTTACAGTGACTCAGGGTGACTGCTAAGTGCCCCCCACGTGGTAGAGGGAGGCCCAGTTCTTCGAGGTTTACCGTGGATGCATTTTTTTTTTAATCTCAGTGGTTGACGCAGACGGGAAGGGGTGGGCCAGGAATAAAATGCCTGCCAGTCACAGATGTTCCGGCTCTCCCGTAGACGCCGCCGCCGGAGGCAATGGAGGAGACGATGGGTCTGCTCCTAAATCAATAGCTTAGGAACCAGAATTTTAAGGTTCTGTGTCCTATATTCCAAGTCATAGAAATTACTATTTTTTTTTATTAAAAAAAATTTTTTTTTTTAAAGAGAAACAAGGAAGAGTTTATTGGCCTCAGCAAAAATATACTTATTTTTTTTTCACTTGTACGTCAATCAGGACAGTGAACCAAGGAAGGGCACAGGAGAAGCCACAGGAGAGCCCAGGCTGGGCTGCTTTAGCTCACTGGGAAGTCAGAGAGCAGGGAGCCTTGGAAAGCAGAGGTTCCAGGGGTTAGCCCGGGACAAGCCGCCGCTGCTTCTGCTGCCGGCGCCGCTGCTCCCCTGGTTGCAAGCCTCATGGGGGTCCTTGGAGGTTAGGGCGTGTGTGCCCCGGGGGTGGGAACTATTGCTTTAATGCATTGCTTTAAGGCATTCTATATCGGCTTTTAGCCCTCACGGGGCAGAGGAAAATTCCTTTTGAATCTGCCTCTCGAGGTAGGTTGTGAGGATGGCGCCACATATTGGCAAGAGGGAAGCAAAGGGAACTGGCCATCGTTGAGCCTACCGGGCTGGGGAGCACAGGAAGGAAAACCCGTGCGCAGTCAGAGTCAGCATGTGCAGGGGGAGGAGCTTGACCATAGACACCTGTCAGTCTAGCCTGGGAAACAGAGGATTGGTTGGATTGGTCGGGGGTGGACCCGTCAGCAGCCCACACAAGCTAGCAAATGGACGGGTTCTTTGGGAAAAAGCTCCTGGTTTCTCCCATGCCTGAGAAGACATAGTCCCAGGGGAACGAAGAAGAGCTCACCCCCCACTACACCTTTCTGTCTGTCTGTCTGTCTATCCGTCTGTCTCTCTTTCCCTGGCACACCCAGTGACACACTTGCCCATTCGTCTGAGTGCTCTCTCGCCCTGGGAACACAGTAGTCACGGGTCCTAGCAGCTGCTGGGCCCGCGGGCAAACCTCAGCTTTAATATGAAACAGAAACTCCGGACACTGGCCTTGGAAGACAAAGGCTGGACTTCTCCCCCGTGGCAGGTTGGACACGGGAAAGCCTTGCCAGGCCACAGTCTGCAGAGCACGGGTCCCCGGAAGGCCTTCCTCGCGAGACCGTGGAAGAGCCCGAATTCCACTCTCAGCAGGGAGGCGACTGAAAGCAAAGGGAAAGTTCCGCAGGTCCAACAGAATTCAATAACGGGCGTGTGCATGCACCCCCATCCCGCCCCCTTGTAGCACACCCCCACCCAGCCGTGCCTGGCCGGCCCTCCCGCCCGAGAGGCAGCCTCTCCCTGTGGGGGATCTGTGTGGCCGGCTCTGGTGGCAGGAAGTGACAGCCCTCTGTTCAGTCTGCAGCTCCCCTCCCCCCCCCCCCCCCCTTTCGGGGACCCTTCTTCCAACTGGATTTGAGAGAACGAGTCCCCTGCACTGGCTTCCCATTCCCTGCGAGGCTTCCGATCACCAGCTGTCCCGGGGCTCCTGCTGGTTAAGATCATGTCCAACCCCAGAGGGAAATGTGGGGAACTCGGGATTGTGTGCAGTCATCCAGAAAGGAGAAGAAGAGAGCGCGCACTCTTGAAATCTCGCACAGTTACGGGTGGGTAACTACGGCAGATCACGTAAGATATTGTTGTAGGTAGAGCATGGGTTAGCAAGACTGGAGGGTCTCAGCAGGCCAGCCGTGAAGCCAGTGTGCTCGAGGGGACATCTCCCTCCTGATCTGGTTCCTTTGTCATCTTGTTCGGTGTCTTTAAAAGTTGGGGTATGATTACCTACAGCAAAACATACAGTTGGATGGACCTTGTCTGGTGTGCTCAGCCCCCTGGTGTACAGTGAAAATGTAGAGCATTTCCGTTCTCAGAGGTCAGGATTTCTCACCCTGTACACTATTGACATGTGGGGCCGGATGAATCTTTTTTTTTTTTAACTAATTTTTTGAGAGGGAGGAAGAGAAAAAGAAGGAGAGAAAAATCATCCACATTAGAGGTAAACATCTAAGCAAGGTAAAACTCAGTTGCCTCTTTCATGGGCCCTAAACAAAGGGATCAAACCCGCAACATTTTTGGTGTATGGGACGCTGCTTCAACCCACTGAGCCACCTGACCCGGGCTGGACCATTCTTTATTGCGGGGCGGTACTGTGCATTGTAGGATAGCAACCTGCATCCGTGTACTATTATAGATGCTAAGAGACAGGACAATCAGAGTGGCTCCAGGGGTTGCTAACTGTCCCCTGGGGGATAAAATCACCCTGGTTAGGATCCACTGTCAGAGATGGCTCATCTCTGGCTTTTTTTCAACCAATCCCCTTCCCTCCCCGAGGAAATTGCTCTCCTCTCCAATCTCTGTAGCTCAGTGTTGCCTGTGCTGAAGTGTGCCTGCGCATGTAGTATGTATACATTGGTGTCCCTCACTGGGGCTCTTTTCCCAGCCTTACAAAGGGGTCAGCATTCTGGAGAAAGGGGCTGCACGTAGATGACTAAGAAGGAGTCCAAGGACGAAAGATAATTTTGAAAGGCATTGGGCGGGTGTGTGTGTGTGTGTGTGTGTGTGTGTGTCAGAGGATCTTCAGCTAAAGTGACTAAAGACTTTCCTTGTCTAGGACCCTGTGGTATTTATGAAACACAATTTGTCCTAAGGCAAGGTGGAGGGTAATGGAAGCATTGCCAGTTTTGGGAGTAGCCTACAGCTGTTCAGGTGTTTGGCCAACAGTAGCAGTAACATGCCCCCGAGCTGTCTGGCAGCAGACGGTCCTATTCAGGTTTGGGGGAAGTGCCGTTCAGCCATTTCCAACAGAAATCTACAAATGTGGCTCACCTTTGTTGAGCCGCCCAAGTGTCACCAACCTTTTGGTGAAACTCTTGTGATTTATGACATGCTAGAATTGGTTCCCGGCAAGCATGTACCCTTTTATTCAACATAATGCTCGCGAGATTCATCTTCGGCATTGTGCCTTATCAGTCTCCCCCCTTCTCCCCCCCACCCCCCACCTGTGTCAATGTACCACGAGCTCGCCATTCCATTCTTCTGCTGATGGACATTGGGGTTGTTGCCAGCTCTTGGCTGTATGAAGGACACAGCTTGAGACATTCTTGTACAAGGCCTCTGTGTCTACATCTATTTTCATTTCTCTCAGGTGAACAAATACCCAAGTCAGACATTGGGGTGAATGCTTAACTTTATGAGAGGCTGCCAAGCAGTTTTCCAAAAATGGTTTGTCCTCCTGCCAGCGTTGCTCTGAAGTGGCAAGCTTTCCCATGACCCCCAGCACCCGGTGGGTGTCCTCTGTCCCTCTAATGGGAGCCACTCTAGTGGGCGGGTGGGCTCATTGTGGCTCTAATTTGCATCCCCCTAGTGACCAATGACAGCGAGCCGTTCCCCTGCGATGGTTTCAACACACATCTCACGAGGGGATGTGTGTTGGGCATCAAGAACTCCCACAAACCAACCACCAAAAGACAAATATCCCAGTGAAAAGGCAAAAGGCGGGAACAGACGGTTTACACAAGATGGCGAGGTGAAGATTATACCTTTGTTTTGTACCTCTTCTGACTCGGGCCGTCATTTGTGTGTTGGACATTGCGCGTTGTTTCATGCCCGTGCTTAACATGTACCAAGCATGTTTCTAAGCACGTGACCGTGCTACCTCACACATTCCGCCATAGTGAGCCTATTGGATTCTCAAAGCAACCTTGTAAGGTGTCATTATCCCCATTTTACAGAGGAGGAGACACACACTGAGGGGCTGACTTCCTAGCTAAATATCATAGTCAGCCAGCGGAGGACCCGGATTCCAGCCCAGGCAGCCCGACCCCATGTCCCTACCCAGTAGGTGTGTGCTCCTTGCTGTAAAATGAAGGCTGCAGTCTTGCCAAATAAATTTTCAAAAGTGTGTTAGCGCAGGAACATCTGGGTCCAGACACCCAGAATGCACAGTCTAGATTTGCCTTTCCAGAACCGCCTCTCTTGCTGAGCGCTGCTACGCACGCACATTTTAATAGGGGAGCCTTAGGAGCTGGGACTTGGGATGCCCCAGTGACTAAGATGGTGATTTCCAAGCTTCTTCTAACCGTGGTGCTTGTGATACAGAGAAAGGATGTATAGTCTTCTTTTCGGAAAAAAAAAAAACAAAAATAGGGAGAGACCCTGTGGTCTGGGGGTTTGCCTGGGAAAGGTGTGTCCACCCTGACGCCAAACACCCTGCCCCATGGCATCGCCCAGTGTCCCGGACAAAGCCCTTTCCCAGCTGCCCTGTGCCAGCGGCAGTGAGGGAGGTGCGCAGTACCTTTTGCACAGCAGAATTCTGGGCTTCCCGCCTCCCTCTCCCGTGCCCATTACCCGGGCGACGTGAGCGCCATTTTATTTGGAAGCTGTCGGCACTTTTCTGATCCTGACAGTCAAAGCTTCTGTGAGTAAGACCCTTTTCAGGATTCTTACTCCTTTGGATTGGCCTTATGGCTCGCATGGCAACATTTAAATGCGCAGTTTAGGAAATTTGCACAAACTAGCACATACAAGTGCAGGGAATGGAATTCACTCAGTTACGCCAACAAACATTTATTGAGTACTTGCTAGGTGCCAGGCAACGAGGGGAGCAACAAGTGCAATATAACCGAGCTCCTGCCCTCACCATCGTGCCAACGGCGCGCCAACGGGGTCAGACGTGTTAAGTGTCAGTTGCCACCCAGTTTCAAACCACCTTTGTGGTGTGTGTGTGTGTGTGTTGCGGGGGGGGGCGTGAGAGAGGGGGGCAACAGGGAGATCTTGCCAGCAGCGCCTGTGGTGGGAGAAACCCTAGCCCTCCACCCCCTCTGTTCCGTGCCAACAGAGGAAGCCAACTTTGAGGGACCCGGCGGGTTTAGAATCACGACCAAAGGGCAGGAGCGAGGCAGCAGCATGCGTTCACGGAAAAAGCACATGTCAAGTCCTGGCGTGGTCCAGTCGATTTCCACGAGGCCGAGGGCTAGGGAGGCCACTGGGCTGACAGCATGGGTCCCGAGTGTCCGTGGCGGAAAGGAGGGCTTCGTGGCAGGCCGTTCCCAGTCTCTTCTAGACGGTAGCAGTTGAGACGTAAGAAGAGACCTTCACAGCCACATGGGAATAGTACAAAGACCGAGAACTCAAGGGATAATGAAAATGCCAGTTAACGATACTTAGCGTGGCGAGCCTCTCCAGATTGGCTGACTCTAGCTGGACAGTCCTCAGGCACTGGCCTTGGACCCTTCTGAAGGAGGTCTGGCCTCTGAGATTTTTTTCTTCCGTTTTATTGAATTTATTGGGGTGGCATTGCTGAATAAAACCACACAGGTTTCAAGTGTAAAAAAAAGAACGTAAGCAAAGAACCGGTGCACAGGAGAGGGAAAGAAGTTTTACCCCAACTAGGAATTCCACACCTTGCTCGTAAAAGAAACCATAGCAGCAGAGAAGGAAAAGCCCCACTAAGCAAAAAGGCAGAGGGCTCCAGAGCTCCGGGCCACAGGCCACGTCCTCCGTGGTGCTTCCGATCATGTAAGGAAAGGAGAACCGGGAATTCGCCGGGCCTTATTTCTGATACCCAGTTGGAAAACGGTGGGTGCTGAGCAGCGTCGCCTGGACCGAGGACCCAGGCCTTTTTGAGTTAGCGCCTTTGCGGAAGGGACGGCCGTAAACGAACGAGCCGCTGTGAATGCTGCCCCGTGTTCTCCTTAGCCACTCCAAAAATGTTTGTTGAATGAATAAATGGACGAATGTTCAGCTAGATCCCTGTACTCCGTTACCTTTCAAGGCTAATGTTAAGCCTCCCTTTCTCTAAGGAGCCCTTTCCGTTTTCCCTGCCAACCTTGCCAGTTAGGGTGTGACGACCCCCACCCCCCCCCCCCCGTTGCTTCCGTGGGGACATTGGTGGGGGGCGTCTGCTAGCCACGGTGCCAGCGGCTTTGCACGTGCTAGTCCAGGCCTCACAAAAGAACGGGAGAAGCTCTTTATTTCATCGGCAAAGAAACAGGCCCAGGGAGGTTAACGTAAGGCCAGCCATCCGGCAGTTCAGTTTCCCCCCAGCTCCCGCGTGGATGATTCCAGAAATCGAGAGAGCCTTGTGGAAGGGTTGAGGCGCAGAGAATGGGAGTCAGAGACCAAGACATATTAAAGAGGAGGTTTTTCTGCTCTATAGAGAGGACATAGAGAAACCAGGATTAGAGGGGGAGGGGGGAAGGAGGAGGAGGAGGGACCCAACCGGGCCGACTCACAGATGGAGAGAGAGAACCACAGCGGGTACATGGGTGGAGTGCATTTTGAAGGGAGGAACGGGAAGGGGTGGGCCCCAGGGCGCTCAGCACGCGTTGATTGGTGGTTCATTGTCTTGGGGATGTCCCTGAGGTGGCAGATTCGTGACTTTACTTGTTACCAGTTGAAGGGAGGGAGGATCAATCACCTCGGAGCTTCTGCATGGGGTCATAGGGATGACATGCGCACTAGGCCGCAAGCTTCCGGAGGGAGTTGCTTTACTGCTGTCCCCCCACTTCCTCCACTGCGCCTGCCCAGTCCTCTGAGCAGACCGGATGGAGAGCAAGAAGGCCTGGAGGGGGTGGGAGGCCGTCTCCTGGTGTGCATATGTAGCTTATGCGCGTGACTCGGGGAAGCCACTTCTCATTTCCGCTTTGTGTGGCAGCCACGCTGTCTGGGCCCTGACAACCTGACACAGAGCTGAGGGGGCCCTGGGTTCCAATCTGTCCCTTTGAGGAGACTTCCCGTCTCCCAGACGTTCTCCCGGAAGATCCGTGGCGCCCTTGAAGGAGAAAAGATTGACCAAAATGAAGAGTTTGAAGAGGCCTTCGGAAACCCCCGTCGCCTGGTCCCCTGGGGAGATGCTCACACGGGCGGGTGCGGGGCGTCTGGCCTGCCTCACCCTCGCGCACTGCGGCTCTCCCAATGCTCCTCTGTTACAGAGCCGCGCCCGGTCTCCAGCCTTTTCTTCTTGAAACTTCCTCCTCCCTTTCCGCCCCCGTTCCTTCCCTTCTTCCAAGCCAACCCTAAAAAAAGGGACTTGTCCGGAATGACACGCCCCGGCCCCCCCCCTCGTCTCCCAGGCTGGTCTCACGTGTCCACGGACAACCCCCCCCCCCCCCCAACATCTTCCCAGCTGTTCACCTCTGTATTCCCCGGTGCCTTCTCCGGGCTGGGTGGGTCCTTGCAGTGGGCAGACCACACTCAATACCCTAAGTCATCGTGGTCTCTCTACCCCTCCCACTTTTTGTCAGTGTTTCCCGACAGCCAGCGACCGGATTGAAACCCGTCTCATATCTGTGAGTCCTCTCTCGGCTCGGGCGGCTGTCTGGAAATGCGCATGCGCCTTGCAGGGAGGGAGGAGGGCACCCCCCCCTACCCTCCTAGGAGCTCACAGTCTGGACACCCCAGCTGCGTGGGCAGAGGCAGACATTGGCTCAGCTGCCCGGACAAGGCCTCTACGTGGAGGCTCTGGACTACCCAGGGGCTGAGGCTTTCTCAGCGGTCCGTCGGTGAAGTGGAAGGGAGCCCCCTTGTTCAGCATCCGTCTGGGCGCCCCAGGGAAGGAATGAGTGGAGACTCTCCAGAAAGAAAGAGCAGCTTTGCTCCTGAATCCCCCCCCTCGTCACGGCTCTCGCTGGCTGCAGGAGGAGCGCTGTCCTGTGACTTTAGCTGCAGAACCGCTAGTGGCGTGGCAGCACTCATGGGAAAACGATCAGCCAGCACTCCCAGCGGGGAGAGGGCAACCTTCATTTCGCAGATCTGCTAGTCCAGGGGGCCCCCGGATCCAAAGCCTGCTCTGTCCTCTAGAGCCCCCCCTATGGCGGGCCCTGAGGGTCCCCCCAAGCTCTGCCCACGTCAGTCAGAGCAGGGAAGCCAAGCTACAGTTTTAACCAGATACTTCCTGGATGCAACTGGGGGGTCCCAGTTGCAACCTCCCTCTCCCATTTTCCTTTTCACTGGGACTGGTCAAATTGACTCCTCTGGCGATCTAATGACACCTTTGAAACAGGCATTTCTGTGGTCTTATCTTTCCCGTATGTCTACTAAATCTAGATGATGATGAGAGGGTTTGTCCTTTTTTTTTTTTTAAAAAAAAAAACCAAAACACAAAAAATACCCAGCTTTTTGTTCTTTCCCTAAGAGCGGCCTCTAGAGTGCCCGAGACCAAGCCTTCCCCTTTACAATAAGCTCCCTGAAACCCATCTGCTTTGCATCCTACACTTGCCCGTGGCCAGTGCTGTCGGCTCCCTTTTCCTGGCTGGGCAGCTTCCGAAGGCCACCGAGCACCTGGCTGTGCGCCTGGGCCTGGACCTCAGGCCGGGGGGTGGCCGGGGCAGCTACCCGGCCAACGGGGGGGACAGCCTATACGCTGACCCCGGGCGGAGTGCGGTGAGGTCCGAGAGAAAACCAGCAGGGCCGGCATGCCCCCCAAGCGGGGAATCACGGCTCCTCACATACGAAGCTTCTGGCCGGCCCAGGGCCCGTCGCTGAGCCCTTCCCATGACCCAGAGTATGGCAAACAAGGGAGCCATGCAAAACAGCCCGGGCCACCCGGACGGCTTTTACGTCACAGAAGAGGAGACTGAGGCACAGAGCGGGGAGGAGCAAATGAGTTCACACTTAGACCCTCACGCTTAGACTCCTCCCCCCGCCCCCAGCCTCCGCCCCTTGATTCCTCGATGGTGGCTGTCCCTCCTGTGGGTCCCCCTCCTTTCTCGGGGCCACCCCCTTTGGCGTCCGCCACGCTGCCTCCACCTGCCCTGCCGTCCCAGGTGGCCGGCCCCTCTGCTTCCCTTTGCCTCGGACGCCTCTGGCCACGGCAGTCACAGGCCACCGAGACTTCTCCTGGGCCGAGGCTCTGGGGACGTGGCCGGGTCCCCAGGCTTCTGGACTCCCTGGTTTCTGTTCATTCTGCTGGCCTCCCCCCCGCACCCCCGCCCCTTGTGCAAGGCCACCCCCAGGACGTCTGCTTCTGCGCTGTTCTGCCATGGGGTGGGCGGGCCACTCGCCATGCCCGTGACCCGTTACCCTCCCTCGGGCCAGAGGGGAGCTCCCGTCTCTGAACTCCCTTTCTGGTTTACCCTTGGGGCACATGCCCGCCCTGCGATGCTGTTCTGTCCCCACAGGATCAGACTTGGGGTGCGCGTGTGTGTGTGTGTGTGTGTGTGTGTGTGTGTGTGTGCGCGCGCTGCTGGACCCCAGGGGTAAGGAAGCCGTCAGACGAGCACCAGTTCTTGGAGAATTGGACCTGAGAAACCCAGGGCCTACTTGTAGCTAGACACCGCCGCGCGCTGTCACACGCCAGTGAGGACACACCCGGACTCCGCAAGGTCCCCCCAGGTCGCGCTAAGCAGCCAGGAGGTCACGCAGACCCTCTGCACGGGAGGGGCGGGGGTTCGGGGCCATGGGGGTGCAGATCAGCGCCCGCCGGGTGGGGCCACCGCCCCAAGTGGTGTGCAGCGTCTGTTCTCTGTTCTGTGATAGCCTCCTCGCAGCGCGGAGGGCGGGAAGCAGGCGCTCCTCGCGGTGCTGGTTGGGTGGTTTTCCTTCTCTGTGGCTTTGCTGCCCTTGCCCCTGGGCACCGTGTGCCCTCCCACCGTGACCACCCTGCCCCAGCGAATCCTCCTGATGCTGCTTTGGGGGGGCGGGGCGGGGGGAGGGAGACCGTCCTGGGTCCTAAGCACGGGTAGACCCTTCGTGGGGCTTTTGACCGGGGGGCCCGCTGGGACCCCCCTGAGGGCGGGCTCCTTGGCCCGCGGAGGCCCAGTTTCATCCAGGAAACATCATCAGCCGGCGGGTGCCCAGCCCTGGCTGGCCCATATCGCCAAGAGAAGGCAGCGGGGGGCCACAGACCGGGCCCCCTTCTCTCTCCTCCATTAGTGGAGGATGGGGCCCACGCTCCCGACGCCTGCAGGCGGGGGTGGCCAGAGAGATGCTTTCCCCACGTTTGTGTTGCTGAGCAGGGGAGGGAGAGGGGGTCCGCCGGGGGGCTTCGCCAGGCGGAGGGGGGCGGCTGGGTCTGCTGGCAGCAGAGCCCGGAGCTTGGGCCAAAAGGGCCTGCAGGCGCCGTTTTGTGTCATTTGGAAATGAAGATCCGGAGGGAGGTCGCTTCCAGCAGCAAAACCGACTCACGGGGCTCCGTCCCTGCCCAGGGAAACCCTTCAAAAAAAAAAAAAGGCTTCATTTCAGTGGCAGCTGTTGTCCGGACGGCTGCTCGCTGCTGCTGCTGCTGCTGCGGGAGCAGGGGAGGCCTTGAAAGCCGGCGGCGTGCGGGCAGAGCCGAGGCCACGCTGGCACCAGGGGTGGCAGCAGCCAGCAGGCCTCTGGCGGTGACGGGGCGGGGTTGAGGCGGAGGGTAGAGACTGAAAGGACCTCAGGGTGACTGAGAGAAAATACCCGAGTGGGAACCATCACGGGGGAGGCTCGGAAATCAGCATCTGATCCAGTGGTGTGTGTGTGTGTGTGTGGGGGGGGGGGCGCGGGGGTCTCGGATGGATCAATTAGCGAGAAAGAGAGTTTGCTGGAGTGGGGCCGGGCCTTGGGACTTTTTGTCCATCTCTCTCCGAGGGTTCTGAATATACTCCAGAAACACCTCCACTAGATGGATCTGAACGAGTAAAGAACCCCGCAAAAAACACAGGTGGCGCTTCCGGTCTGTGATCTAAATGAGTTTTGTTTCTGGAAGGGGAGGAAAGCTTTTGCCCCCACTTCAGGTCCCAGATTCCCCTCGTTTCATAGGTTTGCCTCGTGTTTTCCGAGCCGAGAGGGCACCTTCCTTACGTGTGTCTGAGTCAGCAGCCCCGCCTCCCCCCCCCCCCCCCCCACGCCAACCGGGCGAGGTCATGACAATCACAGGCACCCCGGCGTCTGTTTGTCCCGTCGCTGGTGCAAGAAAACCATGGCACCCCGCGCCACAGGAGGGGGCCGAAGGCAGGGGGGGCGGCCTTCAGCCAGCCAAACGCCTCGCACCCCTCCATCTCAATTCCTACCGCTTTCCTGAAAACCTTCTCATCGGCCCAGACCCAAAGACCTGGGTGCAACCCCAATCAATTAACGACAACAAAAAACCAAAGAAGAAACCGAGCGTGCATCTTCATGTCACTCCCAGCAGACAGCAAAGAGATTGGCGAAAGGAATGGCCTGTCCCCCGAAACCCGCCCGCCGGGGAGCTGTCTCCTTGTCTCAGTCACCTGGTGATTAAAGGAGGAGGCTGCTGGCCCTGGCGTGGGCCAGCCCCTTCCGAGGCGGCGGCCCCGTGTCCCTCGGCTCCCCCACCCCCCCATTCCTGCTTCTCCACAACCAGGCTGGACTGGGGATGCTTTGCGGGCCGAGGGCTGCCGTCGGGCCCACGGCTGCTTCCTGAAGGTAGCACGTAACGAGAACTCAATTAGTGCTGCTGGAACGAAACGCCTGGAGAATCCCCCACGTTCAGGGTTCGCAGCTCCTTGGGGGTGGGGGGTAGGGGAGTTCCTGTTTCAGAGCATATACCCACGTGCCCCTGCCAAGCGTTAACGTGAGGAGCAGCCCGGGGCCCTGGCCGTGGCCGTGGCCCTGACGCGCAGGGAGGACCCTCAGGCCGGGTGTCCCCCCCCCCCCCCGCCAGGGGACGCGCGCTCACACTTTGGGTCTTGGCTCGTAGGGGACCCCGAAGACCATGAAGAACCCAAATCAGAGGAAAAGGGACCAAGAGTTCCATCAATTTTTGCTAATTTTTTTCTCTCTCATACTCTGGCAAAGAACAACAACTTCCAGTACAGCCAGCCCGGAGCATGTGACAGCAAGCACGTGACAGCAGGCATGTGACAGCAAGCATGTGACAGCAAGCACGTGACAGCAGGGCGGGGGTGGGGATGGTGCCTTCCTTTGGCCTGACCCTAGGGGTCCCGCGGGACTGAGTCCGTTGAGGGTAGCAGCAGGAGTTCTCTTCTAGAAGCGCCCCGCCGAGGCGCCTGGCACCAGGGAACCCAGATGCCAAGGCTGGACCACCCCCGCCCCCCTCCCGGGCTCGGGGCGGGGGCCTGGAGCTAGGCCCCGGCTGTCCGCTAACAGCAGGAGGTCCTGGAAGGGCTCTAGGGGGTGTGTGTGTGGGGGGGTGAGACACCCAACATGGGACCACAGAGAGGAGGGGAGGCTCAGGAGGAGGGCCAGCAACACTCAGCATCAAAGTGAAGTTCATAGAGCAAAGGCCCAGTGGGCTCCTCCACTCTGTCTGCCTTTGACCCAGGCAAGAGCAGGCCACCCATAGAGGAGAAGACCTCGGGGGGGGGGGGGGGGGCGTGGTGCAGCAGCTTGAGGGTCGAGATGCCACCTCCCAGCGGCTTATTCCTTCCCCAACTTTTAACTGCCAAACGACCCCTCTGTCAGGGACCTATATGATGCCCAGGGGCCGGAGAGCCAGGAGGCGGGGGGACCCCGGGAGGAGCCACGACATTGGCACAGAAGGAAGCCAGTCATGCCTCTGGATCACTCCGGAGAAGAGGCCGAGCCAGGGACCCAACAGCTCCCCTTTTATCCTCACCCTCCCAGGGCGCTAGCAAACCATGAGCACACACTTCTGGATAGCGGATGAAAAGCACGGCGTATTCAATTTCATACCAGTGCCTCTCTGTCCACATACAGAGACGCTCGTGCACACTCACCGCCCGCCCCACCCCCCCCCACACATAACTTCAAAGCGTCGTCATTTTCCAAAACGCAAAAGGAGCACCTCGTCCGCAGCGCATGCTTGAAGACAGGTGCCACAGTTGCTAAGCGAAGCCCCTAAAAGTTAAAGGGTTTTTAGCTTCTAACCGAGTGAGAAGGTGACTAAGAGGCCCGACCCTCGCTCCGCCCTCTCATAACGGCAGAATTTCCCTGGGGCTGTGAGGAGCCAATGGTCTCCCGGAGGCCCCCCTCCGTGAATTCTCCCCTCTGGGCATGGCGCTCAGTCAGTGTCTGTGGATGGCAGCGGAGGAATGAGAAGGTTTTCCTGGGGTGCCCAGGGCAGCGGTTCCCAACCTACGCATCTCCGACCCCTTTGGGGGTCGAGTGACCCTTTTATAAGGGGTCGCCTAAGACCGTCTGAGAACCGAGACACCACCCTGAGTCAAGGGGAGGGCAGGTGGAGCAATGTAGCAATGTGTAGCAAAATTTTGTTGTATTGTTTAAATAAATTCGATTTAAAAAAAAGGGTATTAGAAAACGACATTAATTATTACTAGACCTAATAGTTTTACACCGCACACTACATCGTGCTTCGAGGCAAAATTTCATTTATTTGTAATTTAGAAATAAAACATTTCACCATATGTAACATATCGCTCTGGTGATAGAATCACTATGCTTCACTTATGTTCGCTTTGCAACAAGGAAGATGCATCCTACATATCAGATATCTACCTTCACGATTCATCACAGTAGCAAAATGATAGTTAACGGAGTCGCGACGAAAATAATTTCATGGTTGGGTGTCAAACCCCCCCCTCTCCGGCCCTCCCCTCCCCCCGCACCACGGGGAACCGTATTAAAGGGGTCGGGGCATTAGGGAGGTTGAGAGAAGCACTGGCCTAGGGGGTTCATTTCAACCTGGAGCCTAAAAAAGGAGAGACATGGTTCCAGGCACGGAGGGAATTGTCCAAGAGGCTCTGATCCCACAGGCTTCTGAAAGAAGGGAGAGAAGAAAGGGAGCAAAGGGCTGTCAGCCTTCTGGAAGGAGAGGCGGGCGCAGGGCCGTGGCCCTGGCAGGAACTATGGCGACGCTCTGCAATGGCCACCCCCTCTTACCCCCACCCCCCACCCCCCACCCGGCGCCCAGCCTTCCTCGGGGGCCGGGGCGGCCTGGGCAGGCTATGGAGCATTCTAAGGAAAATCGGAGCATGCGCCTTGGCGAGCAGGATCAGTAGCATCTCTTGAAAAGAAGAAATCCGAAGAAAGGGAGGGAGGGAGACAGGAGAGAAGGAATGGGGTGGAGCCGTCCAAAAAAAATGAGCAGAAAAATTAACGAGGACTGGAACACGCAGCCACATTGGAAGGCTTCCGGGCCGTCCTGGGGGGGGGGGGGCGGGGGGAGGGCGTATGGAAAAATAAAGCAGCACATTTGGGAGGGGTGGGCGACCACCTGCCCTCCCCTCGACTCAGGATGCCTCGGGGGGGAGGGGCCGCTATGAAAACAGTTTTCTGCGTGCAGAAAAGGGGTTGGAGTCTGAAGTGGGGGTGGGGGTGAGGGGGTGGCAGGAAGGCCTGAGCCCGCATTGGCTGCGGTGGGTGCCCTTGTCTCGGGGAAACGTCTGACCTTTCCTTCCTTAACCACGTGCCCGCCTCTCCCTGCCCGCCCCCCCGCAACCAGAGCTGCCTGCCGGGCACCCCACAGTGTTGCATGCACTAGGCAGAGAGAAGTCGGTGGGAAAGTTCAGGGAAGTCAGCCAAAAGAAGAGGGATGCGGGCGAGCTGTGCCCACGACCAGTCTGGCCTCTCTGCTGGAAGCAGGCACCCCCACCCCCCACCCCCCACGCAGCAGAGCAGCCGCCTTGGGGTTGAGGGGGGAGCGTGGCGGGTGACTAGGGGCCCTTGGGGGTCGGCTCAGAGTCTGCATTCCTTAAAAGAAGGCTGGAGGGCCGGGCTCGCTCTCTCAAGCGTCACAGCTGAGTCCAGCTCATTTTGGAGTAACGGAGGAGCGGGCCAATCCCAGTTTGGGAAGAAATCTGTGCCCCCCAAGGGATGGAGCCCCTGCTCCCGTCTCCCCGTGGGACAGCGGTGCCCTCCGGGCCTCGGCCGCCCGCTTGCTCACGCTGTCCGGGCCCGAGGGCCCGCAGAAGGCCTGGCTTGGGAAGCTGTAGAGGGCCTCAGAGTTCGGCTGTGGAGGGACACGTCATAGGCCAAGTCTCTTTTTCTTGGGGATCTTTTTTTTTTTCTTTGGGGGGGTGGGCACTGTGGTGGGGGGCAGGGATATTTTAGCTCCTGCCCTGTGGGAGAACTGGAGGAAGCAAGCTGGGTGCTTGGAGGAAGAGGAGAGAGAGCAACTGGTTGGATGGCGGCGGGGTTGGGGGGTTCGTGAGGCGAGGCTGTCAGCATCTCAGAGTGACATGCTTAGCCTTGGCCTCGGGGCCCGGCACGGGAGCCACTGGGGAGCTTATCCTGAGAAGCGCCAGGCAGGCAGCTGGACTTTGGGGGTGCTAGGGCCCCTGGTTAAGTAGAAGCAGGTGGGAACCCCCCCCAACCCTCTGAGGGGGGGTGGGCAGGAGGGCAGGGCTTCGTCTTCGAGGTCACCCACAAGCTATGGCGTTCGCCTTTCTCAGATTCTCTTTTCCAAACCATTCGCAGCCCTCTCCCTCCCTCTTCACCCCACGTGGCACGCGGCCTGAACGGGGTGTGGGGGTGAGGGTGGGGGTGGGGGTTCTGCTCGGACAGGTCGGGGTGGGCAGGGCATCTGTTCCCTGGCAGATGTGCCCACAGTGTCTTCCAGATGATCTTCACCCGCCCTTTTCCAGGCTCCGGAGCGAACGGGTCTGAGTGGTCACAGGTCATACACACACATCGTACGGGGGGTGCGTTTGCACCATCATCATCATTTCCTCCGCTCTCTTCCCCCCCCCACCCTCTCCCCAGTGGCCCTGCTTCTACTTTTTCCCTCTAGGACTCGGGGGCCAGGCGCCAACGGGGAGTGGGAAGGCGTGCAAACCCCTTTAAACGAGAGGGGTCCGTTATCTAGCTCTTAGCGTCTTGCAGAAGGAGACTGGAGCTGAACATAGTACCCAACTTTCCTATGCATACAGGGATGCGGGTTTTTTTTTTGGGGGGGGGGTGGGGGTTGTCAGTGAACTGTCCTTCCTTTTCAAGTATCCGTTCCTCGCAGAGCTAAGCAGTCATCTCTAAGGAAAGCACGCGGGGAGATGAGCTCGGAGATGGTCTCCAGGCTCCTCCTCCCTTTTCCCTTTGTGACTTCCGTCAAGCTCGCTCGTCGCCCTCCATCTTTGAATGAGACAGCAGCCCATCTCCTCGGCCTCGTTTTTCGACATCGGAGTTGGAGAATTATGTACACTTTTAAGCACAAGACATGAGAGAACGGCGCCAGGGCCCCTCGCTTACTTAGTGCTGCTGGAACCATGGTTCAACCCTTGGTAGGCTTCTGTGCCCGAGGTCCCTGGTGTTTTTGCCTTCATTCCCGGTACCAGGGAGAAGATTGGGGGTTTCTTAACAGCGGCGGCAGGGGGCCGGGTACTCGTTTTCCCCCTATGACATGCCTAACCTCTTGCGCTCGGCCCCTGCCCTGGCGTCGCCATTGGCCGTTGTGCTTTTGGCTTCAACATCAAGACCAGAGCAATTCAGCGTGAGCTCCTACGAAAAACCGCGGTCATGACCTCCTCCAAGCACGCGCGGTGTGGCCCACGCCTGCGGCCTCGCCGGCCTCCTTTCTCTCCGAGCACCTGAACGCCTTCTCTCCGGCCGCCCTAACTCCGCCACACGTTTGCCCCATGGCACTCATTGCTCCTGCAGTTTCTTCTACCTAGAACCCCGCCCCTTCCCCCCTCCGCTCGCCCACTTCAGCTAAGCAATCCTTACTCAGCTTTTAGATTCCCTCTCCTTCGCTTAAAAAGAAGCCCTGTTAGGACTTGACAGCCCCCGTGTCAGACACTCGTCTTTTGTAACATCGCTCTGGGGAAGTATTATAGAGCTACTACTTGTAATCACCCGGCAGGGACCGTCCCTTCCTTGGGCTCCCTCTTAAAGAGTCCTAACGTCCAGCACATAGTAGGTGCTCAATAAGTATTTGTTGAATGAATGAATGCATGATGCTGCCGCCGCCGCCTGTGGAGAGGATACACACCCAAGGCTTGGCCCAGTCCCAGTCCAGCGCTCTTTGCAAAGCACCAGCTCGGCTCCCGAGACAGAGGCGGCCAGGTGAGGGGCCAGCCTGCCAGCTCGGCGCTTGCGGGGAGAGGCTGGGTTTCCTTTATCCACAGCTGCCCCACCCCAGCAGAGTCACAGAGTGGCCGGTTTGCCCTGCGGCCCACCGGCCTCTTAGGATGCTCAGTCCCTCGGGTGCTCTGGACCCTCAGGCCTCCTTTCAGGCCCCCGTGCCCGCCTCCCCGCTCTTCTTCAGCCCTTGCCAGCCCTGTCTGCAGGGTCCCAGGGGGCCTCCCCGCTCCAAGCTCCTCTTTGAGGGCTGTCTGCGCCCTGGCCTGGCCTGTGAATTCTGCCTGCTCGGAGCCTGGGCACCAACTGCTGCTTTCAACTGCCAATGGAACGTTCCGCCCTTAACATTCTAAGGGGTTGGTGGGCCGGCCCTGCAGCCACCTGGGCCACCAGACCCCGAGCAAGCGCAGGGCCCACGTGTGTCTGACCTCCTGTGGGCTCGGCGTTCAGCTTGCAGTAGCCACACAGCAGCCCGCGGTGGCTCGACGTTTCAAGCAGACTGTACTCGCCTCCGGAGCGCAGTCCCGGCGGCCGGCCCGTGCCCTCTGCAGGCAGTTTCACAGCCCGATTCGGTTCTGTTGTTGAAGCCCAAAGGAAGTTGGTGGCCACGTCTCCCGGCCCAGCCCTCAAGGCGACTCTGACCCTCAACCTGCAGCCACCTGGCCGCAAGCGCCCCAGAGCAGCTCCTGTTCCCAGACTGCATCCACTTCTGCTCCCCCACCCTCAGGGCTGGGCCGGACTCGGAGGAGGACGACGCCAGGCCACGCCAGGCGCCAAGTGGGAGCAGGAAGGCGTCACTCACGTCACGCACAGCCGCTTTGCTGGAGCCACAGACGCCTTTAGCTCCAAGAATAGAAACTTGGGTTTCCAACCCCGACTGACCAAGCGCCCCGGACTCAGCCAGTCTCCTGGGCTCCTGTCTTACCTGGGAGAGTTTTGGGGCTCCTCTTTTATTTGATGCGGGTCTTTACTAAAAAAGTTGGGGCCCCTCCTTTCCCTGACTGCGCCTTTAAGAGAGCCGCCATGTCTTGTACGGGGGAGCTGGGAGGCCTGACCCGGCAGAGCTGGCTTTGGGCTCCAGGTTTACTCTGGCCACTCTTGGCATTTCTGGAACAGGACCTTCCTGGGTGTGTCCCGCCTTCCTTCCTTCCTTCCTCCCTTCCTTCATTCATTCATTCACCCATTCATTCGTTTAATACCCAATGTACACCCATGTGTCAGGCGTGAGCTAGGTACTGGGGGTACAAAAAGTGTCAGGCCAACGGACTGTCACCCTCCGAGAGCTCCATTCCAATCGGGGCCTGTGTGGCCAGGGCGGGGGGGGGGGGGGGGAGGGGGGCGCCCGGCTGCAGGGAAGGTGCCGTGGGAACTTGCAGACCGGGCTCAGAATTTATTTTTGAAGAGCCGCGGAAGGACTTGAAGCAGGGGAGAGAAACGATAGCAGCTATTTTATTCTCTCTTCTTCTTAAACAAAGGGACACACGCAACGTGATGGCAGCAGCGACTGATCGGGAGGTCCACTGGGAAACGCCAGTTGCTAGGACTGGGCGGCCGGGATGCATACAGGGCGGGGTGGGGGTGGGGTGGGGTGGAGGAAGCCAGTGCCAGGCTGGGGATGGGCTGAGGACCAGGGATTACTTCCGGTGAAAGCCAGCCTTGGGGGAAGTCCACGAGTTGGGTTTGGGGCAGAGTTAGTGGTATGCACTTGCAAAATACACCCGGGTCGGGAGCTCTGGGGGAGATCTGTAGAAACTGGCAAAGCATCTGCCTGGCATGCAATTATTCCATGACCGGGAGAGAGCTTACCAAAAAGAAAGACTAGAACATTGGGGGTGCCCAAGGGGGACGGAGGCCGAGGAGGGAGGGGAGGGGCCAGGGAAGGAGACAGGCCTCTAGGAACTGGTGGCATCAGTACAGCCTTCAAAGAGGGTCTGCTTCTCTCCCCGGGCGATGCTCTCCTTCATTCGGAACGTGAGCCTTCAGGGGGAGGCGTAGAGACCGGGGGCGTGTCCCGCGCAGGCCAGGGGTCCTCTCAAAGTCACAGGCAGGCGGGCTCAGGCAGTCTCTAGCAAACTCCCTTCGATTTGGAGGTGCTTCTAGAGTTGGGGGGCAGGCACGGGGATGCTTGTTGAAGTTCAAGGCCGTTGGTGGGGAGGAGCGCATCTTCTCTACCTACAGGTCCCCGGGATGTGAGCTGGGGACCGTATACACGTGGTGGGGGTTAGGAAGCCTTGATTTGGGCTTCAGCGGGAAGGCGAGGCCAGCCTCCCTGGCTGTGGGGTCTCGAGCTCGGCAGCAGCTCCTGAGAGAAGTCAGAGCAGCAGGCGATGGCCGGTGTACAATGTAAGAGAGTAGCCAGCGGGCGGGAGAGAGAGAAGGGAGATGATTGAGGATCTGAGCTGGGAGTCTCTGGAGGAAGCGCGTCCTGGGCGCAGGCCTCTGGTCCCATATTCCCAGGGTTCTGAGAAAGCCCCCGGGCCCACGCAGGCTTTAGCGAGCTACTCAGAGCATCCCCAGGGTCCAGGGAGAAGGGCCAGTGGGGACACAGGCTGACAGAAGCTGGGCAAACTCCGTGTGGACCACCAGCAAAGACAGCCACAGTGCGAGAGGCGGCCCATCGGATCCCCTTAACCACCACGCCCCGGCCAGCAGGCTGGAGCTACGGGGGGGCAGTCCCCGGCAAGCACTGGGACCCCCCCTGTCATTTTGTGCCTGGGGTTCCAGACAACCCCGCTAAGAGAGGTCCTGCCAGGTGCAGGCTTGAGGCTGCGCTGCCGAAGGAGGCGGGAGCAGTAGGCATGGGTAGGGTGGGGTGGAAAGAGCGCGTTCACCCCCCTCCCCTCTAGGGTGTGGCTTTCCCACGCCTGTAAGAGGAGACATACGTTGAGACAAAGAAATGGCTTTTTTTAGGGGGAAGCGGGAGGCTCAGCATGGGCACCAGAGGAGGCGGCCGTGACCTTGAAGGGACAATTTCAGAAGTTCAAAGCGGGTGAGGATGGGAGGGACTTGGTCTCTTTGCAGTTGACAAAGACTATGGCATCCGGGAATAGTATTCCCCAGCTGCTCACGGGGGGCCAGTACAGCACCTACCAGGCAATTCAGATCCTTTCACGGGGTGGCCTTTTCGAGCACTCTTTCTCGTAGCGGTGACCCCGGAATGGCAGTCTGTGCACTGACACTGCTGTATAATGTCTCACTGTCATTGGCTTTTAAACGAAGCGTTTATGTATATGGACCTCGTTTGCTTGTGTGATTTGGCATAAGCCAACTAGACCCTCTCGCTGGATCCGTGAGGTATACCAGGTGTGTGTACCTCTGGGAAAACAGCCCCGAGTCTCCGGGGGTCTCTAACCGCAGGGGAGGCAGAAATCTCAGGCTATTTTTTTTTTTTTAAAACAAAACACATCCTGCTCTAGAAGAATGTGTCTGTCTATGACTGTGTCCTGAAAAGGAGACTCTGATAGCCCACAGAGGCCACTCTGTGGCGGGCAAGGCCTTGGGCAGAGATTCAGTGTCTGGTGAGCCTTAACTCAGAGCTCATACCCGCCCAGCCAGGCCACCTGTGGCCGCAGGTCCCTCTTTCTTGAAAAAGTCTTGAAAGCCGTTGATTTTCTCGCCCAGCCCCTCGTCGTCCCCTGCGTGATGGCAGAAGCACCGACGCAGGCCTTGCGTTTTTTTTTTCCTTTTTTAAGATGCCAATGGAACTCCATCTGGTACACAGTCTGGGAAGAGCTTTGGCCGCGCCGCTGGGCTGGGATTCTTCTCCCGCCCCCCCCCAGCACCAAAGCCTCCACGAGCAGAGACGTGGAGTCTGAAGACCAGACATATCTCCTCGGAGCTTTCCGGTGGAGGCTTCGGGTTTGAATGGAGAGAAGGAAATGATACAGAACTCCCAAATCCTAAGACACCCTCCCGGCTCCAAAAGGAGACTCTGGGACCCACAGCCTTTCCTTCAAATGCCCGCGCCCTCTCTCTCAGCCAGTGCTCATTGTGTCTCGTCGCCGAAGCTCAGAGACAAGAGAAAGAGATGCGGTTATTTGCGATCAGGATGTGGGATCTTATTGGGGAGGGACCAGAGGAGTCATTCCACCCGATATCCCATATTCCACAGGCAAATCTGAAGTCTCGTCGCCCCCGTGCCGCACCCGTGTCTTATAAGTGACCCTCAGGTGGCCTGTAGGGGAAGGAAACGTGCCTCAGTGGGAAGGGCAACGGTTTCTCTCCTTCATGGCCAGGGCTATGGGTGGGTGGGGGGTGGGGGGCCCTAGGGTCAGAACTCTCTGTGCCTTTAAGAAAATGGACTGAGTCAAAGTGAAAATTAAAACTTGGAGTCCTGTTTTCCCTTTGAATGTTCCTACCCGGGGCCGGAGGCAGAGTCAGCACTGCAGCCATGTCCCTGATAGTCTCGGGGTCCCTGACAGGCACACGTCCTGGGGTCTGTGACAGGCGGGGTCTCCCAGGCACACGTCCCCACGCCTAACATGGGCCGCGAGGGCTGCCTGCGGGCGGGAGAGGCAGCTTGTCTGACGATGTGAGAGGGGCACATCCTTGCCAGGAAGGTGATGAAACCCATCAGCCATTTCCCCCAGGAGGGGCTCGGGACGTGCTCACGGCTCCCTGTCGGGAGGGTCGCGGGCCTCGGAGGGGGTTGCATGGCAGCCATGTCGACGTGAAGGGGCTGGCAGTGGTGTGTGAGCATGGAAGCCACCCCGTCCCGTCTACTGTATCCATGTGCTTGAGGTTGCCCTTTGCCGTCTTGCGGACATCCCGAGGGAGTCCCGGACAGCAGAATCCCCCCACTCCCCCTAAGACGGATGGAATCATCGCGGACCCACCCCTGGCCAGGAGCCGGAGGCTTTGCAGCCCTCAGCCCGCTGAGGGCGAGAACCGGGACCTTGGACCGCGTCCATGATGGTTCACTCTCTTGAATCAGAATTTCCTCCTTCACTTCACCCGGACTGGGCAGGTGCTGGGCTCGGGGTGTCAGACACGGGCCGGGCCTGCCAGCTGTGGACAAGTCAGTCAGGGCGAGAGCCACTTAAGAAAAGATGATAGCGTATGACCGCAAGGAGAGAAAGGAATAGCATCACGGATCAGGAGAACGCTGTGCTTTGAAGCATCAGTAGATGCGACGGTTGAGCAAGGGTGGAGTCCAAGGGGATGCGTTTGGAGGCGAAACGTGACAGGAAGTGCTTAGTGAATGACTGGAGCAAAGAAGGGGGAGCGGGGCAGGCAATTCTGAGTTTCCACTTGGAGATTTGGAGCAAATGAAAGAGGGGAAAACCCTCCCCCGCACCCCTATCCCCCGAGGGGGCGGGCAGCGTGTGCATTCTGGGAGGGTCAGGCACACGGCGGGATCCCCATAAATGCTAGTCCTGCCTCCCTCCTCGGAGGTGCGAGTTCCACATCATCGTCTGAAAATCTTGGAACTTGGTGGCACAGCAGCTGAGCTGCTGCCTCTGGTCATGGGAACAGTGACTTGGGCTCTGCTAAGCCATTTTATTTTTTTAGTGACCCCCATTGGCCAGCCGACAAATCTGTCAGCCTATGGATACTAGAGGGACATGGTAAGAAGCAAACTCCATGGGAAGTCAGAGCTTCTCTTGACTCTTGAGGACAGGTGGTGGGCAGAGTTTTGTTCTGTCCAATAGACCTCTCCCCCCATCCCCACCCGGGCCCCTTTGCCTGTTGGCTGTCAGCATCTCGGGGGGCTCCTTGGGTCTCTGTGAAGCTCCATTTAGGGTCTCAGCTCCTCTGACAGCCCTGTCTCCCTCCCCAGCCTCGTCGCCATTCTGCACTGTGTCTGTTCAGCCACTCGCTTCGTTCAGACCCCCTGATCGCTGCCCAGGTGTCTCTCGGGGCGGGGGGGGGGGAATGGAGATGGCACGGTTATGTCTTACCCTTCTCTTCTTCTCCTGGATCCTGGGGACCAAGGAAACGGAATTGCCCACAAGTCCCTCCCTCTGACCTCGGCTCTCGGCCTGCCCAGGGCCACAGAGCCTCCTGCTCAGCTGGGAGAGGCTTTTGAGTTCAGACAAGCAGGCCGTTCACGTTGGCAGGTGCTGGGGCGAGTGCCCAGCCCCTTGGCACGCTCTCTGCCTCGGAGAGGGAGGGGCTCCGGGGGAGGGAAACTCAATCACAGAGCAGGAGCCCGAGGAGGCTTTTAGTCCAAGTGCCAGTCACCGGGGGCAGCTGATAGGATCACCCGCCGGTCTGGTTACATCTCCCTGCCTCCCCGGAGCGCTAATGAGAAGCCAGCAGTGGATACCAGAGAAGGTGGTCCCCAGTGAGCCGGAGGCAGGGCGGCGGGGTGTGTGTGTGTGTGTGAGTGAGAGGAGGGCGGGGGGGCGCGGTGATGGGGGAGGGAGGACAAATGCACGGGCTGGCTGACTCCAGCAAGACATTTTGTAGTTTTGCCTCAAATCGTTTCCATAAAGAGAGACGGCGATCACTTTTTTTCAGAAAACGGGCAGTGCTCCCTTCTTAAAAAAAAAAAAAGCAAGTTCCGCGTCTTTCAAGACAGACGCTGCCCGTATTTATGGCATGTGCTTCTGCTCACCTGGCGGTTATTGCTATCGACTGGCCTGCTGCTGCTGGAGAATGTGTGGGGCCTTCTCTTCCCTTCAATCCGCAGTGGTTCTCTCTCCCCTTGGGGGGCCAAAAAGACGAGGGCCTGCAGAATTCCAGATGAATCCGTTCAGCTCTCTATCAGTTTTTGTGGAACTAAAGCAAAATACCTCTCTCTCTCTTTTTTTTTTAAGTTTATTTTTTATTGTTGACATTATTACAGATGTTGCCTATTTTCCCTTCACTCCCCCCCTCCCCCTACCCCCCAGGCGTTCACCACGCCGCTGTCTGTGTCCATGGGCTGTGCATATATGCATCCAAGTTCCCCCCAAAAAGGAGGCATCCTTTGTTCTAGTGGCATGTTTTCCTTCGGGCCTGGTGCCCATGGATCCCCACAGTAATCCTGTCAGACGGGCACCCCGCCCCCCCGTTTTGCAGGTAGGGAAATGGAGGTGTAGACTTGTCAAGTCACACACACAAGGTCACGAGTGTGGGAAAGCCTAAGATTCTGACTCGAAAGCCTCGACATGACACCGAGCTGTTAACTAGTTTGCAGGGAGCGTCTGTCACCATTCAGGACACGCCCTACTGCCCAGTGTTCACTCCCTCATCTTATGAAGGAGCGCTGCCGTCCACGCGTGCTGGGGACACACGTGTCAGGGAAGGCCTCTGTGCTCAAGGCGTGATGCGTCAGTCAGGGAGGGAGGGAGCGGGCACCACCACAGGGACACCCGGGGCTGTGAGCACACCCCAGAGGGAATGCCGATCGCCCCCGGGCAGGTGGGTCAGGGCGGCCTCAAGGAACCTTCCAGAGAAAAGGCACAGCTCTGCCCAGGCCTGGCAGGGAGATGGCGGGTCTGCGCAAGGAGGAGGCTTGGGTGGGCTGCGTGGGGCCAAACCAGGAAGGGCGACACTGGCCGTCGGCCAGGGGTGGGCTTTGGGCTGTCACAAGTGCTTGGTGGGGCTGTAGGCACATTGGTGGTTGAGAAACAGTTTTGCAGCTCACCTCCCTAGACAGGCCCTCGAGTCTCCAGATGTTTGCAGGACAGACACCTAGCCCTCGTGGGCTGCCGGGTGTTGGTCGCTCTGCTGGCTGGTTCCCCAAGGAGAGAAGGCGCGGCACCTGCTGCGAGGGGACGGGAGCCCCGTCATGGTCAGGCTGACTCCTGCCCGACGGAGGCATGAGGAGGCAGATGCTCGCTAAGGTTCTGGATGCTGGCTCCCAGGCCACACTCGAACAGGGTTTCATTTTTCTTGCAGGGAGCTTCTTTTTTTTTTTTTCTCTCTTTTCATTTTTGGTTTTGGGTTCCCATTTAAAAAACACCCCCTCCACGTTCAGCACATTCACTCCAGGCTCGGGACGGACGGACTTGGGAGGGAATCTCGAGGGCTGTGGCCACGCGGTTTCCGCTAGACAAACCGTTATAATTAGCACGGAAACCGCTCTTCCGCCGTGCGTCCCGTTACGTCGGGGAGGCCCCACGGCCCCAATTAGAACCGAAAATTATAATGTTCACAGTTACTCGGAGCAAATTTTTACTGTTCACTCTGTGCCTCCCCAGCCCTCATGGGCTCAAGCCAAGGTCTCGCAGCCGGGACTCTGTCACCACGCGGGGCCAGCCAGCTCTCGTTTCTGGGTTTCCTGTGTATTGTAGCACCCCTGGGCTCTCCCTAGTGATATCACCCCTACCGTGACAACCAGAAATTCCTCCGGGTGTCCTCAGAGTCCCCTGGGGGGGGCCGGGGGCACGCTGTCACCCCAGGCTGAGGACCGCTAGTCTCAGTCACCTCCCGAATGCTGGCTTCTTTTCTTCGGAGCAGCGTGGGCTTTGGCAAATTCCCAGAACCCCACGGGACCCCAGATCACTCACCTGGAAACTGGTGTTCAGCGTATCTACCTTTCAGGGTTGTTGTGACATCGTGCTTGTCACCGAATTGTCAGAAAAATCCAGTCACCTTTCCCCAGGCCTGGCCAGCCACCCACGGGGAGGGAATCCTTCCACCGCTCACGTGGGTCTGACTTCCGGCGAGGCGGTGAAATTGCCAACCTGAGCTTCAGATAGGTACAAGGATTGGCCTCGACTGGCAGGTAATTTGCCGGGCACTCCCGGTCGTGGTGTGCCCCACAGCTGCAAGCCACATGTGATGATGCATCGGCGTGGCCCCATGGGCTTTGTTAGAAGTTGATCTGAACCTTCCTGCCACCTCCTCCTCCTTGTCTACTTTGCACAGACTCGGCGCTGATCTTTATTTTTTACTTTTTGGAACCTTGCTCTCGCGTCCTTTCCCCGCCCTCCCTGGCTTGCACAGAGCATAAATGGTTAAGGGCATTCGGCTCGGCTGCCTCCCCGGTCGGTCGGTCGCTGTAGACTCCCGGGCGGGATTGAATGAAACTGATAGCGCTAACATTACAAGCGCTCGCTCCAATCCCCCAAAGAAAGGGTAGCTGGGCGGATAGGAGGAGTGACCCCCGAGGAAACAGCTGTCAAGGGCAGCTATTGGTTTATCTTTCATGGAAAGAGAGACGGAATGAATTCTCAATTAAGAGGAACTAGACGGCAGCGCGGTATATCGGCCTGGCAAGGCCGGGGCAGCCCGCGCTGCCCCTCGCGATGGAAGGACCGCCGTCTTGCTGGCGTGCGCGGAGGCCCCGGGGCGGCCTGTCCGGCCCGGCCGCCTCGGAGGAGGGTGTTTGTGTACCCTGCAGAGTGACGCCATTTATTTAAAGGCCCGGGGGCCTACACCATGGGCGTGCTGACACTGCCAGTTTAGGCCACACACGGGGCGGGGGGCGGGGGGCGGGCCGGCCAGGCCCACATCTGGGAGCCAGTTTCACAGGCCCCGGCCCCAGAGGGCCACGCAGGCTTCTCTGGCTCCTCCCACTCGCCCCCCACTCCCCCCCCTCCACCCTGTGGATGTTTCTCCATCACCAGGCAGCAGAGCTTTATCAGGGAGGCCGTGGATCTGCATAGAAAGAGGATTTTTGCATGGAAGCTGATCCTAATAAAGGAAAACGTGGCTCATTTACCTTTTAAGTGTATGGCCTTGGCAAGTTATTTTGTCTCTTGGAGGTTCCCTTTCTTAATCCTTAATGCTCTGACTGGTGTGGCTCAGTGGATAGAGCGTCGGTCTGCGGACTGAAGGGTCCCAGGTTCAATCTCCATCAAGGGCATGTATCTTGGTTGCGGGCACATCCCCAGTAGGTGTTCAGGAGGCAGCTGATCGATGTTTCTCTCTCATTGATGTTTCTAACTCTCCCTCTCCCTTCCTCTCTGTAAAAAAAAAAAAAAATCAATAAAATATATAAAACAAATAAAAATAAAATGAGGACTACGTGATACCTGGGAGTTTCTATAAGGAGCAGACGTTTTAGAGTGATTTGAGTGGCGCCCAGTGCACGGCTCAGCATTGTCCCAGTGATGGGATTCGGTGTAACTGGTGAGAACTGAAGCTCAGTGCATCACAGAGACATGGCTGTCATCAGTAAGGCAGGGAGTGGCAGAGCGGGACACGAGTCTGTCTGCGCTGACCCTCAGGACTGACTGTGTTTCCTCTCAAGGGCAGCCGGCAACCTTTAGGATGCTACCGCACCAAGCAAATCCACCTGTTTTGGTGAGAACAAGGAATCGTGTCTCAGAATGAGGTTCCTGCATCTCTCTCCCCCCTCCCCCCCCCGATTACATGTACTTCACTCCATATCCTACCACCTGGCCAGGTAGTGCCTCATTTTCCATCCATCTCCAGGAAGCCCACTTGGCTTGGGACCACAGATATGGTGAAAGATAAGACGCATCAAGGCAAATTGATGAACAGAGAAATAGTGCGGGATCGTAGGTGGCGAACGCAAAGAAAGAATTAGGTCTCCTCTAAGGCACATTATTGACTGCGTTAAATTATCGATTCACCTTGGTTCACGAAAGGGTTAAGGCACATGTGTCAAACACAAGGCCCGCGGGCCAAATCCAGCCCTCCAGGCCTTGCAATGTGGCCCGCACCGCGCTGTCATCACTGCACTCCGCTGTCAGTTTATGACATTGTCAGTTTATGACTGCTCAGTAAACCATTCGGCCCGCGATTTAGGCTGGATTTTAGATTTTGGCCCCTTCTCTGATTGAGTTCGACACCCCTAGGTTAAGGCGAGTGGGTTACGAAGTGGTGTGAAATCCATTTGTTTTATTTCCAACGACTCTCCAGGGGCTTTGTTGAGGTACTTGGATCAGAAGAGACGCCGGGGATAGGAGAAGGACCCAGTCATTCATTGCCGGTGTCTTGCCAGAGGCCCAGCGTGATGGCCTCCCTTCCATCACGACTGGGATTGGTCCGCTCTGTGCGGCCAAGGTCACGTGACTTCCTGAGCAAACGGGAGTGTTTGCCGATTCCTTGAAAACGTCACGCTCCCCATTTCAGCCACCTTCACACACTTCCACCTTTCTTAAAGTCTTTAATTAAAAACTGCCAAGATCCTTTTGCTCTGAAAGAGGAATTGGGCTAAATACCCTATAATTAGCACACGCCACCTTCAGAGTGAGATGTGTCAAGCGGTGATTAAATGCAAATTGGTGCTTAACAATAATTAGCGGAGGCAGCGTGGAAAGCCAGCCAGCACCCTACTCCAGTTACTCCCTGGCTGCACTTTGAGGGCCTGATCGATCCCACTTCTGTCTTTGGGAGACTGGAATCCCGACCTCCTACGTCCTGAGACTGATGTTCGATAGGATAAAAAACAGCCATCATCTGAGGATTAAAAGAAATAAAATCATATTAAGGCAGATGGAACGGACACATGTAGTCATTTCCCGGCAGCGACAAAATAGCTTACGGGGCAAGTCAGCTGGATGATTTTTCCTGAAAAAGGCATTACGCTAAGGCTGAGACATCCACAAAATCCGTGACCCTGCCTCAGTCGGGACCGTCCTGACAGAACCCGCTCTGATTGGTCAGCATGTGGCTTACCCATTGAACTAACCGCTCAGACCACCTATCACTTACGGTCCTCTTACTATTTTTCATATGTAGCTGTTTCTGCACAGCCCCGATGTGTCGGACCCCATATGAGATGCTTTGCATCTTTTATTGCATTTTCACAATCACTTTCTGAGAAAGGTACGGTTATCACCATTTTGCATAAAAGGAAACTGAGGCACAGAGAGCTAATAAATGGTCCTACAAACACATTGCATAGCATTTGTCAGAACTGCTGGAATACAGAATATGGCTGCGTCTGTATAAACTCCAAAATGACCAGGGAAACAGTTAAATGGTTGCCTTGCTGTTGATGAGTCAGTAGCATCCTTGAAAAGGCGTAGTATGTATCATAGCGTATGTGTCAATGCCTGTGTTTTGAGCAGCTGTTTCTTAAAGGGACCGCCACCCCTTTCCTTTATCTACTGGTGGTTTGACCAGCAAATTGCAGGCTGGTGGATTAAGATTATGCTGTGGGAGAGGGTGGAGCAGCAGTTAGGTCAGGTATGAAGTCTAGTCTGGCTTCCTGGGCTTCTCTCCCTGACATTATGAAGGTGGCTGTTTGTATTGCTTAATTCTAAAAAGTAATTAATTGCATGATAAACTGTCATCATGACTTAACTCCTTTTGTGATGATAACAGCTTTATTGAGATGTGATTCATTTCAAGCGTACCATCCACACACCGTGCTATTAGGATTGTGAACACACCACTCGCCCTAAAACAAAACCTAGTACCGAGTATTTGCAGTGTGACTGACTTCTTGTATTCTGAAAAGGATTCACCGCAAATACATCTCTTCGATGGATGCTTGGGACCATTTTTTACGTGTGTGTGTGTGCGCGCGCGCGTGCTCGCTAATTACAAGCACGGGGAGAAAGTAACTTGCCCTGCCTTTAAAAAGTTGTCATCTGGCTCTCACTGGTTTGGCTCAGTGGATAGAGCGTCAGCCTGCGGACTGAAGGGTCCCAGGTTCGATTCCAGTCAAGGGCATGTACCTTGGTTGCGGGCATATCCCCAATGGGGGGTGTGCAGGAGGCAGCTGATCAATGTTTCGCTCTCATCGATGTTTCTCTCTCTCTCCCTTCCTCTCTGTAAAAAAAAAAAAAAATCAATAAAATATATTTTAAAAAAAGTTGTCAGCTGCAGGAATAAAAGCCAACCCTCTGAGGCAGTGCCAGTGCGTTGGTGGTTTAAAGGGGCGATCCCTTTATTTCCATTTTCCCTTGCGTGGGGAGCTGATCTAAGGAGACCTGTTTCAAGCCATGGAGCATATTCGGGCAGACATCTTGATGAGATCTTCAGGCAGTTAGGCCATATGCTGGAACAGAGTTGCAGGCAATCAGCCGCAAGCCGGCCATCTCTTGACTGACGATGATTTTAAACGTATTTGAAAACAACCCTTTTCTCTTAAAGAGACAGTCTGGTGACTCCACTTTGAGGTCAAGGAGACCACTGCCTATGGGTGTGAATAGCAAAATCACAAAACAAGGGACCATTTTGCCCATACGCAGAATGGAATGTCAGCCTGTGACCTAGGGCCTCGGGATAATTCCACTTCCTCCCTGCCCAGAGGACACCAATTTCCTTCCCAGGAGGTCAGTGGCGGGAGGTGTAGGGTTACCATGGAGTCCAGATTCCAAGAGAAGCTTGAAATGTAATAATTGCCCTGCTGGTTTTGTTTAGCCGCAAGGTTCCTCTTCCAGCGGAGGCCATAATGAGGAAATAATGGCCCGAGTGGTGGTGGGGTGACCCATGCAGACAGAGATGAACTTTTTCTCCCCCATTCAGACGGGGAGGGTGGCTGTCATTACGACTGTCATCTCTCCCAGACACGTTTGTCTTGGTGGCCAACCGAAGGAGGCAAGGATTGCCGCGTCGGTCCGTGTTCCCGAATCCTGAGACATAAATCACAGCGGAGCGGTCCAGCCTTCAGACTGTCTGTGGCTCTGTCCGTGGCCTTGAGAGCGTCCCCTCTGGCCCTCGGGCAGAAGGCTGCTTGTTTGTACTTGGGGATGGAATTGGGCTCCTGGTTCCCAAATGCTTTGTTGACTTTGCAGCCGTAAATAATTCCAGCGAAAGGACCGCAGCAGAGCCCGCCCGAAGCCATAGATGTTTCCATAATGTCATCCCCGCCTCTAGGCCAGCTCAGAGCAGCCACACACACGGAGCGCTCAGACCCTGTCTGTCTGGGCTGCTTTCTAGTTACAGGGCGAGCGGGAACCCTCATCATCCTCCCGCTGATGCCTTCACCTGAACTTGAACCCGCACGGAAAGAATGGAAGGTGTTGATAAAAACACCTTTCCCCGGTCTCAAAATAGAAACGCAGAGTCTTGCCGAAACTGGTTTGGCCAAGTGGATAGAACGTCGTCGGCCTGCGGACTGAAAGGTCCCGGGTTCGGTTCCGGTCAAGGGCATGTACCTTGGTTGCGGGCACATCCCCGGTAGGGTGTGTGCAAGAGGCAACGGATCGATGATTCTCTCTCATCGATGTTTCAAACTCTCTATCCCTCTCTTTTCTTCTCAGTAAAAAATCAATAATATATATATATATAGTGCAGAGTTTTGAAAGAAAGTTCCCCACTCATTCCCCTCCCTTTTTTCATTTTCCTGACAAAAAGTTCTGGAAAACCAGCTTTTGTCAGAATAAATGTTTCTGTTCAAGGCATCTAGGAGTGCATAAAGTGCTGCAGCATTCTACATCTCTCAGAGGTGAGGCTGCGTTTAAGTCTGACCTCTGTCCTTGCTTATTGGTTCGGCCTAAGGCAGTGGTCGGCAAACTCATTAGTCAACAGAGCCAAGTATCAACAGTACAACGATTGAGATTTCCTTTGAGAGCCAATTTTTTTTAAACTTACACTTCTTCTAATGCCACTTCTTCCAAACAGACTCCCCCAGGCCGCGGTATTTTCCGGAAGAGCCACACTCAAGGGTCCAAAGAGCCGCCTGTGGCTCGCGAGCCGCAGTTTGCCGACCACGGGCCTAAGGTGAACCCGGGGAATTTCTGGAAAGACGCTGTGAGATGTCAACATCTTCCCGTTGCCTGTATGCAGGGATGCCAGCTTTTACCCAGATATTCAAGTTTCTTTGTCTAATTTCTCATTCCGATTTAAAAAAATTACAAAAATTAGCATCTAATGTTCCTTAATGAGGGAGACATTTCAGTTTTATGCAGTGTGCACGTTCTATTTTGGGATTTATTTTGATCAGGAAACAGCCCTTTTGGTGAATGAAGGCAGCTGGATAATGATAATATTAGTTCTGCTTCATTCACATGCCGTATTGGATAGCAAAGGATAACATGTAAAAAGTGTTAGACTAGCTCTAGGCAGTTTTGCTCAGTGGGTAGAGCTCTGGCCTGTGGGCGGAAGGGTCCCGGGTCTGATTCTGGTCAAGGGCAAGTGCCTCAGTTGCAGGCTCCGTCCCAGACTCTGGTTGGGTCACATGCAGGAGGCAACCAATCAAAGTGTCTCTCTCTCTCTCTCTCATTGATGTTTCTCTCTCTGTCTCTCCCTTTCACTCTCTAAGAAAATCAATGGAAAAATATCCTCTGGTGAGGATTAAAAACAACAAAAAAGTGTTAGACTAGAGTCAGTGTTTTCTTCAGTCTGCCATGAGCCTTTATGCTGGTAAAAAACACAGTGCTAAATGTGTTTCTGCTCTCCTGATTTTAAGGAAACTTTTATAATTTTGGAAGAATAGTCATTTTGTGAGTCATTCGAGGGCTCAGCAAGAATATTTGGACTGGTGGTTCCGTCTCTTTTTTTTTTTTTTTTAAAAATCTTTTCTTTGGTATGTGACAGCTGTGAAAGGCACACTTTGCCTGACGTGTGGTGATGTGTTGGTTGCCAGCGCATTTTCCCACGGGGCTGTGGCCGCTGCTAAGTGCCTGGGTACGGATAAAGCAGCGGACTCCTGAGTGACAGCGGCTTCTAGAACTTCCCCGGGGAAAGGACCCACAGCCATCAGTGTCCGTGTGCAGCACCCGCTGGATCCGCCCAGGTCAGCCTTTCTGGTCCTTCAGGGATCATCGCAATACAGCCATGCAGGCTGGCAGAGAGTCTGGCTTTCTCTCCATTTGTTGTGTTCTTAGCTTCCCTCCTTTTTAGCACATTCAGCTACCTGTCCTCCACCCAGGCCATGGGCCGCACCAGCAAAGGAAGGAAAAGGACAGTTGCTCAGGAAACAAGGAGCCCAGCCCAGCCTAGCCCAGCCGGTGTGGCTCAGCGGTTGAGCGTCTACCTATGAACCAGGAGGTCGAGGTTTGATTCCCAGTCATGGCATCTGCCTGATCCCACTGGCTTGATCCCCAGTGGCGAGCATGAAGGAGGCAGCCGATCAATGATTCTCTCTCATCCTTGATGTTTCTCCCTCTCTCCTCCCTTACTCTGAAATCAATAAAAAATATTTTTTAAAAAAAGAGAAACAAGGAAACCATTTGCTAATTCTGGGTTTGTATCTGACAAAATAATCTAGATGAGGCTCCCGAATGACTCTGGCCATTGTCCTATACGTTCCAGATGACCTCTCCTCATCCCCTGGGTCAGTGGTCGGCAAACCGAGGCTCTCGAGCCACACACGGTTCTTTGGCCCCTTGAGCGTGGCTCTTCCACAAAAATTCCACGTGCGGGCCCGCACGGACAGTGTGATTGAAACTTCGTGGCCTATGCGCAGATGTGGGTTTTGGGCCTGGGCGAGTCTATTTTGAAGAGGTGGCGTTAGAACACTCAAGGGGCCAAAGAGCCGCATGTGGCTCGCGAGCCACGGTTTGCCGACCACTGACCTAGGTCCTTAATGCTCCACCCCGTGCTCCTGGTCAGTCCCGGAATGAAGAGCATCCGATGGTCCTTGTCCTGCCTGGTGTTACTCTCTGCTTCCGGCGTTACTGTCTGCTGCTTCCGGCGTTACTGTCTGCTTCCAGGGATACTATCTGCTTCCGGGGATACTGTCTGCTTCCGGCGTCACTCTCTACTTCCGGCGTTACTCTTCGCTTCTGGCGTTACTCTACTTCCGGTGTTACTCTCTACTTCCGGTGTTACTCTCTTCTTCGGTGTTACTCTGCTCGCTGCGTGTCTTGCTCACTAGCCTGGGAGCTCTACAGGCAGGTGGTGTTCCCTGCTTTTGCTTCTCAGGGCCCGGCGGCACCCAGCCCTGGCTCCATGAACAATGACTGGATCTGTGAAACCGTTACGGGTCGGAATCTCCTCCTCCGTCACGTATTTTTTTGTGGTGGCAACTGTCAGATGCATCTGGGGAAATAGATGACTCTGTCAGCATGAGCGTGCCTCCCCGCGAGCACGGCCCATTTGCTCCTAACTACTCTTCATGCCCCGGGTTTCCCCCCATTTTGACCAGCCTAGAAAGATACCTTACGGAGGAAGAAAAATGGAAAGCAGGGAACGTGTAACGTCTTTGATGCCTAGAAACCTGTCTTCCGTTTTTCAAGTCTAAGCGGAAGGCACCAGTTCCATTTTTCTAGGAACTCAAAGGACCTTTTGTGTATCCTATTTATGGCAGAACCGGATGGTGCCTTTAAGAGGATGACTGGCTGAAACCGGTGTGGCTCAGTGGATAGAGTGTCGGCCTGCGGGCTGAAAGGTCCCAGGTTCGATTCCAGTCAAGGGCATGTACATTGGTTGCAGGCACATTCCCAGTGGGGGGTGTGCAGGAGGCAGCTGGTTGATGATTCTCTCTCATCGACGTTTCTAACTCTCTATCCTTCTCCCTTCCTCTCTGTAAAAAATCAATAAAAAATATTTTAAAAAAGAGGACGTCTGTTATTGGCTGAAAGACACATTGTCCTGATCTTTAGAGTAGCCTGAGCTGGCAGAACTGTTTCTAGCATGGTGGAGCTAGCAGTCCCAGCAGAGGCTGAGGGCTGACTCTGATTTCGATTGGCTTGTTGGTGTCTTTCTCTGACCCTTGAACTTGGCTCACCCCCTCAGCGTGGCTCTTGCCTCTCAGCCCAGGTGTGATGTGCTGGCTACTCTCTGCGAGAGCTTTGGAGGGTCAGTCTGCTTTCTCTCTGGCTTCCTAGACTGTATACTCCATTCAGACCTAACTTACTGACCTTGGCCGGGAAGGCACACCTCTTTGGTTCAGTTTACCCAATAATAGTCAAGCCCCTGATTTATTTCAAGACCCAACTCAGAGAAATTGGATCCAATCACGTAGAAGCAAGGAGAAAGAGTGATTGGTCCATCAGGAGGGGCTCAGCAGGCAGATCCTGGCTGCATCAGAGGACAGTCAGGCATTTGGGAATGTAGTTTATTTTATTTTTTTAAATAATATTTTTGTTGATTACGGAGAGAGGGAGAAAGGGATAGAAACATCAGTGGTGAGAGGGAAAGAATCATTGATCGGCTGCCTCATGCACATCTCACACTAGGGACAGAGCCTACAACCAGGGCACATGCCCCTACCTGGAATTGAACCGTGACCTCCTGGTTCATAGGTCCATGCTCAACCACTGAGCCATGCCGGCCAGGCTAGTTTATTTTAGTTGACCTTTGAAGCTGAAGGAGTTGCTGACCTCTACATTGAGTTAATTTTAAGTATTATGAGAATGGAAAAAACAAACACCCAGCTTCTTGATGCTCATGTAACTCACAGCATGGCTTCTAACAGTACAGAAAGACGTTGTTGGCTGAATCTTGTCCTCCCTCCAGAATATCCAGGTGGTCCTTCCCCTTAGTGCCCTGAAAGTAACCTTACTGGAGACAAGTTCTTTTTTTTTCTTTTTTAAAAAAAAATATATTTTATTGATTTTTCACAGAGAGGAAGGGAGAGGAATAGAGAGCTAGAAACGTCGATGAGAGAGAAACATCGACCAGCTGCCTCCTGCACACCCACCACTGGGAATCCAGCCCAAAACCCGGGCATGTGCCCTTGACCGGAATCGAACCTGGGACCTTTCAGTCCGCAGGCCGATGCTCTAACCACTGAGCCAAACCGGTTTCGGCCTAGCAACTATTTTTGATTAAGGAATGTTTGTCATCCAAAACGGTGGTACCAAGTCTTTAAAAAGAAACAGGTGCCTAGATAAAAGAAGTTTGAAAACATGGGTTGTTTATTTTTTTAAGTAGGAGATACGATCTGTAAGGAAGATCCATGAGTCAGAACCGGTCCAAGCAAAACTCCCACCTTCAGGAAAGAGGATGACTAAGAGAGCAGTAATTCCTCCACCTGGGCTTGGGCAGCCTGGGGCCACTCAGGCAGGCTCTCTCTCCCTTTCTCCGCAGTCATGGGAACTGCTGCTTTTCCACAGTCAATTGGGAAACAACAGTCGCGGAGACGTTTGCAAGCGCACCCCGGGGGATCGGGCTACCTCTGCTTGGCCCGAAACGCATCCAAGGGATCAAGAGTCACAAAGAACACACCGTACGACTGGCTTTTCTGCTTCCCGGGACGCTTCCTGAGTGCCTGCTCCGTGCCAGCTGCTGGCTGGGCGCTGGGGCCAGGGCACGGTTGACTAGAAAGCACACAGTCCCTGCCCACACGCCACTTGGGCCCATTGTTGCAGAAGCAAGCTTAGACCTGAGCAGCGTGGGGGTGCGGGCGAGGTCGCTGGTGGAGCTCAGATTCCCAGAAGGCAGGAAAGCAGGGTTTCGGTTATTTGAGTGGCAGGAGGCTGGGGGGAGGGGACCGTGGGGAAGGGTTGGGGAGCTGGCAAAGACAAAGGGCCCCAGGACCCAGGTATTTGAGTCAGCGAGGGCTCTTGTGAATGCACAGGCAGCGTGGTTCGCCCCCCGAGTAGAAACTTGCCTGGTTTCCTGTTCTCTGTGAACTCAGAAAGAAAGAGATGGACGGGCTGCTGCGGGAGACGGCCCATCGATGTTTCTGTCACTCTCCCTCTCTCTTTCTCAAATCAATAAAAATATACTTTGGGCCAAGACCGGTTTGGCTCAATGGATAGAGCGTCGACTTGGGGACTGAAAGGTCCCGGGTTCAATTCCGGTCAAGGGCATGTACCTTGGTTGCGGGCACATCCCCAGTAGGGGGTGTGCAAGAGGCAGCTGATCGATGACTCTCTCTCATTGATGTTTCTAACTATCTCCCTTCCTCTCTGTACAAAATCAATAAAATATATTTTAAATATATATATACTTTGGAAGGAAGGAAGGAAGAAGGAAAAGAAAGAATGAAAGAGGGATGGGCTTTGAATAACAATGTGTTTTTATTGCTGATTCTTCCCTGAGCCAGAGGGGAGAAGGAGTGAACCCCAAGACTGGAGGAAAAGAGAGTCTTTTTTTTAAAATATATTTTTATTGATTTTTTACAGAGAGGAAAAGAGGGGGGTAGAGAGTTAGAAACATCGATGAGAGAGAATCATCGATCAGTTGCCTCCTGCACACCCCCTATTGGGGATGTGCCCGCAATCAACGTACATGCCCTTGACGGGAATCGAACCTCGGACCTTTCAGTCTGCAGGCCGATGCTCTATCCACTGAACCAAACCGGTTTCAGCTCATCATTGATATTTCTATCTTTCTTTCCCTCTCTCCCTTCCTCTCTGCAATCAATAAAAATATGTTAAAAATAATAAAATTTAAAGCATGATTGATGGAATCATTGTCGTTGGTGAGTGACCTCAGTGTCCGGCCATCCCTCACTAGGCTGGGAGTACGACTGAATGGAGACGAGGCTCAGCCATCAGAAGCAGAGCAGCCACCCAGCACCTCACTGGGTCTTTTTGCATAACAGAGGCACAAGGAATATACATGCATGTCAACCTTTCGCAGCCCACATGATGTAGTGGGAGAAAGCCAGAAATTCCGGTTTGAAACCCTAGAATTTCCTGAGTTACAACCCTGGGAGAATTGCTTAACCTCTCTATGCCTTCTTCCCTAGCTTATGAAATAAGGAGAATAGAGCTGTTAGGAGAATTACCAGGTGTACCAGTTAATAATGCGGATTTTTTTTTTTTCACTAGATGGAGTTACACATATGTTGATATATATGCGATTTGATATGTCTGCCATTTCGTTGTATTGACAACAAGCTTCACATCTTCCCATGTCAAGTTTTCTGAAGGTGTTAACCTCATAAGATATTTTTATGCTTAAAAACGCTGAATTTCGTGCCAAACAAAGAGCATTTGCGGGAAGTTCTAATTCATTTTGAAGAAAAGTGCTGCCGAAACTTATCGTATGCTTATTACTTCCAAATAAAGTAAATGAATTAAAACTCCCCGCAAAGGCTCTTTGTTTGGCACGAAATTCGGCGTTTTTAAGCATAAAAATATCTATGAGGTTAACACCTTCAGAAGATCTGACATGGGAAGTTTGAAGCTTGCCAATACAACAAAATGGCATACATCCCAAATCGCATCTATATCAGCATGTGTGTAACCCCATCTAGTGAAAAAAAAAAATCCGCATTATTAGCCGGTGCGAAGTGCTGATCGTCCAGACTGGCCTTAAGCAGGACTACAATCAATGGAAATTGTGTTGCTTTGCCACACACTTCTTCCCATGGCTTCATCTCAGGCAGGGGTCCTCAAACTTTTTAAAGTGGGGGCCAAATCACGGTCCCTCAGAGAGCTGGAGGGCCGGACTATATGAACTACTAATTCCTACTGTAACACCTCGGCTGCGCTCACTGCCCAAAAAACCTGGCGGGCCGGATCAGACTCCTCTGCGGGCCGCATGTGGCCCGCGGGCCGTAGTTTGAAGACCCCTGAATTCTCAGGCTTCAAGTTGTCCCCACGCCAACAGGCCCCCTGTACTCATCAGACTCGCTGTTGTGACTCAGGGTGGTGACAGGGAATGGCTCAGGGTCTGGGGCCCGCCCGGCAGCCAGCGGCTTGCCTAGGGTGGAAACTCTCCCGCCGCGAGCACTGTCAGCCGCTCTCAGCGAGGTCTCCCCAGGAGAGGCCTCCTCGCAGAATCCGAGTCCTTCAAAGGACAGGAGCCATTGCGCGCTCGGAGCCTGACAGCCGCGCCTGCCAAGAGCAGGGCTGCACACAGCCGGCCCGTCTGGTTCCGCTCGCCGCGCTCCGACCCCCTGGGGGAAAGTTTCCTGTAAGTGTGGGTGTTAAAAACGGCCTGTTTTGGTGTTGTTTTTGATACGCGCGACTCCTTCCAGAGACGGAGAGAGAGGGAAAGCCGCCAGAAACTCATCATCGCCCGGGGAATCGGTAATATCAAGAGCTGCATCCTGACACCGGCAAGTCCTGATCCACACTCTGCGCCCCCCTCCTACTCCCCCCCACCCCCCCAAAAAAAACCCCTTCTCTCGCCTCCAGCTCCCCAGCTGTAGACATTGCAGCCCAGGCGCTAGGCAGAAAACGCTTCCAAAAAGCTGCCTTGGCTCAGCAGGCCCGCCCATGCGAAGGATGGGGCGGGATCCAAGGTAAACAGGCTGCGTTATCACACCAGACTTTTCTTGGCTCCCGCAGCCCGTTCCCAGCCCCAAAAACACATTTTTTTTGCGTGCGGATAACAGACAGGCGGTCACAGCGTAAACACATGAGGCGTTTGCAGGTGTTGTGTTCCTTTGTGGTCGCCAGCCAGATGTTCTTTCCTGGGCCTCGAGTTTCGGCCCCCGGGGGCACCCCAGGCCTACCAGAGATGTCCCTCCCCCTCGCCCTTCGCAGTGAAATAAGGCAGGGTTCTCATCGGAGATGTCCCCGGATGAGCCGTAGATTCATCCCATTTGTAAACGATCTATCGGCGTGTATGTCTATTTTTCTTTCTCTTTTCCCAATCTGGATTAGACCAGTCAACAATAAACCCGTAAATCTTGGCCTCGAGCAACGTGACTATTATGCGAGAGCTGTCAAAGTAGCCCCAGCCTGTGTGGCTCAGGGGTTGAGCGTCAACCTGTGAACCAGGAGGTCGAGGTTCGATTCCCGGTCAGGGCACAGGCCGGGATTGCGAGCTTGGTCCCTGCTGTGGGGGGTGCAGGAGGCGGACAGCCGATCAGGGTGATTCTCTCTCATCATGGATGTTTCTATCTCTCCCTCTCTCTCTGAAACCCATAAAAAAATATTTTTCAAAAAAGTCCCTCCTTTTAGCCGAAACCGGGTTAGCTCAGTGGTTAGAGCATCGGCCTGCGGACTGAAAGGTCCCAGGTTCGATTTCGGTCAAGGGCATGTACCTTGGTTATGGGCACATCCCCAGTAGGGGATGTGCAAATGGCAGCTGGTCGATGTTTCTCTCTCATGGATGTTTCTCACTCTCTATCCCTCTCTCTTCCTCTCTGTAAAAAATCAATAAAATACATTAAAAAAAAAAAGTCCCTCTTTTTAAAAATAATTTTTAAAAAAGGAAACTTAGCTGCAAAAGTGGTGCTGGAGACCTCGTGCTTTGGTTTGGGGAGCAGTGGATGCCCCGCCCACTGTGCTCCCAAGCCAAGGTCATTGCTTGGGCGACACTCGGGGTCGTGTGGACAGCACGCTCTCTCTGTTTGGCTGATTGTGCGGTGCATCCTGGGGTCAGTCCGGAGAAGTCTTGAGTGTTTCTAGAACATCTGACACGTTGAGGGAGGCAGTGAGGTGAACGGACTTGGGCTTAGAAACCCAAATCCTTCGAGAGCCACGCTGACATTCAGTTGAATGTGTCATTGGACTAGAAAGTTTCCGCCCGGTTTTTGCTGAACAGGACTCGGCCCGAGTGCAGGACTAGCTGGCCATAGCAGCGGGCAGATGGCACAAACCCCTTTTGCTATTAAACCTTAGGATTCCTGGGTCACAAAGGAGCGTCTTATTCTTCCATCCCACCTTCCCCAGTGCCAGGGAGCATCAGGCCATTGCTCCTCAGTCACTAAGTCTTTAAAAAAAAAAAATTTTATTGATTTTTTACAGAGAGGAAGGGAGAGGAATAGAGAGTCAGAAACATCGAGGAGAAACATCGATCAGCTGCCTCCTGCACACCCCCTACTGGGGATGTGCCTGCAAACAAGGTACATGCCCTTGACCGGAATTGAACCTGGGACCCTTCAGTCCGCAGGCCGATGCTCTATCCACTGAACCAAACCGGTTTTGGCCAGTCACTAGGTCTTAACACCATCCAGGTTTCCCAGGGGCCGATGATAAGTGACCGGGTCCTAAATGTCCTAGAGATCAAAGCTGACTGTGGAACATGCACACAGCGTGGCTGGCTGCTCTCGAAGTTCAATGTCGCATGTACTGAGTGCTCCTCAAAGCGCTGTGGTTATGAGATCTCATTTGTGATCTTCTTTGATCCTGATTAATAACACCTCGTGCTTCCGTAAGTAGTTGTGGTTTATAAAACACTCTGCCTTACTTGATTCAGAACGCATTTATGAGGCAGGTGGAATTAGGCCCCCTTGACAGGTGAATTACCCAGTTCTCGGTAAGGTCACGTGGTTTAACCAAAGTACTTCTCCAGTCAGTGGCAAAACCCAAATCTTAAACTGTAAATCCACGGCTTTTCCCAGCAGCCTGGGAGTTTAGTGGGGGTAGTGCCACTGTTTACATGTAACAGATGAGAACATGGAGCAGCAATTAATATATTTTATTGATTTTTCACAGAGAGGAAGAGAGAGGGATAGAAAGTCAGAAACATCGATGAGAGAGAATCATCGATCAGCTGCCTCTTGCACACCCCCTACCGGGGATGTGCCCGCAACCAAGGTACATGCCCTTGACCGGAATCGAACCTGGGACCTTTCAGTCCGCAGGCCGACGTGGAGCAGCAATTAAACAACTTTGCTTGCAAAAAGTAATTTGTGACCGAGTCTAAGAAATAACCTGCTTTAAAAAAAAAGATTTTTAAAAATTGATTTCAGAGAGGAAGAGACGGGGGAGAGAGGAGGAAACATCCATGGGGATGAGAGTGAATCATCGATCAGCTGCCTCCCACACGCCCCACACTGGGGATCGAGCCCACAACCCTGGCATGTGTCCTGACCGGGAGTCGAACCGTGACCTCCTAGGTACTTACCCACTGAGCCACACTGGCCAGGCTAACCCACTTCAAAGGCATGGGTTGTATTCTGTTCATTTTGGTATTTCCCTGAAGGCATAGGAAAATGCCTGGTACAGGTTAAATGCTTCGATCTTGATTGGATGAGCAACCGATCGATTGGCTGAATGAGAGAGAAATAGAAGCAGAATGACTGTTATTTATTTTTCATTTATGAAAAAAGATGAGAGGTGGTTTATTGACAATTTTAGACCAATAGACATTCCTAGCATGACCCACTTGGGTGGCGGGCTCCTGGAATACCAGCCTCTCAGCTCAGTTCCAGGCAAGTATGGTCCAGAAAGGTGTTGTTGACTGACTGAATGAAATGCATGAACACATGGTCTGAGATTCTCCTACAAACATGGAGGTTGGCATTTGGCTTAATTTATTTAATCATCTAGCTTAGTTTGGAGGTCCGCATTTCTTTTCCCCCCGTCCCTGGCTAATCCCTGAGCACTGGGGACACTAATACCCTTAAGATAATGGTGAAAGATGATACAGGGAAGTTTAGCAACTTTGTGAAATATGATACCCAGGAAAGGCACACTGGTTATTTTTAAATCTGACTTTCCTTCCTGGGGTTTCCAGCATCCGAGATCATTAAAAATAGATAGCATCGAGACCATTTTAGACACCCGCGGTCCTTTATTTCCACCGCTGATTTTGCTGCTTCTTCCTGTGGTTCTCGGAGGTTGAAGAGAGAAACCTCAAGGTCACGTTCAATGTCAGGCTAGTCTCACTGCTCGGGGCCCACATTTCTATGTGAAGGCTGCTTGATTCTCACCGTCTGTCCCTTTTCGTGAAAAGGTGGTTCGCAGAACTATGCTAGGTGCAAGATTTAGGATTGAAAAATTAACCCAATCACTCAGGTGCTATTTGGATTTAAAATGCGTAGAGAATATCTAGCTAGATGATCTATCTCTGTTGTTGGCAAACTGCGGCTCGCGAGCCTCATGCGGCTCTTTGGCCCCTTGAATGTGGCCCTTCCACAAAATGCCACGGCCTGGGTGAGTGTATTTGGAAGAAGTGGCGTTAGAAGAAGTTTGTTTAAAAAATGTGGCTCTCCAAAGAAATTTCAATACTGTTGATATTTGGCTCTGTGGACTACTGAGTTTGACGACCACTGATCTATCTGATGAATTCAAATTCAAACTTTTTAAAATGGATAGTAGGATTTCATCATCAAATAGATGGCAGATTAATATTGTCTCATTAAATATATATATATATATATATATATATATATATATATATATATATATATATTTATTGATTTTAGAGAGAGAGCAGAAGAGGGAGAGAGAGAGAAACATCAATGATGAGAGAAAATTATTGATCTGTTGCCTTCTGTATGCTCCACAACTGGGGTTGAGCCCACAACCAGGAATGCACCCTGACTGGGAACTGAACCATGACCTCCTGGTTCATAGGTTGATGCTCAACCACTGAGCCACACCAGCCGGGCAGCAGTGTCTCCTTTGATCTTCATATTCTTTCCCATTAATAACCCATCTGGGACAGGCCTGAGAATCCTTCCTCACCTCGAATCAATGCACCTCAAACCACATCCGCTGCTTATCTCCTTCTCATCACTTTGATTTGCTTCCTCATGGCATTTATATTCATATCTGGTTCCCTTCTGGATCGCAGATTTCTGTGAATCAAAGGCTTCCTTATTTATCTCCTTCCTTCCCAACCCCCGAGCCTGCCATCGTGTGTCATAAATGTTCAATAAACGCCGACTTTCCCAAAAGGGTAACGGACCCCCCCCCCCCCCCCCCCGAAAGTACCAAAGACAGCGGCATCAGGGCTTGAGGACTTTTCTATTCTGCTTGAATCCTGTCCACACCGATGATGCCTGGGGGCCTTTCGTCTCTCCCTCCCTCCCACCCTTCTTCTTTCCTCCTGCTCTGAGCGCCCCCGCCATGTCCGCTTGCTTGTTAAAAGAATGACACTGTTGACTGGCCGCGTCGCTGATCAGATCTCAGGGGAGTGAGGAGAGCGGCCTCGGAGGCCTCGCTCTGCTCGCCGAGGCACCAGGCGTGAGGCTGTGAGTGCCCGACAAGCTGCAGAGGCGCTAGCTTCCAGTTTCTGTCTGAAACAGTGTCTGAAATCAATAGGCATCGCCTAGACGGTGGGGAAGATTGGGGGCGTGCAGCGCACTCTGACATTTCAAGAATACCGTGCCGTTCCCGGGGGTGGTCTGGTCTCATTTGAGCCCACGGTAGTGCTGGTGGGGGAGGGGCCCAAGGGGCTCTCTTTAGACCCCCCTCCCTCCCCCGGGAGCAGCTTTTGATCTGTGCAAATCAGAGGAAAGAAGACCTGACACCCAGGGCTGGTGTTTTGATCTCACAGGGCCTGTTTTAATTCGTTTAATTGATTCTTAGGGCTGATGTCACCAAAAGAGGGATGCATTTTGCTGCTGGGCAAGGAAATGGAGCAAAAGGGGACGTTCTGGAGGAGACCCCAAGGGCCAACCCATGCCATGGGTGGGTGTCTGGCCTCACCGGGGGGACAAGGTCACCAGTGGGCGGGAACCCCTGTGAGGGGCTGGCATGCAGGCCTGGAGAGAGCATGTGCGCCGTGGCCAGCGCCTGGCAGAGTGCTGATGCTTTCAGAACTGGGCTGTTGCCGAAACCGTTGTGGCTCAGTGGATAGAGCGTCGGCCTGCAGACTGAAATGTCCCAGGTTCCATTCCGGTCAGTCCACTCCCCTTCCATCCCTCTGATTCTATTATATTCACCAGTTAATATTGCTCATCAGATTTTTTTAATTCCCTTGGTTTTCAGATTCACTTGTTGATAGTTATGTATTTGTTGTTCATAATTTTTATCGTTATCTTCTACCTCCATTTTTATTCACGGGCGGTGGGGTCGATCAGGAGACATTTTTTTGGTTGTGTCTCGGGGCTTGCTACTGGCATTTATTAGGTAGAGGCCAGGGATGCTGCTGAGCATCCTACAGTGCACAGGACAGGCCCCGCCCACCCTCTCAACAGAAAGGTACCTGGTTCAGGATGTCAGCAGAGCCGAGAAACCCTGAGCTAAATCACATGGCCTGAAAGACCTCTTGCCCACTTCTAAGCTGAGATCACTGAGCAATACTTGTCCCTTCCAGCACAAGCAGAGTTAAGTGAGGGAGGTGCCGACTTCTGTGGATTTGTCTCAGCTCCCTGTCAAGGAGATGATCAATGCCTCGGATTCCTGCCTTGCTGTCAGTTATCAACTTTCTCTTGGTCTCTGTTAGCCAAGCTCTTGTGCCCGGGAGGGAGAGGGGGGTGTCTCAGGATGGGTCAGGAGATTGAGAACTGGATCCACCTCCCATCTCCCTGAAATGCGCCTTTAATTAGAGAAAAATTACCTAATAAAATCAGGTTAACGCCAGGTCAAAGAAGAGATTAAGGAGACGGGAATAGATGTCACTGATAAGAATCAGGAATATGACTGAAATGTTTTAGAGGAAATAATTTATGTACGTGGTGGATAGAGTCCTCTCAAGTCATTTAAGAATATAATTGTTACATTCCTAACACTAAGATACTCCCATTTACCTGCCAAATACGCTGGGTGTTGCCCCCGGCGTTCCATCTTCATTACGCTAAGTGAAATACAGATGCTTGCGTGATTATTTTATATCAGATTTCAACCTGACTTCCCAGCCCTCGTCTGTGTTTACACATTAATTAACAAATTATTTTTTCAGGCCTATGTTTTGATGTCTCCTCTATTTCAGTCCTCTGTTAGCTCTTGAGCAATGCAGATGAGTGCAGAATGTGGAAGATGAAGTTTAGTGGAAGAGAGAGATTTTTTAAGGAAATCTTTAAATTTAAGGGGATCACTACGCAGAAATGCAAGGCATTCTAAGAACACATACAAGACAAATCCTGTTTAGGGAACTGAGAAAAAATTTTATGTGCAGGATATTGAGTTGGGTATTGAAGAATGAATAGTTTTCCAGGCAGAGGAGCGCACACAGAAGCAAGAACTTATTAAAGAGCGTGGATTAATATAGTGCGACAGGGATATGATGTTATTTCAGATGGACGGCGGTGTTTTAAAAAAAAGTCCCGTTATTTTGGAAAGAAAATAGGGACTTTTTTTAAAACGCAGTGGGACACGGGACAATCAGCTAAGAATCAGGACTGTCCCGCCAAAAGCGGGACATCTGGTCACCTTACCCTAAACATCTGTCTCCTTTCTTGCAGCGATTAGCATCCTGGCCGCTGAATTTTCGCCTGCTCGTCTCTGGGTGAGTTGAAAGTCATCATTCAACTTCTCCTGTGATTGATTGACTTTTATTATTTAAGGGTCACACACACACACACACACACACACACACACACACAAAACAAACAAACTGAAAACCAAACAGCTACTAATTGAACATGCTGTGAAATATTTTTCCCTTCGCTAAGAAAATATGTTGGTTGCTGGCCGGGGACTTGTATTTGAGGGAACCTGAAGGATCCCAGCAGGCTTCGTCTGGCCAAGAACCCCACGAGCTGCCTGCATCGGGAGGTGTCTTGGTTTCAGTAGCCCCAGAAGCTGGCTTGCTGTTTTCCATTTGTGAATCGAGGGGTGTTTTAATATTAATTAGCCAGGGGAAAAAGTCAGAGAAGCCAAAACGAAATCTTAATGACTCATTGTTACAGGGGGGAGAACGTTAATCTGATTTATAGAATTTCCCTCTCCCTTCTTAATGAAAATAGTTTTATTGCTTTCACTTACAAAGAACATTTTTAACCAACTGCTAAAAAAAGAAAGAAAAAAAAAAGAGGAAAAAAGTTGGTACTGCCAAAGAGAAGTCCTACTGGGCCTAGTTAAGGAATAAAAAGAGCTTCATTTATAATTAAAATTGTCCCTCAGAGGCAAATTAACACATATGTTCTTAACCTAATTACTCTGCACACACGTGTGTGTGTGTGTGTGTGTGTGTGTGTGTGTGTGTTAAACAATTACTGTATTTGCTTACTCTATTGATTGCATACAGAATTTTCTTGCTCAGTAAGCAAAGGTAAAATCCACTCAGGTTAAGAGCACAGATTCTAAAAGAGAAATGTCAGCTCATAGCGTGTGCCCCATCCGTCTCACCCCTCTTCGCCAGCAGGGTTTTGAACCGATTAAACAATAAGGTACAGGAATAAGGTAAGTGGAAAACAAATACTGCTTTTATTGGTGGCAAAAGTGACTGTGAAATGTGGCTTACGAATGAGAGCCACGTGGGCCTCTGCTTAGCAAACCGGCAGGGTTAGCCGACCTCTCCACTCTAGGCGAGGGCAGAGTGGATGGGACAGGCCTGCGTGATGGGGATTCGGTGGGGAAGTTATCAAGGAAAGTGAGAGTCCTGGGTAGTGGCTCCTGTTGGTGGAAATATCTGGGGAGTGAAAAGGAAGTGGACCGCGATGTAACAGGTGGAGCACAGGATTTACAGCCAGAGGGACTGCCAGCTCTGTCACTGCTGACTGTGCTTGGGCGTAATCTCTCAGGGCATCTGTTTCCTCATTTTAAAAAGTAATGATCTGCCCGGCCGGTGTGGCTCAGTGGTTGAGCATGGGATCTCTGAACGGAAGGTCGTGTTTCAATTCTTGGTCAGGGCACATGCCCGGGTTATGGGCTCGATCCCCAATGGGGGCCCTGCAGGAGGCAGCCGATCCATGATTCTCTCTCATCATGCATGTTTCTATCTCTCTCCCTCTGACTTCTCTGAAAGCAATTAAATGAACTTTTAAAAAAGTAATGAGCCCAGCTGCTGTGGCTCAGCGTTTGAGCATCAACCCTGGAACCAAGAGATCACTGGTTCGATTCTCAATCAGGGCACAAGCTTGGGTTGCGGGCTTGATCCACAGTAAGGGGCATGCAGGAGGCAGCTGACGGATGATGTTCCTCTCTCATCGATGTTTCTCTCTCTCTCTCTCTCTTTCTCTCTCTCTCTCTCTCTCTCTCTCTCTCTCTCTCTCTCGCTCGCTCACAATCAAGAACATATTAAAATAGTTTTCTAAAAAGGAAGAGTTATGATCTGCTTTGCACGATTATTGTGAGGATCAGCCTTACATATGCACGTGCCTAGTAAGTGCCCTGACCAGAGAATCCATTCAAGAAGTGTCAGTGATGGTTACAGGGTTGAAGAGTGTAATAAAAATAGACACATTATTCAAAGTGGACATGGGATGGGCAGTGTCCTGGGTGCGTTCCCACCTCCCGCCTCGCTTCCCCGGTGGGTCCTTCTCCGGCGAGCTAGAGGCAGAGATGGATGCTACCTCAGCAGAATGGGTTGGGCTTGCCCTGCGATTTGCTTTGTCATCCTGGGTGCTCAGATGGTTGTGTGTGACTGTGCGGTGTCTCTTTCGTTTTACCAAAATGATGTGTCACTGGAGAAATCACCGATCTCCCCCCACGCCTTGCAGCAAGGTTCCATCCAATGCTCTAGAGCAGTGTTTTTCAACCTTTTTTGGGCAAAGGCACACTTGTTTCATGAAAAAAATCACGAGGCACACCACCATTAGAAAATGTTAAAAAATTTAACTCTGTGCCTATATTGACTATATATAAAGTAATTCTCTTGAATAGGAATCAAATAAACACAAAGAAAGTATTTTATAATTACTTTATTATGAAATATTAAGTAAACAAAATAGTGAAAAATTATAAAATTATAAAATTATAAAATTCTTGTCTTGTCTGCACCTACAGCACACCAGGAACAGCGGTTGAAAAACGCTGCTCTAGACCAGGCGTGGGAAATGTCGGGCCATCAGGCCAAATAAGGCCCGAGAAATCACGTGGTCTGGCCCTGCCAAGGCATTAGGGGTGAGTTAATTAAATGTTTGATACAAGAGGGCAGGGAAGTTTTTAAACTGATCATTTTGTATGGCCTGAGAATGATGTTGTCAATATCCAAATGGCCGTGGGCGGAAACAGGTTCCCCATGCCTGCCCTAGATGCTCCCCTCTCTACTTCCGGTCTCATCGCCGTCTCCAGCGTCTGCATTTTGGAAATAGGGGAAGGGTCACGAGTTTGCTCCTCGTTGGCCCTTGGAAGGCTGCCTGGTTCTGGAAGTCCCAGTGAGAGGCTCGTCATGACTCATGTCTGCTCTTCTGTCCCATCCAGAGAAGGGCCCCTTAGCTCTAGGCTGGCATTTTTCTTGTTCAGTCCCGTTTCCTGCCAAAGTCTCTATTTCCCCAAAAGAAAATCCGAGGTGTTGTGAGTCGTTCATTGATTTCTGCATGTGGGATGGATGAGGAATTGCTGTGAGGAGCCCAGCAGTTAGTAATAACAACAGTGTCATCTTGGCATTTGGAAAATTGGAAGAAATGTTTCAAAACAGCGGCTTGCATGCCGACCAGCGTGACTCAGTGGTAGCATCGACCTATGAACCAGGAGGTCACAGTTCTATTCCAGGTCAGGGCACAGGCCCAGGTTGGGGGCACCATCCCCAGTGAGGAGGTGGTGGTGAAGAGGCAGCGGAACAAGGAGTCTCTCGGATCATTGATTTTTCTCTCTCTTTCCTTCTCCCTTCCTCTCTGACATCAATTAAAATATATGTTTAAAAAACTTGGCTTGCACATGGCTTAACTCCTAACAGTGGATTATTGTTATTATCATCCTTTGGTTATTCGTCTGATTTGGACACAATGAAGTCGGGTCTCAGCGAGTGGGAGGAACTTGCCAAAGAACACCAAGATAACCCCTGAGGAGGCAGCGCTGGATTGGTGGCCCCAGACGTCACTCACAGCCCCTCCTTACAGGGGGCAGTGCTGGCCTCTTAGCGCTGCTGCCCCATAGTGTTCTTTCTGGAAAACCCTGCCGTGAAGAGAGGCTTTCTCCTGTGCCATGAGTTGGGTTCACTCCTTGGATTTGTATTTTTCTCTCTGGACTTCTGTGATTTTCAGTCTTCAGGCACATGTAGTTCCGTGGGTGGTGAGAGAGTCATCAAAGGTGCTGCGGAAGCCGAATCCGGTTTGGCTCAGTGGATAGAGCATCAGCCTGCGGACTGAAAGGTCCCAGGTTCCATTCCGGTCAAGGGCATGGACCTTGGTTGCGGGCACATCCCCGATGGGAGGTGTGCAGGAGGCAGCTGATCGATGATTCTCTCTCATCAATGTTTCTAAATCTCTCTATTCCTCTCTCTTTCTCTCTATAAAAAAATCAATAAAATATATTTTAAAAAAAAGTGCTGGGAAGGCAGGTGCGGGTTGTCACCCTCAGGGAGGTGGTGGCTCGTGGCCCCAAACTGTCTGCACACACAGGTCGTGGGGGACACTGGCTCATGTACACTCTCTCCACCGTGTCCTCTTCCTCACTTACTTGAGGCACATCATGGTTTACTGAGATTTCACCTCGAATACCTCCCAGGTGGCATTCAGAGGCACCGACCGTGCCTCTTCCCGCTCCTGAGCAGAAGCAGATAAATAACGGACATGCTTTCTGCTCAGCAATGACAACAAACGAGGGTCGCCCAGCGTGAGACTTCCTGGTGTGTGGTCTGGAGCTGGTTTTTGAAGTCTATGTTCAGCGGGGTGGCCAGGAGCTGCTAACACTAATGATATCCGTGGCGGGCAAGGGCCATTTCTGCCTGCGGTGCCTCTGCTTGCCATACTTGTGTGGGAGGCGGGAAAATACCCCGCGTGTTTGAAAATGCTAGAACTACTGCTGCTCCAGCTAAGTTTGATCTCTTCGCCTTCAGAGAGAAAAACCCCCAGGTGCAAAAAACCATTGGCGAACAAAGAGTTTTATTTACAATCTGTCTCTCTTTCCCCCTTCTCGCTCCCTCCCCCACTCACCACCACACTCTCTGGCAACTTTTGACTTCAAGAGGACAACAATCCTGAAACCTTTCTTATGAAAACAACATTGAGAACCGTAGCGAGAACATCATGCTGTTTCCAAAGGTATTTTTTTTTTCCAGAATGGTTTAGAAATGTCTATTATAGAAAAAAATACACAGAGGTATTTGGGTAAACCGTCCCGCTCAGAGCATCTACAGTTCAGAATTCTGACTCCACACCCCCCATGCTTTTCCGTCTTTTTTAGTTGTCCTCGTCTCATATGCCACAAGGATAGGAAAATCAGATTTACCTCAAAAGAGCTGGCCCTCGTGACAACCATCCCATTAATTTTAGTCATTTCTGCATCCTTTGCTCCATCTATTATTCCACATAGACATCTGCGTGCTATCACTTGGGAATCAAAGACATTTGCCTTGCAGTCTAACTTCAAGATTAAATGACCATTTCGAACGCTCATTTTTCTAATCTCGTTTAGTGCCTGCACCACCAGCGCTTTTGCTGCACTCCGGGCTTTCGGAGTAACTTATCTTAATTAACCGAGAAGAAAGCCGAGTGACCGGGCGAAGAGAAGCGATGCCAGCTTTAGAGTCAACTCGGACAAAGAGATAGATGGAGCGGAATTTTCCTCAGTGGTCCTGCAGAGGACCTCCTAGCCAGGCTTAGAGAATCTCCTGAGAATTATACTAAGGAAATAGTTACGTCCAGCTTACCATTTCTCATAGTTGAAAGATGCCAGATGATTTAAAAAAAAATGTTCTTATTGATATCAGAGATAAAGGGGGAGGAGGGGGAGAGAGAGAAAGAGAGAGAGAGAGAGAGAGAGAGAGAGAGAGAGATATCAATGATGAGAGAGAATCATTGATTAGCTGCCTCCTGTACGCCCCACACATGGAGCCTGCAACCCGGGCATATGCCTTGGATCGGAATCAAACCGTGACCTCCTGTTTCATAGGTTAACATTCAACCACTGAGACCACACCAGCCGGGCATGATTTTGTTATTCTAACAGCAATCACTACTATAATATTTTATACTGTCATTTACAACTCCAAAGTGCTTGAGTCAGTATTTGTATGTTGACTGGACATCAACTTCCTTCCAATCCTTAAGGTATATATGTCTCTCTCATCATTGATTTGTCTATCTCTCCCTCTCCCTTTCTCTCTGAAATCAATAAAAAAATATATTTTTAAGAAGTATCCTTGAGTTTCTGTAGTAGATAAGGAAAGGGCAGTGATACTCATGGGAATTTCCCAGGCCTGCAATCTTAATGGCCTACCAGCATTTATGGCTAAACATTGTCATAAGGCAGGGGTCCTCAAACTTTTTAAAGTGGGGGCCAGATCACGGTCCCTCAGAGAGCTGGAGGGCCGGACTATATGAACTACTAATTCCTACTGTAACACCTCAGCTGCGCTCACTGCCCAAAAAACCTGGTGGACCGGATCAGACTCCTCTGCGGGCCGCATGTGGCCCGCGGGCCGTAGTTTGAAGACCCCTGTGACATAAGGAAACACTCGTTTCAATAACTAACCGCGAAGAAGTGTGTCTATGGAATAGCTGAGCCCAGAACACATCTGCAAAAGGAACCAGAAAAAGGAACAAAATGAAAAGCAAACACTCTTTCCAGTATTTCCAAGACTCTGATGTTTGGCACTGATTGTCAAAGAAAAAAAAATGAGATGGAAGTACTTGGGACGCATAATGAAAGCTTGTGAGCCAGAATGAAATCGCAGCTGCTTTTATTAAAAGATTTTTACAGGGATCCGTGGGGACGCTGTTGAGACCATTTTAATTTCGGCTCTCCTCAAATGGCCTCGCATCATCCCGTGATTAGTAGGTTTCTTGGACTGTGAGGAAATGACTTTTCATATTGACTTGGTACTTGGGGGATGTCTCTTTCTCTCTCTCTCTTTCTCTCTCTCTTTTTAAAAATATATTTTATTGATTTTTTACAGAGAGGAAGAGAGAGGGAGAGAGAGTTAGAAACATCGATGAGAGAGAAACATCGATCAGCTGCCTCCAGCACACCCCCCACTGGGGATGTGCCTGCAACCAAGGCACATGCCCTTGACCGCAATCGAACCTGGGGCCCTTCAGTCCGCAGGCCGACGCTCTATCCACTGAGCCACACCGGTCAGGGCAAACCTTTCTTACTTTCACAAGTGTTCCAGAAGGTGCAAAAAGCGTTTGGGTGATATGTTACATGGGCTTCCCTCAGAAACAGTGGTCTTGTGGCTCCTTTAGAAAGATTCTGGAAAGTGCTCTTGTTCACCATTTCCTTTTCACGCCCTGGGGTTCCTTGTGAAGGCCTGGGGAGCAGCAGAGTGGGGGTGTCCGAAGGTTTGTTATGATGAATGGGAATGAACGGGCAGGTGAGGCCAGAAGGGAGAGATCGTAAATGCCCACTTCCGCGGGGGGCACCAGTGTTAGCAGTGCCATCGCTAACCAGTGAAAAACCAGCTAATGAAAAGGGACTTCCCATTTCCAACCTGTTATGAGAATCAAATTGTGCAAAGACGGGTGAGACAAGGCGTGGAGTCATCCTGGAGGAGGCTGGTGAGAGAAATCAAAGCATTTGTCTCTTCTCGTTCGTCTGGCGCTTGTCTAAAACAGCTATGTAATCATCTTAAACCAGAACGGCCTGAAAGGGCCCAAGACAGAAACTCCTGAGGCTTATGTTCCCGTCACCCACAGCTGCTCATCAATAAGAAAGAAGCAACTGTTCCAACAAGCGCTTTCTCATGACAATACAGGGCATTCAGGCTTAAGCAGAAAAAAAAAAGAGAGAGAGAGAAACCCGGCCGTGGATGTGTGCGCACTAGTGCCATGAATTTGGCTCGGCACTCCGCTTGATCAAAACCAGGAGTGCCAGAAGCTTATTGTTGTTAGACTCAGTTAACCCGGAGCTCAGCTCATTCTCACCCACCCGACTGTTTACCATGAAGATCCTTGGTGGTCTTCACGCCCGGCGTCTGTTCTGCCGCCTGTTGGATTTGCCATGTGCCACATTGGTAATTCAACTGATTATCAACAGAGTCTGAGCCGCAGAGGACTTCCCGGTGTGGTCAGCCACATTAGTGCCTGATTCCCTTTGGGATCTTGGAGAACCCACCCAACTTCCTCATGCCTCGCCTTTCTCACCTGTACACAGAAATGGCCTGGCTCCCAGAAGCGCTGTGATCTGAAACACCAGTGGTTCTCTCTGTCCACCCTGTGCTTCCTCACGCACCCAACGCCTCCTGGACTCCCCACCTGCCGCTCTTTACGCAAAACTCAACAATATTTTGAGGTGCTGCACAAATGCCAGCTTGCGCTGGGACAGTTCCTGTTGCCCCAGGTTCTTGGAAAGAAGTCATGTCTGGCCTTGGCTGGTTTGGCTCAGTGGATAGAGCGTCGACCTGCGGATTCAAGGGTTTCGGGTTCAGTTCCAGTCAAGAGCACAGGCCCAGGTTGCGGGCTTGATCCCCAGTGGGGGGGCGTGCAGGAGGCAGCCAATCGATGATTCTCTTTCATCATTGATGCTTCTCTCTCTCCCTCTCCCTTCCTCTCTGAAATCAATATATATATATTTTAAAGTCTTGTCTGCCTCCTCTGAGCCCATTCACATGTTCTCTCTATTCTTTCATGATAACATCGTGTTACTGCCATCGTTTTTCTGCTTCTCCCCTGCATGCTGCCTCCCAAACGTTTGGTCTAGTTGGTGTCATTTAAGCAACAATTCACCCCCTGCCTGATGAGTGCTAGAGCCTGCAGCCGGGTACTAGGAATACACAGGTGCAGAAACTGACCTGGACCCAGAAAATACCAGCTACACACAGATAATGACAATACAGTGTGGGCATGAAATGTAGGAGTCATGAATACTGCATAAGCCATCACACACACACACACACACACGCACGCACATGCACACACATGACTTCTGTTTGATTTTACCAAAAGAGAATTGTATTTTACTTCTTATCCTGAACTGGTAACTATCTTTTGTAATTTTCTTCCATTTATGTAAGCGTTTTCTCATTGTTCACTTTAAAAAAATGTCACATTACATATTCTTCTTCTTATTTCTCTCACTTATTAATTTCTTATGTAGATCTCTCCTAAATCAAGGATGAAAAAAAGTCTGGATGATTATAATAATCCCCTTTTAATCATTTCTTTGTCTCTCTCATTAGCTCAAAGTTCATTTCCATTCCACTGCTTTGTAAAGGAATATTGAATAGTAGCTGCTTTCCAACTCGGGTTACTAGCTTATTAAAATTAGATATTCAGTTCCACCCTCAGATTTATTCTTTCAATTAGGCAAGCGAGCATATTATTTGGAAATTTTGTTGTAAATGCTGGCCTTCCCTTATAATTTTGTTCTCGAAACATCTGTGTATGGAGGAAACAAGTCATGAAATAATTCCACAAATAATAATTCAGATGAAAACGCCAGCTCAGCCTAATTGTTCAGCCACGTTGCACTAGTTCTGTTTAATGAATCTCACTTGCGTTTTGTCTCTTTGTTCCGGTCACTTTCCTCTTCCCGGAGAAAATGGGATTTTTTTTTATAGTGTTCCCTTTCCTCTCTCCGTGTAGCCATAGGTCACTGCTGACTCCATGCTTTTTATAATGCAGTTTTGATAACTTTACATTTTAATTTTTTTGCACAAAACTATGTCTGCTTTAGGGCTCATTGCATGTTAAGCGATTTTACCATGAAATGAACTACCAGTAGACATTTTGGTTAATACTTTAGGAACAGCTTTTTGTATAATTAAATTTTCTCGAATATTCACTTAGTTCATTTAGCCAATTTAAATTAATCTGAAGACCTGACTATTATTTTACTCTCAAATTTAATACTCTAACAACAATCTTAGTTTACCCTGTAAATATTAATGGAAAGGATTATTTGCATCCTTGAGAAAGTTCTAAGCAACCCTGGTATTAGATTGAATTTAAATGTATCAGCCACATCTTTGTTGCCTGGGTCTCGATCTGAGCTGGGCCAAGTCTCTATTATCTGGGTCCCAATCTGAGCTGAGTTCACCAAAATCTCCCAACGCAGGTGCAACTGTCCTCAGCCAGGGGACAGTTAGCAAGTCCAGCCTGACTTTCCCACCAGCTGAGCAAAGGTGGGCAGTTTTTATTGAATCTGAATTCCAGGAATCACCAGTTGTTTTCCCTAGTCTGCGTTGTCTGGGGTAGAACCTTACTGTGATTGGGAGCCTGTGTGAGTCCCTTACAACAGTGGTCGGCAAACCGCGGCTCGAGAGCCACATGTGGCTCTTTGGCCCCTTGAGTGTGGCTCTTTCACGAAATACCACGGCCTGGGCGAGTCTATTTTGAAGAAGTGGCGTTAGAAGAAGTTTCAGTTTCAACAATGTGGCTTTCCAAAGAAATTTCAATTGTTGTACTGTTGATATTTGGCTCTGTAGACTAATGAGTTTGCCGACCACTGCCCTAGAACCTTCTGTAATACTGTAGATGTTCTCTCTCTGCCATCCTCCGTGGCTTAGCCAGGTGTATGTGAGTACTGAGTATGTGAAATTGGTCAGAGTGACTGAGGCACAGAGTTTTGATTATTGTTTTATTTAAATTTAAGTTGGAGTAGCCCATGTGACTACCGTATTAGACTGTCTTGACTGTGAGCTAGGCTATGGGGCGTGCGGACAGAACACCGCCAACACCACGGAAGGGAGTGAGTGAATGTGGGAGAGAAGGAAAGTCGAAGTCATGGCAGGTAGTAACACTGCATTTGCCACGTTCAACATACACACCCACCCGCCCACAGGCACACACCTGGCACGGTTGGCTTCAGCGTGGGAGGGGCCTTCGGTAGCCTCGGGAATTGCCCAGGTGTCTTTGCTGGTGCCGAGTGCGCAGAGTCCTGCCTTCCTCCAGGTGCAGGGAAGCCACCATGAGGCCAAGGTTGTCGGCATGGTCCCCTGAGTCACCAGGAAGCAGCAGATCCTCGCTGGGCGAGCTCCCTGCCCCGGGAGGGTGTCCTGAGCACGCCGAGACCTGAACCAGCACGTGTTTACCTTGTGGCATAAAAGCCCTCTGTTGGCCGCACATCCTTGCTAATCCAATGCCTGACTCAGTAGGTGGTGAGTAAAGAAACACCTTTACCCGCTCCATTCCTGCAGCCCACGCTCCCGGCTTGAACAGGGGCATGTTCCCAGTGGCACATTGAACCGTGTCTGTCAAAGAGTCCCTCCCCTTGGGTGACGCAGGAGGTCACAACCCAGTTGGCCCAGTTCTCTGTTTAGAACCGGACCGGAAAGGCCTGGCTGGGGAAGTTCCATGCCTTTCTTTTTCTTTCTTTCTTTCTTTCTTTCTTTCTTTTTTTCTTTCTTTCTTCCTTCCTTCCTTCCTTCCTTCCTTCCTTCCTTCCTTCCTTCCTTCCTTCCTTCCTTCCTTCCTTCCTTCCTTCCTTCCTTCCTTCCTTCCTTCCTTCCTTCCTTCCTTCCTTCCTTCCTTCCTTCCTTCCTTCCTTCCTTCCTTTCTTTCTTTTTTAATTGAATTTTTACAGAGAGGAAGGGAGAGGGATAGAGAGAAACATCGATGAGAGAGAAACATCAACCAGCTGCCTCCTGCACACTCCCTACTGGGGGTGTGCCTGCAACCAAGGCACATGCCTTTGACTGGAATCGAACCTGGGACCCTTCAGTCCCCAGGCCGACGCTCTATCCAGTGAGCCAAACCAGCTAGGGCTCCACATCACTTTCAAAGGCGTGTGAGCAGGACTCGGATGAAATCAACAAGCCCACTTCCCAGAAAATTCGAATGCGATGTACGCAGCAACCTCCGAACGCACAAGGCAAGTCTCTAGGCTGGAGTTTGGGATGGCGGCAGGGCATTGTGCTTCTTGGCACACCGTTCTTTAAATGCCAAATATTAAAATGAATGCATGCAAAGGAAGAGTGTTATTTTAATTTTACAAGCTGACTTAGAGTGAGCTAAACATCTTGATGAAATCTTCGCTTAGTATTCATGACAGCTTCGTGAAGTCTGAATTATCATTCTGCTTTTGAAACTTAATTATCACAGGATGATTGGCTTTTACACAGAGCTAGCTGGTAAAAGAAGGGGTTACATATGAGTCACCTCTCATTCATACCAAAGATGCCTCACCTGATGTTTCCAGAAAAATCAAGTCACTGAGCACCAGCCCTCTCTCCAGGTGTGACCCCAGTTACCAGGAGTCCATAGAGGATCATGACACAGCATGTTCTCTTCAACAGTCAGAGCTTCAGATGTTGAAAATGACAGTAGAAGCCAAGAATGAAGTCATACTATATTAGTAATTTTTAAAAAAACAGTCCCCTTGCCGAAACCGGTTTGGCTCAGCGGATAGAGCATCGGCCTTCGGACTGAAAGGTTCCGGGTTCGATTCAGATCAAGGGCCTGCACCTTGGTTGCGGGCACATCCCCAGTGGGGGGTGTGCAGGAGGCAGCTGGTAGATTTTTCTCTCTCATCGATGTTTCTCTAACTCTCTATCCCTTTCTCTTCCTCTCTGTAAAACATCAATAAAATATATGAAAAAACAAAACAAAAACAAGAGTCCCCATTTCTGGCATTTTTTTTTTTGCAATAATTAAATGTGAATGCGCCCAAATTAGTTCAACCAAGATGATAGAATGGAAGATCCATTTGAGAAGGAAAATGTAACTAAGTAGGAATTCTTTCCCCACCTAATGGTAAGCCATCGATAAGGCGCCAGGGAGTGTATTGAAGGCTCCTTACCCCGCATCCGGAGGCATCCGAGTTCCCCCTTCCGCCGCCTCATGGGTTAGTCCTGTCATCTGTCTTCCCATGCTACAGTGACTCAATTTCACACATACTTTTGCCTATGTTTCCAGGATAATGCCAACCCGTCTGACAGAAACAGAAAGGACACGCTTCCTTTGCTGGGATTTTATAGGCTGTTCCCCGCACAAGTTAAATTCCTGCAAAATTGGAAACTTAAGGGTAGATTTGTTGTGGTTTATCGTTTTATGGACGCAGAGCCAGAAGAGATCCGGGGGCCCTCGCGTTTGCCGTTTTATGTCGCAGCATGTTGTCGCAGGGGATGGAGTGAAGACTGGAATGGATTAACCGAGATAGCCTGGATTTTTTCCTGGCAATTTCCTTGAGAAACAATAATATTTATGAGCAGAACCGAGTCTAAAACACATTAGTGCAGGTCCAGGTCGTGCGCTTTTCCCGCTGCACCTCGCTGCCAGGTATTCGTTCTCCTCTCCTGATCTGCTGTGATACGTCCACAAATTCATCTCCCTCTGCCTCTCTCTCCTGATCCAGGAATTCTGATATGACTTCTCTTGGTGAGAATGTCATTGAAGAGCCCAGGCCAGTGTGGCTCAGTGGAAAGAGCATCGGCCTGGGGACTGAAGGGTCCCAGGTTCGATTCCGGTCAAGGGCATGTACCTCGGTTGCTCAGGTACATGCCCTTGTACCTGGCTCAGTCCCTGGCCTTAGGGCGTGTGCAAAGGCAGCCAGTTAATGAGACACATGGATGTTTCTCTATCTCTCTCCTTTCTACTCTCTCTAAAAATCAATGACAAAATATCCTCAAGTGAGGATTAACCAAAAAAAAAAAAAAAGAAAAAAAAAAAGAATGTTACTGAAGAAAAATTTTTCTTCCAAAATCATACTTTGTGCACCGACTTTTAAAATGGCTCTTCTGCCTTAGCTCCTTTTGCTAATCGTCATTGCTTATGGGGTCAGATTGGAATTCTATCCTGAAATTAATTACTGACCGATGGGGAGTTTTCCCTCTCCCAGAGCACATATCAGATGACGTGGCAGCTTTCTATTTTCTGGTCTGTGTCCTTGACTTTGCTGTGTCCACACACACAGGAGAACCTCACGGAATATCTGCTCACGCTCACCACCGTTGCCCGAGTCTGCATATGCAGATCAGCTTCATTGCTTCAGCAGCGTCATTCATTCCTGAATAATAGCAGCAAGTATTATTAGCTGCTCAAAGTAAACATGTAATATTGATCATCTCCTTTAAAGAAGGTACTATCGCCGAAACCAGTTTGGCTCAGTGGATAGAGCGTCAGCCTGCGGACTGAAGGGTCCCAGGTTCGATTCTGGTCAAGGGCATGTATCTTGGTTGGGGGCACATCCCCAGTGGGGGGTGTGCAAGAGGCAGCTGATGGATGATTCTCTCTCATCGATGTTTCTAACTCTCTATCCCTCTCTCTTCCTCTCTGTAAAATATCAATAAAATATATTTAAAAAATAAATAAAGAAGGTACTATCGCTAAGTTCATTAAGCAGGTGCCATGTCTGAAAGTAGTTTAGTGCATTGCTAAGGGGCCAGGCTGAGGGATAGAACCAGGATTTACTCCCTAAAATCTCACTCCCTGCCTCTGACGTGAGCTCATGGTGTCCCCGTAAGAGCAAGAGTGGCCTCAGATCTGAATCTCATTCTGTGATGCGGTTCCTCCTCTGCAAGCGGCTGTTTTATCTCTGAACGTCTTGGTCATACTTTACAGTCTCATGTTCAGGTTGTTTTTTTTAAAATTTTATTTTGTATTTTTAATATACTTTTATTGTTGATGGTATTCCAAATATCGCCCCCTTTCTTTCCACTTCCCCCCTCTCCTCCCAGCCCCTAACCAATCCACCCCCATGTCTTCATGACCTCATTGCCTGTGTCCATGGGCTTTGCCTGTAACTATTATTTTCATGGTCTTAAAATATTTTCAGTTCCTTTCATTTTTTAAAATATATTTTATTGATTTTTTACAGAGAGGAAGGGAGAGGGATAGAGAGCTACAAACATCAATGAGAGAGAAACATCGATCAGCTGCCTCCTGCACGCTTCCTACTGGGGATGTGCCCACAACCAAGGTACATGCCCTTGACCGGAATCGAACCCGGGACCCTTCCGTCTGCAGGCCGACGCTCTATCCATTGAGCCACACCGGTTAGGGCTCTTTTTATTTTTTTTGAAAGTGACGAAGCACACACATTTTATATTCCGTGTCTGCTAACTGTAACATCTCAAGTTGTTTCTTGCCCCGTTCTTTTTGTTTTGTTTTTTTACATATCCTTATTTACTTTCTGCTGGCGCCTTCTCGTCCGGGGAGGAATTGCACTTTGTTGTAGATACGCGACACAGCAACAGCTGAGGACAGGGTGAGTGTAAACACTCGGCCGGAGGTGTTGGGGACACGTACAGTGTGGCTCTGCCCTCAGCTTCTCGTAAAGCCTGGCTGAGGTTTACACATCCGCAAGGACATGTTTTTCTCCCTCTGCCCAGCTCCAAGTTCGACTCGAGCAACTCTTTTGCTGTCCCGTTTGCTCTGTGCCTGTTCGCTCGTTCTCCAGAACACAGAGGGACTCGGCCTGTGGGGTCCTGGCCATGGCAGGCACTTCTTAGTTGCCTGTCAATCTTGGGAAAAAACGCACCCCTGTTCGATTTTCCGTGCAGGACAAATACTTGGAAATAAAAACCAGACTTCATAAGACAGACGAACCCAGGATAAGCACTATATTCAGAGGGGGCTTGCCTTTTGCCTTTTGGTTTCATATTTTTACTACATATTTGGTTTTTGAAGAATTTTTTTTTTTACCTTATTGCAAATGGTTTTATTTGAAATTTAAGTGCGTGAGCGCGCGTGTCTGTCTGTTTACGTACATATACATGTGTGTCTCCACTTTTTGTTTTTTTTCCATAAAAGGTCCCCCCCCCAAATGTATTTTTATTGATTTTTAGATAGAGAGGAAGGGAGAGTGGGGGAGAGAGAGAAACATCAGTAATGAGAGAGAAGCATCTATTGGCTGCCTCCTGCACACCCTGCACTGGGCATCAAACCCACAACCTGGGCCTGTGCCCTGACCAGGAATTGGACCCAAGTCCTTTTGGTTTTGTTCCTCTCTTTATTAAAGATGATTCTAAAAGGCCAATCCTTTAGTTTAATTGATATCTGAAGGCTTTGATAAAAATGCATAATCATCATCATCTGGCCACTCAGTTGTACATGTCAGTGTTTCAGTACAGTAACATAAGTGTGCTAACTGCGTGAGATAAAGCTTTGGGACAGTTTAAGAAGTTTCTCTCCGACGGGATTTAGGAAGCTCTCATTCAGTTCACATGTGCATATTTCTGAGCGTCTAGTGTAGGGGTGTCGAACTCAATCAGAGAAGGGGCCAAAATCTAAAATCCAGCCTAAATCGCGGGCCGAATGGTTTACTGAACAGTCATAAACTGACAATGTCATAAACTGACAGCGGAGTGCAGTGATGACAGCGCGGTGCGGGCCACACTGCAAGGCCTGGCGGGCTGGATTTGGCCCGAGGGCCTTGTGTTTGACACATGTGGTCTAGTGCATCTTTTGCAAAACTCTGAGTTTCTGGTAACGCTCCACCTCCATGAGGGATTAAAAGTACATCTGTGTTTGCCTTTTTGCTTGTTGGTTCCTCACACGTGTTAGTGGCATCACCACAGGCGTGATCGAGGCCATCTTTCTCAGCCACAAACCGGCTGCTGCGTGTGTCCTGTAATATGAATAATCGGACTGCGGCATGCGTGCCGTCCGGTCACGGTGCATTTCAGAGTCTGCCCACGGAGGACCCTCCGCCTTGGTGTAGCTCTCACTTTCTTCCCATGAATTCTCAGACAGTTGTTTGACTAACCTTCCAGGGGTGAGGACAGACCCCCAGCCAGATGGCTCAGGAATGATGGAGAAGGTTAGATGACAGAGAGCAACCTACATTCCAGGGAAAGAGTGATGGCTGAGCTGGTGTGTGAAGGTGGTGGGATACTTGGGAAATGAATTATGTCAGACCCCTGATCTTCACCAGCTGTTCCCCGTCTCCAGATGGACAGAGAGAGTTCAATCCCCCCATCTCCTGTGACCAACAATACATTATTATAAATTAACATTTATTCAGAAATGTGCAGAACAGCTGCAGGTCGGGTGCAATAATGTGATAAGCATATGAAAAAAAAAAGTCTGATATGAATGAAGCCTTCTGACACAGAGGGAAAAGTACAGGCAATTACTCTGGCTGTGTCTCGCGAATGGCGTGGTTGTTTTGTCTCCTATCCCTTTTCACAATACGACGCTAAATCCTTCTGTCTGGAGGGGGATTTTTGCTGTTCCTGTGAGCTTAGAATCTTTCTCCTCAAGACATTTTATTCATTCTGTTTAGGAGAGCAAAGTTTGCAACAAGCCATAAGGGAGAAACTCAGAATTTCTTTCTTTCTTTTTTCTTTTTTTTTCATGAGCTACAATCTTTTCTTTTGTTAATTCCCAACTGCCTTTGCTATTTGTTCTTGAATAAACGGTCACATGAACAAATGAGTGAAAGTGAGTTTTCTTGCTCTTGGGAAAATGAACTCATCTATTATGCTATGACTTTAATTTCTCTCTCTCTCTCTCTCTCTCTCTCTCTCTCTCTCTCTCTCTCTCTCTCTCTCTCTCTCTTTCCATTTTGAAAAAGAAGACCTTCGCAGATGAGAGCTTGTTGGCAAGAAATGGAAAGTCTAATTTGTATCTGAAATTTCCACGAACCACATAGAGAAGGAGGTTGTTGTTGTTGTTGTTATTATTATTATTATTATTATTATTATTATTATTATTATTATTTTGAGGTCACTTTCTTCTTGGATCTACGTAGAATAAATAGGCTTGGTTTAGAAAGCCAGGGATACTCGATGACTTGCAGATGCACTTGTGTGGCTTTCCCAAGGCAATCGCCCCGGCCCGTGGTCGGCAAACTGCGGCTTGAGAGCCACATGCGGCTCTCTGGCCCCTTGATGGTGGCTCTTCCACAAAATACCACGGCCCGGGCGAGTCTATTTTGAAGAAGGGGCGTTAGAAGAAGTTTAAGTTTAAACAATGTGGCTCTCAAAAGAAATCTCAATCGTTGTCCTGTTGATATTTGGCTCTGCGGACTCATGAGTTTGCCAACCACTGGACCTGGCGATACCGGGCCCTGTGGATCGTGTGTTCCGTGGGTTCTCAGTCCAAGGTCACTGTCTGTTCCCTTTCCTCTTCATTCTAATCCTAGAGAAGCTACAAATGAGAACCCCACGTCCTATAATGGCTCTGAAAGAGGTCACCCTGCCCATTTTGTTTTAAAAATAAATATATGTCCTCTCCTCACCAGAGGTTGAGGGAGACAATTTCTCTAGGGAAGAGATTTTAACCTACCCATTGAGAATCAGATGGGTATATGCAAGCTCTTCCCTCGCCCCTAAATGCATAAAAAATTTAGCAGATGAGCCGAAACCGGTTTGGCTCAGTGGATAGAGCGTCGGCCTGCAGACTGAAAGGTCCCGGGTTCGATTCTGGTCAAGGGCATGTACCTTGGTTGCAGGCACAACCCCAGTAGGGGGTGTGCAAGAGGCAGCTGATGGATGATTCTCTCTCATCGATGTTTCTAACTCTCTATCCCTCTCTCCTCCTCTCTGTAGAAAATCAATAAGATATATTTAAAAAATTTTTAGCAGACAATATACAGGAGTTAGAGTCACCCTGAAGACATTTCATGAGCACTAGTGAAGAATTCCTGCTTTGAAGGCACGTGGTTTTAAGTGCCCAACGCCCAGGCTCTGAGGCTGGAGAGACACGATTTTGAAACTCAGTTCTGCTACTTAATAACTGTGGGAATTTAGACGAAATACTGAAAATCATAGCGCATCCGTTTCTCCAACTATAAAATGAATATTATCGTACGCATCGAATGCATTAGTGATGGTGGATACTGAGGTGCCATATAAACCATGAGAAAGGAAAACAGAAAAATCACAGCTCGTAATCCCGTCCTGGAACTCGGAAAAGAGAGAAAACGTCTCACACGAAGGCACACAGCAGAACTGTCAAAACTCACGTTGTTCGAACACCAGCTCCTTCCGACATGCGTGTTCTGAGATGGGACCCTGAAAACCTGTTTTCTCAGTAATTCTGCATGGACCCAGGTGTTTCAGAGATAAGACTGCTGAGCAATCCAGCAATTCACCCAGTTTATAAGTCCTGATCAGACCCTGTCCAGGTCTTGATTCATAAGTGGCCTAGCCCTAGCCAGTTTGGCTCAGTGATAGAGCCTACGGACTGAAAGGTTCCAGGTTCGATTCCCAGTCAAGGACACACACCCGGTTGTGGGTTCAATCCCTAGCAGGGGCCGTGATCAATGATTCTCTCTCATCATTGATGTTTTTATCTTTCCTCTCCCTCTCTTTTCCTCCCTTGAAATCAATAAAAAAAAAAAGGCAATAGATGAAATAGAAAAATACAGAATTAATAGGAAACCAAAGGCAAAAACTTATAGAAAGTTAGTAGTCCATAAAGGTAGCATCTCAAACCAGTAGATAAACTATTGGCTAGGGAACAAATGGGGAATTGAAACAATTGGGTCACCATCTGGAAAAACAGAAAAGTTGGAACTTTGCTCCGAATAAATTTGAAATGGATCAGAGACTTCACTGTGAAAAATAAAATCTCTTATAATTCTAGGAGGGAAAAATCATTTTTAAAATAAGTTGGATTCCTTTACCTGGCCTGCCGGAAATTGGTTAGTTACCTTCCTTCCCAGCACGATTCCTTTTGTATTAAATGTCCACATTTCCTGTAAATGTATCAATACAGGAAGGACATTGGTGGCTGCCTGGCACTGGGGTAGGAGCAGGTATGAAAACTGCAGAGGGCATGAGGGATCTTGGCGGACATGGAAATGTGCTCACCGCGGACTATAGAGATTATAGAGATGTTACAGTGGTTGAATCGGACATTTAAAACGAATGAGTTATGTGATCTGCAACTTATACTTCAATTCAGCTGTTCAGATCTGGTATGGCTTAGTGAGACTGCTATTCGTGGGCAGAAAGAGCCAGAACTACCTACGCCTTTGGTGAGGTCTGTCTGTGTCCAACGGCAATTCTTCACCAAGATTAGGAGCCCCGGTGTGGGGCGTGCAGGAGGCAGCCGATCAATGATTCTCTCTCCTTGTTGGTGTTTCCATCTCTCTCTCCCTCTCCCTTCATCTCTGAAGTAATAAAATATATATATATATATATATATATATATATATCATTGATTTTTTACAGAGAGGAAGGGGGAGAGAGAATTAGAAACATCAATGAGAGAGAAACATCCACCAGCTGCCTCCTGCACACCTCCCACTGGGGATGTGCCCACAACCAAGGTACATGCCCTTGACCGGAATCGAACCTGGAACCTTTCAGTCTGCAGGGCGATGCTCTATCCACTGAGCCACACCAGCCTGGGCAAAATACAAATGTTGTTAAAAAAGATAGGATTCCCTGAGGAATAAAGAGGTAGAGCTGGAAGAAAGGGGAGGATTTTCTTCTGAGCTTCTACTTCCCTTCCACCGGTTACCTGGCGTCCAGCGGGTCCTGACCAGCTGTGTTGGCAATGGCATGCCGACGGCTTCCACAGACGGTGACCAGCACAGCCTGCCTCACGGCTGGACAGTAACCAGCACCCTTCGCTGACCTCAGGCAGCTGCTGCTTCTCTTGCTTAATTGGCTTTGCATGGAAGTGCTTCGACCGAAAGCATGTCATTTTTAAAAATTTTTTTCATTTTCATTTTTTACGGGATGGTGCCAGAAAACAATTAGTTTCAAATACACAGCTTTTACATCCGAGCCCGCGGTTCCTGTCTGAGGCAACATTTATTTATGACCCTGTCGGAGGGAGATAACGCACCAGCTGAAGGAGCAGGCGCATGCTCACCCCTGGGAATGGCCTTGCTGGTCTGCCTCTCCTGGCAGCCGCGGCCTGCAGCTGTGGCCACCTCTGCCCAAGGGTAGCTATCAACTGTACACCGGGACCGTGGCTCTTCTGCCTTTCTCTTTGGGAACTTTTAATTTATTAGACTAGTCTATACCCTGGATCGGACCCTAACAACTGTGCGAAGGTTCCCATGAAATCGTACATGCAAGCGAATGTTATTCGAATTCCGGGGGGATTTTCATGGCCCTTTCAACTCGGACTTAAAAAAAAAAAAAAAGAAAAGAAAAAGAAAGGAAGAAAATCATACTGTCTGTCCCGTTCATGTCTCTCAGGAACCCACTAATATTTCATTCGCCCTGATATGTCTGTGTATCTGTGCTTTATTATGCTCTACTGGGTTCTGTTGCTGTCGTTTAAACTCGCGAGGCTGGCCCTGGCCGGGTGGCTCAGTTGGTTGGAGCGTTGTCCCGTGCACCACAGGGTTGTGGATTCAGTTCTCGGTCAGGCCACACGCCTAGGTTGTAGGTTCGATCCCCAGTCAGACCACATATGGGACACAACCAACCAGTATTTCTCTCTCCTCTCTCACATCGATGTTTCTCTCCGTCCCTTCCTCCCCCTCTCTAAAATCAATTAAAAAGTCATATCCTCGGGTGCGGATTTAGCAAAATTTAAAAAAATAAACAAGCTCGCAAGATAATCACAGAGAAGGATCACCCGGAAGGACAGCCACACAGCAGGGTGGCGCTGGGGCACATGCGCATTCTGGATCCCATCTGAGGGGTGTGGCTGGCAGCTCTGAGGAGATGGGCCCTGCAGGACAGCATTGTCCGTGGCTGTCTCACTCCATTGCGAACTGGAGCGCTTTATAGTCACTCAGCTTAGACCTGAGGACTCCTGTGTCTTTGGCCCAGGTTCCCTCTCCTGGTCAGCTAGCTTGCAGTTTCTCTTCTGTGCGGATGGAGCCTGCTGGTGCTATTTGTACTGTTTGGTTAAAATAAGCCATGTAGCCCGGCCGGTGTGGCTCAGTGGTTGAGTGTCAACCTATGAACCAGGAGGTCATGGTTTGATTCCCGGTCAGGGCACACGCCCGGGTTGTGGGCTCCATCCCCAGTGTGGGGCATGCAGAAGGCAGCTGATCCATGATAATCTCTCATCATCGATGGTTTCTCTCTCTCTCTCTCTCTCTCTCTCTCTCTCTCTCTCTCTCTCTCTCTCTCTCTTCCTCTCTGACGTCAATACCAAAATATTTTTAAAAATAAGCCATGTAGCTTGTGTTAAAGAGTTGTTTCTATTTCCTTAAGAAGAATTTGGTGCTAATGAAAATTGTCCACTTTGTTTGTTCGCACGTGACACCAAGCAGGGAAAATATGTTGATCATCCTTGATTCCTCAGTAGTCTAATTCCATTTCAACATTTTGTCTCTTCCCGCCCTCTTCTTCCTTCCTCCTTTCCCTTCTTCCTTCACTTAGACTAGGGGTGTCGAACTCAATCAGAGAAGGGACCAAAATCTAAAATCCAGCCTAAATCGCGGGCCGAATGGTTTACTGAACAGTCATAAACTGAAAATGTCATAAACTGACAGCGGAGTGCAGTGATGACAGCGCGGTGCGGGCCACATTGCAAGGCCTGGCGGGCTGGATTTGGCCCACGGGCCTTGTGTTTGACACATGTGACTTAGACAAACGTAAAGAATAAATTAAAAAAACAAATCAGAAGAGCAATACATAAGCTCACAATACAAGCAATGCTGTGGACTCTCACGCTGTTGTGAATGTGGAACTGGAAATCTGGCCGATGGGCAGAGCAGGAGAGAATCATCTTGAGCTGACCACACAGAGACCACACACCAGTGTCTCTAGAAAAGAGAGAGGTTCTGGTGGCGTTCGTTCTGGAAGCCACCATCTCTGCTTCTACACAGCGTGGGAGACAGGTGTCATGGCTTGTGTAAAGGCAACGGCTTTGTAATAAAATCGATACAGATTTTAATAACCCTGAATCCATAGCATTTCCAGGGATCACTGAGGTCTGATGGGAGTGTGTGACCTCGTGACACGAGAGCCTGGGCCGTATTGAACAAACGGATGTTGCTTTCTGATTCTCTGGCTCCAACGACAGAGGAAAGCATGGGATTCATTGAGAAGTGGGTTATCTGGTTGCTTTTCAAACCACGCGGCATAAATATCAACTATCTTGGCAAGGCTTTCGATAAGAATTGGGCAACAGTAGCTGAGAGATATGGCCGCTGTCAGCCACCATCAGGGAGTAATTTCTCGCCTCTCTAACCTCCCACCAATTTGGCAATGAGTCCGAGTCATAAGCCTGAAGCCGGAGTGCGTGCTAGGGAATTCTTGAATGCTGAGGACTGAAGCGTCGTCAAAGACTTGGCTTCACCTTAGAAAAGATGGGGAGGCGGAGACACCTCGGCACCACGGGTGAATGCTGATGCCTCTTTGTGACAAACGGCACCGCGCAGCTCTGCATGGCCGTTCATTCATCTTGTTGGAGGGCGATCAGTGTTCCCCATCTCAGACTCTGGGGAATCCATCTGTTTTCATTACACCCCCTAGGGTGATGGAGGGGGTGGATAAACAGTGCCTTCTAGTTTAACAAAGGCCTGGTGTCTCCATGGCGATTTATCTAGAAAACCCAGGCGAGTATCTGCGTCCTTCTGTCACGCGTGTTCAATACAGGCCTGTTCGGCTTTCGTTGTCGTTGCTGCCGAGATCTGATCATCTGCCTCTCCGTGAACAACTAGTGTTGTCGCGTGATTGAAGAAGCACGCTGGAATATCACCAGGCGTCTGCTTTCAGGAAGCTGGGACTTTCCAAAGGCGGTCATGACTTACGACTGTGTCCCCTTGTCTTATTAAGAACCTTACTCAACAAATGGAAGGTGTTTGCTACTTTCTTCAAATTTCTAGTATAGATCCTCTTTAAAAAATATATATATTTTATTGATTTTTTACAGAGAGGAGGAGAGAGGGATAGAGAATTAGAAACATCGATGAGAGAGAAACATCGACCAGCTGCCTCCTGCCCACCCCCCACTGGGGATGTGCCCGCAACCAAGGTCCATGCCCTTGACCTGAATCCAACCTGGGACCTTTCAGTCCGCAGGCCGACGCTTTATCCACTGAGCCAAATCGGTTTCGGTTCTAGTATAGATCCTCTTATCCCCAGCTCCTGAGTATGGGGTCAGTGGTGCTTGGGGTAGATTAATGAGGATCAAAATGGAAGAACCTTATTTAACGGGACTCAGGAGAGCAAGGGAGTAAGCACACAGGGAGGGGTGTTAGCGAAAAAGAGGCACAAGGTTAAAAATATTTACTTTTCCCCGGTTGGTGTGGCTCAGTGGTTGAGCGTTGACCCATGCACCAGGAGGTCATGGTTCTTCTACTCCCAGTCAGGGCACATGCCCGGGTTGTGGGCTCCATCCCCAGTGTGGGGTGCAAGAGGCAGCCGACCTATGATTCTCTCTCATCATGGATGTTTCTATCTCTCTTCCTCTCCTTTCTTCTCTGAAATCAGTAAAAACATATATTTAAAAATCTCTAAATCACCTTACTCTTTTTGGGACCAGGGCAAATTAGCACAGCTCCTGCCTCTGGTGAGTTTCAGCATCAAGTTGACGTCTTGTGAGCACTGCGGCGACTTGACCAGACCTTCTTGTCATTTTTCTCTCTCTGGCTCTGGTTGAAAACACGTGGCATGTGGGCCTTGCTCTATTGCACATGTGTCAAACACAAGGCCCGCGGGCCAAATCCAGCCCTCTAGGCCTTGCAATGTGGCCCGCACCGCGCTGTCATCACTGCACTCCGCTGTCAGTTTATGACATTGTCAGTTTATGACTGTTCAGTAAACCATTCGGCCCGCGATTTAGGCTGGATTTTAGATTTTGGCCCCTTCTCTGATTGAGTTCGACACCCCTACTCTATTGTGTGGTCTTAAGTGTCCCCTGTTGAAAGATCCTTCTGACCTTTCTGAGTTGCCCACCCCCAAGTTCTGTAAATTGCAAGAAAACTGTCCCATGACCTAGCTTTCCTGAAGCAAAGGGGCATTTGTCACTGTCTGACCAGAATGTTTCCTAAACCACTCAGGCAGGGATGGCCCCGTGGTCACCAGGAAGCCAGCTGGTATTTATGCAGAGGTGAGAAGCCGTGCTTTGCCTTCCTCATCCGGGTCCCTGCAATTTGCATATCCCATTATCTGCTCATTAACCAGAGCAGCTCGTGACAATGGCAGAGTGTGAAATAGGCACACGTGACCATTCCATAGTTCAACAGCAAGCTCTCAGGGATTCCTCCTGCGATTCCTCCGCTATAATGAAGAGGCAAAAGGCGAGGGGGTGACAGTGGGCTATCCAGCAAAGAAAGGAGATCAGGGTTTGATCTGATGCAACGTGACGTGATCACAGCACAGGTAGACTTATCAAATGGGCCGAGTGAAACTCAATCCTTGGTGTAATCTTTCTTTCACATCCCTTGTTCTTCCCGTCGTCATCCCGAATGTCATGCAGAACAGCATGTAAATTAGGCTTTCATTATCAGGCTGCCTTTTATCTTTATTCCGTTTAATTGGGACTTCTATTTTTGAGCTTAATTTATTCCGGGTGCGTGAATATCTGGGTAGATTAGCAATATGATGGAAAAGGAAAAAAATGAAGCTGTTTATTGATTTCTGGGTTACTAGGTATCCTCAGTGCCATTGGAGGTAGATATATAAAAGCAATTTCTTTGAAAGCAGGTATAGTCAGAGTTTATTAAAATAAACAGTCTAAAATGATGCATTTTGGGGAATTTGCTATGTATTAATTTCATCCTCAGGGATCTCTCAGAAATACATTTTTTTTTTTGCACTTCATTTTCCGTTAAAACAGCAGAAGATGTGTAATGTCTTTGCAAGGAGGACAACTCACAGTGACATAGGTGCCCCGGGCCACTACTCTGATACAACACAGAGTAGCTGATTGGATTTCCATAGCAACCCTGGAGGAGGAAATGGCCATGACTGTTTCTGTCCTCCTCAGCCAATCAGGATGCTCAGGGGAGCGAAGGGGGCTGCCGGTGGGCGGGGCCAAGTAGCAAAGATCCTCTCGCCTTTGAGCTGCCAGAACAAAGGTGATAGATCCTGAGGCTTTTGAAGTTGGAGCCCTCAACTGCAATCTGAAACATTGATGCCCAGGCATCCTGCTCTCTTCCTCCCTGTCACCTGGCTGTCATCACTGGCTCCGTCCTCAGCTGGGATGGCCTGGGCCCCCCTTCCGTCTTGCCGCCGCCACCCCTCTCTGTGATGGGGTGAGGGGATGTAGACCCCGCTGCAGGCCGCCTCATTTATTTCTCAATCTTCTCTCAGAAAGAACCCATTCTAAAGGCTGCATTTAGCCCTGGCTGGTTTGGCTCAGTGGATAGAGCATCGGCCTGTGAACTGAAAGGTCCCAGGTTCGATTCTGGTCAAGGGCATGTACCTTGGTTGCAGGCTCAATCCCCAGTAGGGGGCGTGCAGGGGGCAGCTGATCCATGGTTCTCTCTCATCATGGATGTTTCTATCTCTCCCTCTTCCTTCCTCTCTGAAATCAATAAAAATATATTTAAAAAAATAACAAAGGTTGCCAAAACGGGTTTGGCTCAGTGGATAGAGCATCGGCCTGGAGACTGAAAAGTCCCAGGTTCGATTCCAGTCAAGGGCATGTACCTTGGTTGCGGGCACATTCCCAATAGGAGGTGTGCAGGAGGCAGCTGGTCGATGTTTCTCTCTCATCAATGTTTCTAGCTCTCTATATCTCTCCCCTCCTCTCTGTAAAAAATCAATAAAATATATATATATAAAATAAAAAAATAAAGGTTGCATTTTTTTGTTTTACATCCGGAGTATTCTTGATCAGGCACCTGGAAAAGGGGTAAGCCTTCTCTTCATGAAAACGCAGAAATGCTCAGTGAACACAGCACAGCCCCAGGAATCCAGCCACTCTGTCCATTGTTCTGGAGAAAATATCCAATGCCAATAAAATGAACACCAGTGTCTGCGCCTGCTTCGAAAGAAACTTAAGCACCTTTGGAAACGAGCCTTTTCAAGAGAGAAGCTGGCTTCTCGGCTGCCCTCGCCATGGCCGTGGCTGCATTACCAGGGCCCGGTGTAAACTTGAAGGTCACATAGTTAACTTATGAGAATTGATACCACGCTGCGGCTGGAGCCAAGGCAGAGCGTGTGGGAAAGCTTATTAGAAAACCATTAAGGTTCCATTTCTCCTGACCTGTGCGGGCTCTGGATAGAAAAAGTACAGATTCTTGCAATAAGGACCTTGTGCAGAAGCCAGAGCCGGCATTACTGGCTGAGCTGAGGTCAGAGGGAAGCAGGGTATCAGAATCCGACAATAAGCCCATTTAATGTTGTATTGAAAACGCGTCCTCAGAAATGTCAGGTTTTCCCTCTTTTTTTTTTTTTTTTTTTTTTTTTTTTTTCATCCATCCTCTCATTGGGTAGAAGAAGGTTCAGGTGATAACACGCTTGATTTACTAGAGAGAGCTGGGATAAGCGGCGTAGTGGGAGGCAAGTCAGGGAAGGCTTGGCATCCCGACGGTGTGGCTCAGTGGTTGAGCGTCAACCTATGAGCCAGGAGGTCACAGCTCGATTCATTCACAGGCCCGGGGTTGTGGGCCTGATTCTTAGCAGGGGGCGTGCAGGAGGCAGCCAGTCAGCGATTCTCTCTCATCATTGATGTTTCTGTCTTTATCTCCCTCTCCCTTCTTCTCTGAAATCAATAAGAATATGTTTTTTTGTTTTGTTTTGTTTTTTTTTAAGGACTTTGCATCTGAGCTGAATACCTTGAATGCTTTCTTAAAACTAGCAAAGAACATCAAGGCAAAGGGTGTCATGATCTGATTATTTTTATTTTTTATTTTTTAAAATATATTTTATTGATTTTTTTTTTTTTTTTACAGAGAAGAAGGGAGAGGGATGGAGAGTTAGAAACACCGATGAGAGAGAAACATCGATCAGCTGTCTCCTGCACACCCCTTACTGGGGATATGCCAGCAACCAAGGTACATGCCCTTGACGGGAATCGAACCTGGGACCCTTCGGTCCGCAGGCCGACGCTCTATCCACTGAGCCAAACCGGTTTCGGCATCACTTGCTATTTTAAAATAGTCTTGCTCTCTATGGTATTCTCTGAAACCCCTGCTGTGTCAGTAGGGTGTGTTTCGAGCGCCGTTGTTAGTGTGTAGAATTGAGGGGTAAGGCTTACAGAATCTCTCTCTTGGCTCACCCTCTTTTCCCAAGGGCTCTGTGCATTTGGTTCTTCCATCCCAGCACACCCACATTGTCCTGATTCTCCAGCGTGGACCCCAGGAGCCTTAACTCTGCAGCCTCAGACGCCTGCCCTTGCAAACCCATCTTCTGTGGCTCTGTCCGCTCCTGCACAAAATGCCATTTGAAATGTTTTATGGATTCCAGGAGCAATCTGGCCAGTTGGAACCCCTTCCCCAGTGCCCTTCAACTTGGCTGACGGGCACCAGGCAGCCTTCTCCAACTGGCCCGCAGCTCCTGTGCTCAGATTTCCCGTCAGGCGCTCTCCTGGCTCCATTGCCATTTTGCGAAAGCCCTATTTTTTAATTACAGCTGATGTATCCCAAAGGGGAGGTGCCGTGGTCATCACAGAAAATGGCTCGTGTCTGAGCTCCTGCTCATGGTTGGGGAGATGCAAGAGCAAACGGCTTCAGTCTGGAACCGATTATCCGGCGTGATAGATGACAAGCGAGGACCCGAACAGATGGAAAAGGGGCTGAAGACAGAGGACCACTCACCTGATCCTAATTACACACACCTACCCCTGGAAGACTTTCCGCTAGAAATCCTGAACAGCTCAGGCCTGGGAGGAGGGGGAGAGGTCCCTGGACTCAGAGTAAAAAGGCAAACCTCGGTGCTGAGCAAAAGGGGCCACGTGCAAAGAAACGGAAGAAATGATTGCATGACCAAGACACCTGGGATGGAACCCTGAGCTTCTTCTTTTTAAAAAAATATATTTTATTCATTTTTTACAGAGAGGAAGAGAGAGGGATAGAGAGTTAGAAACATCGATGAGAGAGAATCATCCATCAGCTGCCTCTTGCACACCCCCCACTGGGGATGTGCCCGCCACCAAGGTACATGCCCTTGACCGGAATCGAACCTGGGACCTTTCAGTCCGCAGGCTGACTCTATCCACTGAGCCAAACCGGTTTCGGCCAATGTGACACTTCTAATAAGAAAAGAAATGTCCATTATGTTCTAAGCGACCTTGTAAGGTCTGAAACGGTTTGCATAATATTGACCCATGTTAAAATATATGAGTGATACTTATCAGTATGCATAAAAAATGGTTTAAAGAAATATGCAACTAGCATTTTAAGGGGAAATTAAGCCCGATTTTTATTATGTCGCATGTTCATCTGGATTTCACAATTATTTTTATTGTGAACATATTGATTTTGTAATCTAAAAATAAAGGTCAGGCCTTATCATTTTACTGGCCCTTGGAAAAAAATGTTAAATGTTATCTGGAAAATTAAATGTTATCACAGGGAATAAGGTTCTAACTTTGACAAGAAAAGCTGGGGGTTGGATAATATGCTTGGGGTTTTTTAAATCCTCAAAGAACTGTCAAGGTAGAGAGGGATTACACTAATATCCTTCCCCCAGAGGCAAGATTCAGAATGAGGTCAGAAATGACAGGGAGGGACATTCGGCTTAATTTGGTAGAGAACTTGTATGACATCAGTTTTGTGTAACAATGTCATGCACACTCGTCACGTGTGTTAGAGAGAGAGCTTGTGTGACAGGAAGGTCCGACAAGGTGACCATACATCACCCTGAGCATTTTAATGACCTAATTATCCAGATGACGCCTTCCCAAGACTTGACTGTTGACCAGAAAACAAATTTGGCCCTGGCCAGTTTGGCTCAGTGGGTAGCGTGTCAGCCTGTGGAATGAAGGGTCCCGGGTTCGATTCTGGTCAAGGGCACATGCCCAGGTTGCAGGCACCATCCACAGTGGGGGGCGTGCATGAGGCAGCCAATCAATGGTTCTCTCTCATCATTTATGTTTCTATCTCTCTCTCTCTCCCTTTTTCTTCTTCTCTGAAATCAATAAAAAGTATATTAAAAAAAAGACAAATTTGTCTCGTTGGGACAAAGTTAGAGTCTGAAAGTTAATATTTAATATTATAGCTTTCCTACTTTTCTCGCAGGGGTCTTCAAACTACGGCCCGCGGGCCACATGCGGCCCGCAGAGGAGTCTGATCCGGCCCGCCAGGTTTTTTGGGCAGTGAGCGCAGCCGAGGTGTTACAGTAGGAATTAGTAGTTCATATAGTCCGGCCCTCCAGCTCTCTGAGGGACCGTGATCTGGCCCCCACTTTAAAAAGTTTGAGGACCCCTGTCTAAGAGGGACACCCACTTCTTTGATTCTCTCCTGGTGCCGTTTTGGAGGTAGGAGGTAGTGGCTGAAACTTTTTCCACCTTCTCTCTATTGTTAAAGAAGAAAAAAAAAATTCTCGCTGCAACATCTGGCTTCTGTCTTGTCCAGCTATTTGTCATTTTGGCAACCAGATGAGTGTTTTCCCTGAAGATTTTCCTTTGTGTTTCACAGTTCGAAGCATCTGAAGGAGGTATCCCGAATTTCAGAGGTATGGATGAGAGGTAGGGAAGTGGCACTGGGCACAGGCCTGCGGGGTGGGGGTGGAGGGCAGAGCCCTGAGTTCAGGTGCCCTGAGCTCATTTAGTGTGTGACGCTGAGCCTTGGCCATGCTGCCTGCAAACAGCCTGGTGCCTGTGGCATTCAGTACATGTTTGCTGAAATAGTAAACAAGTGCCCGAATCTGTAAAATACTGACTTGGGTCTATGCGAGTGGCTTTCAGATTGTCTATTTGGGATGAATCGGCGGGTCCAGTGCATTGCTTCAGGTCTCTTCATAAAGAGAGTGTAGGCATTGCAGCCAGAACTGTGGATGCATCATTAGCCTAACCCCACGATCGGCAAACTGCGGCTCGCGAGCCACATGCGGCTCTTTGGCCCCTTGAGTGTGGCTCTTCCACAAAAGACCTGGGCAAGTCTATGTTGAAGAAGTAGCCTTAGAAGAAGTTTAAGTTGAAAACATTTGGCTCTCAAAAGAAATTTCAATCATTGCACTGTTGATATTTGGCTCTGTGGACTAATGAGTTTGCCGACCACGGGCCTAATCCAACACACAGACCAAACAAGAGAATCAGAGAAGCAGAGAAGCAGCTTCGGAGAGGAACTGTGTGGTGAAGGAACTCAGCGTCCTCAGTTCTTTTCAAGCAGAGCTTTCTCGGCTCCACCTGGGGAGTTTGCTTTTTGGCCTCTGAGCAATGAAAGCGGCTCCTTTAAGAGTGAGCCAAGGCCAAGGCCACATTGGGTATCAGTGGAAAGAGCCACAGGCCTCCCGTACAGGACATGAAAGGAGCTTTGAAAAGATGGACTTTGCCTGCATCGAATACAAATATTGAGTTACTTCAAGAGCACATGCACCTTAACAATTCTTTGTTCTCGGGAGAGTTCAAAGCCTGCTCTCTCTGAGCGCTGGGCTCCCAGAGAGAAAGCCAGCATCAGAGGCTGTCCATGGAGAGGCCTGAGGAGAAATCAGAGGGCCCAGGGGTCTTTCCAAGGCTGCTGGCCCCTACCGGGGATCGAGCCTGCAACCTGGGCTTGTGCCCTTGACCGGAATCAAACCTGGGACCCTTCAGTCTGCAGGCTGGTGCTCTATCCATTGAGCCAAACCAGCTGGAGCTGGAATTGATTTTAAAAAAATGTATTTTATTGATTTTTTAACAGAGAGGAAGGAAGAAGGATAGAGAGTTAGAAACATCAATGAGAGATAAACATCCATCAGCTGCCTCCTGCACACCTCCTACTGGGGATGTGCCCGCAACCAAGGTACATGCCTTTGATCTGAATCGAACCTGGGATTCTTCAGTCCGCAGGCTGGGGCTCTATCCAGTGAGCCACACCGGTTAGGGCTGGAATTGATTTTTGAATCTAGTATTAGGTGGGGGTCAACATTTACTTTGTCCCAAATGGCTATCAACTCATTTAGTACCTTGTATAGAAAAAAACACCCTCCCTATCCCCACAGCAAATCAAGTCACCACAGAGAGTGGTGGTGGTTTCTGAGCTCTCCTTCAGCATTGTGTTGGATTTATTAACTTATTAATTTCCGCATTCATCCAATATACATTGAATGACTATTTCCAGATTCTCCTGAGTTCTCCTTTACTCCTGTAAGTCAGCAACCCTGGGCTGTGTTCTTAGCATCAGGAAATCGCAAAAGGTATAGAGACCTAGCCTGTTTTCTTATTAATATATATTTTTTTTATCTCATCACGGCCCCCTGTCTACCTGCAGATGAGCGTGAGTGAAGAATTAAGCATGTCACATGTAACATTTTGCTGCATGCGAAAAGCAATGTTATCTGTTGGTTGGAATGGGTGCATTTATTCTTGAATTTGTTGCCAGGCCTGTGGCTATCAGTTCTGAGTTATTTCAATCCCAGGCTTTCCCTCATTTGCAGTGTCGTCTGCTGGCTCAGTAACCTTTGCGATCATGACATCAAATCTTATCAAGCATCGCAACCCGCGGCCTTTTAAATTAGCATTTTAATTCTTCTATTGAATATTTCTCAGAGCAAATTGTATCTTTAATCTGAAATAAATTACAACTTCATAAATATTTATTTAGCGTCTGGGGAACATTGTGCAGGCTAAATAAGATAACATTTTAGGTTATTACACTTACTGTGGAATCTGCATTCATGTACTGTTTAGGAGGGAAAAAACGAAATTAAAAAGAAACCATAAAAATGGCCATTAAAGTCAGGACTGTTTACTGTTCCCCCGGATAACATGACATTCCTACCTCCATAACATTTTCTTGGTTTATTATTGGCCTGGCAATTCCTTTCACTTCAAAATGCTCTTTTTCTTTATCTTATAGATTGCCCTTCAGAGTTGAACTTAAATGTCACTCCTTCCATAAAATTTTCTTCAGGGCTTCAACTGACATCATTCCGCCATTCCTTTATGACTTATATGGTTTTTCCAGTAATTTTTAAGAACGGTTTTTAATCGAATAATTTTTCCTGGACAGGCACATCTAGGAAATTCATCTCTGTAAATACATCACACATTTCTACTGTAGCATTATGTGTCTCCTGGGCATCCACAATATCTGGGCGTGTGTCCTTGACCGGAATCGAACCTGGGACCCTTCAGTCCACAGGGTGACACTCTGCTCTGTCCACTGGGCCATACCGGCTAGGGCCAGGAAATGTTTCTTAACCTGAGGTGGCCACTGAACCTGTAATTACCAGAGGTTATTCTATTTTCTTCTCCGGGAAGAAAAACAGAACTCCAAGCATAATCATCTCTTTGCACAGGCCTCCCCGTTATTGAATCTTTAATGCCATTAATTGGCTGGCTGTGTGATGACAAGAAAAGGAGTAAACACTGTTTGTAAATCAATTGCATTCTCTTCTGAACCAGCATTTGGTTTTCAGGGTGAGTGACAACAATTACCAGCCTTTCCCTGGCTGGACTTCTGGGGCCTGGCTGATAAGATTATTGAACAACAACAAAATATTTTTTCAACCCTAACCGGTGTGGCTCAGTGGATAGAGCGTCAGCCTGCAGACTGAGGGGTCCCAGGTTCGATTCCGGTCAAGGGCATGTACCTTGGTTGCAGGAACATCCCCAGTAGGGGTTGTGCAGGAGGCAGCTGATCGATGTTTCTCTCTCATCGATGTTTTTAACTCTGTCTCTCTCCCTTCCTCTCTGTAAAAAAATAATACAATATCTTTTTTAAAAATTTCCAAGGCAGGGGTGGGGAACGTCCCGCCCGCGGGCCGTATGAGGCTTTTAAAATCAGGTAGTCTGGCCCTGCCAAGGCATTAGGGGCGAGCTAACTAAATGTTTGACCAGATACAGGAAGCTAATTTGTAAGCTGATAATTTTGTGTAGTCCACGAATGGTGTTATAAATATCCAAATGGCCCTTGGCGGGAAAAAAGGTACCCCTCCCCCTGCTCTAAGGGCAGAGGAAGCAGAGGGCAAGCTGCACGTGAAGGAGAGAATTCTGCCAGGTGAGAAATGGCACTCTGTTGAGGAGAGAAGGGGGCCGTAGTGTTGATCTGGGGTTTTGTGATACTAGTACTTCCGGGTCCATGTGATACAAGTGCTTCCGGGTCCATGTGATACTAGTACTTCCGGGTCCATGAGAGAGCCCCCAGGAGCCACCAGGAATGATGCTTCGCTGTTGCTTCCTGGCTGGGAGGACGGACGCTTGCATCTTCTCCTTAGTGTGGCTGCAGAACCCTGGCGGAGTCCTGGGCGGGAACAGACAGAACTTCCAGGAGAACCATCCCTTCCTTCGGGTGGGGAAACTGAGGCTCTGAGTCCACCTCAGAGCCCTGTGATCTTCCCTCTAAGCCTCTTCTGGGCCGGCCTAGCCACGTTACCATGTGCCTCTTTGCCAGCATCTCAGACCCAGAGCCAGAGCTGCATTGGCAGTCGGAGAGCAGCGGTCCTGAATCAGAGGCCTGACACTTCGGGCTCCACCCGCGCAGCCCTCTTGATGACAGGCTGATGATGGAGAAGCTTGGGCTGAGGATTAATGTCAGTATTTCTTCCTCGTAATCTACCAGGCAGCCAAAGACTGGTGGGGGTGGAGTGTGGGGCATCATGTGACAGCTCGTTCAACGGGATAAAGGTGGAGTAGACAAGTGATCAAACTCCAAAATGTTATGTTGGTTCCTGCCTGCTAGGACCCACCCATCCCGGCACCCAGGCCCTATTCTGGCTTCCCTGGCATAGACACCCTTCCCTGAGACTCAATGGGCATTGTGTGCAGTTGGCTTCTTGGGGAATTTTCTCGGGAAATTACCTGTAAGGGGTGAGGAAAGTAGGATTGGGCTGTGGTAGGGGAGATGAATGACAATGAAGGTGTAATGGTAATTCCCCAAAAGGAAACTCGGGGTGTGTGTGTGTGTGTGTGTGTGTGTGTTAGCAACAAATAGGAGATTGTTTGTAGGCTAAAGCAACAGATGTCCCATATATGCAGATTTCCTGGGAAGTGGCTTGTTTTCTTTTTCATCTTCTTGAGAAGCATATATCATATGGATTATAAATTTTGAATGTGTATTTTTAAAAAAATATATTTTATTGATTTTTTACAGAGAGGAAGGGAGAAGGATAGAGAGCTAGAAATGTCGATGAGAGAGAAACATCAACCAACTGCCTCCTGCACACCCCCCACTGGGGATGTGCCGCAACCAATGTATATGCCCTTGACCGGAATCGAACCTGGGACCTTTCAGTCCACAGACCGATGCTCTATCTACTGAGCCAAATCGGTTTCGGCTATGAATGTGTATTTGCAGATAGCACTTCCCTATATCTTGTAAACTTGTGGGATGGCCACATTTAGCAGCCATTGTGTGTGTGTGTGCACGCACGCACACTCGTGCGCTCTTGTGCACACACATATGCATGTGTGTTTACATAAGCATCAAGCTCCCCTTTGGATTTCAATAAACACAATCTCCCCTGGATCGGAGTGTTCCTATTTACTTGTTGTGCTGGTGGGGAAAGCCCAAGTTAATTACACCCGCTTTTCCAAGAGCATAATACGCTCTCAGTCTGGGGTAATTAGGGAATCTAATTAACCTTTAAAAAAAAAAGCAACACATAGATTTATAGTGGCTATATCCCTTCATTAGTTTAGTTTGGCTCGTCTTAACTGGCATAGATAGCACTGCTGATTTGCATACCTTTCCCCATGGCACTTAGCGCCATAACTTGTAATGAAAACACGTTTAAGGTGCACGGGGGATCAGCTCAGAGGAATTGCCTGTGCCTCCAGCACAGATTCTTCCAAGGGCTACAGATTGTCTTCGTATTTACGGCAAGGCACTTAACGGTCCGAGTTAGAGAGGGACATGCTTTCTGAGCAATCGCTTTTTAATAATTAGCTTAGGGATAATTTGGAAACCATCACTCAAAGCACCTTCATAATGTAAAGTGAGCTATTTCTGGAGATGTTAATGGAAAGCAAGCTCCTTGGAGACGGCAGAGAGTTCAAAGACCTGTAAGAATGGCTATTAATTAGGGCCCCAAGCCCTCTTTCTGTTATTAGGCAACACAGTTATTGAGCAAGATAATGCGGCATTCAGAACTCATTGCACTGCTCCCGTTAGACAAGGGTCATCTCAGCCAGCGTGAAGCGCAGGCCTTCGTAAAAGCAGACACATCACAATGGGAGGATATTTATAATTTGGATATTTATAATTATGTACCATTTCCCTGCCGTACTGACTTCCTGAGGGGTATGTGGCAACACTTAGCATGCCATTAGCAAACACACCATATTCAAGCTTTTCAGTGTTAAAACAACTAAAATAACTATGCCTCTTGGGACCAACTCTTTCTTCCACTTATATCAAAGAGAAACTCATTTCACAATATAGTGCAGAAATGCATAGAGTGGGGCCTATGTGAATTTTTAAAAAATATATTTTTATTGCCCTAGCTGGTTTGGCTCGGTGAATAGAGAGTCAGCCTTGGACTGAAGGGTCCCAGGTTCGATTCCAGTCAAGGGCACATGCCCAGGTTGTGGGCCGATCCCCAATGGGGCATGCAGGAGGCTGCCGATAGATGATTCTCTCTCTCATTATTGATGTTTTCTCCCTCTCTCTCCCTCTCCTTTCCTCTCCGAAATCAACAAATATCAGAAACCTTTTACAGCACGCCGCAGCCAATAGCATCATGATGTGTTCATTGAACAAATGGCCCAAATCTGAGCACTCGGCTATTTCTCCACTAGAAGAAATGGGTGGGGCGTGTCATCTGGTTTCAGTCTACATTGTTTTGCTTAAAGTCGCAGAATTATTGGTGACATTAATGGAGGACATACTATAGCACAGCTAGTAGATGGTTAGGTGCATGTGTGCATGGCCGTGTCTCCAGCCCTTGTCAGTGAGATCCACTGTGACTCAGTGTGTCAATCAGGAGGATGCAGGCCATTCACAGCACAGACCCGAGGCATGAATGGAATTTTCCGAAACTCCAATCTCGGTGGCCTTCACGTGGGATGAAAAATTAATAACCCCCTGGAATCGTTCATTATAAGATTTGATTAAAGAAAAGGTAATTAAATCTCCAAGTGATGGACTTGCTGATTCGTCTGATTCGGAATGATTAAGATCAGCTGGTCAAGGGCATGAGAAGGGCTCCCCCCGTCTCCCCCCCCAAAGGGGACATGCCACCCAGCATCAGTCTGGGCCTGCGCAGTTCAGGATGCCTTTAGGGAGATTTAAAGGCGAAGGCCCCATCTGGCTGTGCACTGATATTTGTTCTGCTGGGAGCGCGGAGGGTGGGGTGCTTTGGGCGGCAATGTCCCTTCACTGCACCCCCTGCCTGGGCCCCCAGTCCCACAGGTGCCGCAGGTCCCTCAGAGCTTTCAATAACTCCTTCTCTCCTTTCAGTTCTCACTCACCATGTCGCCTTTGAATGCTTTTCCATGCCTTTTTAAAGCCTAAAATATAACCAAATCAAGTTGAGAACTGTACAACCACAGTGTCTAGGATTCTAAATAAAAAAATAAAAAAAAAAGAAAGAAAGAAAAGGAAACAGCAGAATGTCAAGGGTGAGACTGTTGAAAGGAATCACCATTACATCATGATTTCCTTCTTCCAGAATCTTCCCCGTCTGTGCCAAGGGCTTTTGTAAAGACTTGAACAACCTATCTCTCTTTTATTCCCTAAGTCTGACGAGATGGTTCATTCCGAAGGGTGCGGCAGGCCTTTGTGTGCTGGCTTGTGGAGGAAGAGAAAAAGGCATTCTTAGGGCGAGGCTGCTGTCACTGCTATCTGGGGCAACTTGTAGAAACAGAAGAGGAGCTCCAATCCCCTTCCTCCTTTCCCAGAAAGTCTCTCTCCCACAGATGGGTCTGCCTTTCACCGCCCCACAGCCAGCTCTTCCAAAATAGCACCCCCATCTACTTCCCTCTACAATGGGAGCCTTGCTTTTCTGGGAAGTGCCTTAAGCCCCTTCACCTACCCAAGCCCTCTTGACAAAATCTACACTAATGAAAGAGAAACATGCAAATTACCATACCTCCATGACACCCACCAGCCAATAAGGAGTGAATATGCAAATTAACCCCCCCAAAAAAGATGGAGGGTTACTTTGCATTCGCAGGCATGGAGTGAAGACTGAAGGCTCTGGCCCAGGTGAAGATTGAGGTCTGAAGACGACTGAAGACTGAAGAGGCTTGGCTTCTCTGCCGTGGCTGGAGCAAAGGCCTGGGTCCCAGGTGCCGGAGGAAAACTGGTGATGACAGCCAGGGGAAGGAAGGCCTATTGCATAAATCTTCATGCAACGGGCCTCTAGCAATTTCATAAAGGGCTGGTGGGGCTTACAATCACAGAAATCCTCTTCAGAGGTTAACATTTGCAGAAGGACAAGCCCTCCTCCCCTTCAGCCTCTTCCCATGGCCCTGGGAGCATATATATATATATATATATATATATATATATATATATATAATTACCATATTTTCCGGCGTATAAGACGACTTTTGAAACGAAAAAAAGTCAACCGAAAATCGGGGGCAAAAGACCAAAATTGCACAAAAATTACCTGCAGATCTTGACAGCAAAGTAAGTCTTTTCTTTGAAGTGGGGGGTAGTCTTATACAGCGAATATAGGCCTAAACCTATGTTTTAACTGTAAAATTAGGGGGTCGTCTTATACGCCGGAAAATACGGGGTATATGTGTAAATATAGCATATATAAATATATAACAATAATCACAATATGGTATGGGGAGAGGGAAAGGCTGAAAGGGAAACACTGAATTATTATCCCAAGAAGCTTTCAGCTTTGCCAGAAACAAGCTCCAGGAATCACAAGGGCAGACAGATTTAATCAGGAGCCCCTACAAAAGCAATCACGATCAAATGAAGTGTAATTACGATGATCAGTTCGTGAACCGCCATGCCATGCTCCTCATTTCGGGTATTATGAAGGCCTGCATAGTGAATCAATCTGTCATTGCAAAGGTAATAAAGTGTCCGTGTCTGATGGGGTGTATTCTGCTGGATGGAAAATTTGTCAATCTTTTCATCAGAAGCTGCATTGGGGTCACCAGTGTTTAATTTAATTAAAATTAAATGAAGGAATTCTATAAATCTAGCCATCCATCTATCTATCTATAGCTCTACTTATTTATATATACTTCAAACAATAGAATTAACATAATTGGTCTTTCTTTTCTCCATCTCAGGTTCTTTTCCTCACCTGACAATCATCTCCTGAGTGGCTCTTGTCAAGGTGTAAAGGACTGATACCATTGTCACTTAAATATGTAAATTGCACAAGCATACATTTATAAGTCAATTAGGACTCAGGGTCCTGTAATGTGTCACTTTTTACAAAGTTAAACAATGCTTTCTTCATCTTTATTGTTTAATTTTATATATATTTTTATTCTCCTGTTCCCTCCCGCCCCATCCCCAGCCCTCACCACCCCATTGTCGGTATCCATGGGTTATGCATATATGCATACATGTTCAGTGGTTGATCTCTGCCCACCCACCCTCCCCTCCCCTGCCTGCCCTTTAAGGTTCAGCAGTCTGCTTTCTTTATCTCTAATTTCTGGACGGTTCTCTTTGCTTTGCCCTTCTCCGAGCTCTTTGGGTTGGGGGTCCAGGGCGGGCCAGAAGAGGCCAATGGGCGGGGGGCGGAGGAGGGGACATATGCAATAGTTTCAACAATAAAGATTTAAATTTTTAAAAAAACCATATTGAAATAAGAAAAGAAAAATACTCTTCCGTAGCAATAGAATGCTGACCAAACTTGTTCCTGGGTCTCCATTGAAAAAGCTCAAGCTTGCGGATCCATTTGCCTTAGACCCTGGATTCTGTTTGCTCAGGTGGCCAGAAGCATTCTGGGAGGCCAGGGCCCTGGGTGTGTTCTAGTGATTGCAGCTCTGCGTGCTCAAGTGGGGCAGGATTAAGAGGGAGTATCGTGGACGTAGGTTTTTTTTAAAGGTAAATACGCTAGACGGATGTGGGGAGATTTTCCTCGTGTTTATCATTGGATCTCTGGGGGGGTCTACATTGTCCCCCCATCTGGAGTGTCTCCCCACCTGGAGTCAGGCTGGCAGGTCTGCTGAGCTTGCAGGGCAGGTCCTCCAAGAATCTGCTTGCTGAAACCGGTTTGGCTCAGTGGATAGAGCGTCGGTCTGTGGACTGAAAGGTCCCAGGATCAATTCCAGTCAAGGGCATGGACCTTGGTTGTGGACGCATCCCTGGTGTGGGGTGTGTAGGAGGCAGCTGGTCGATGTCTCTCTCTCATCGATGTTTCTAGCTCTCTCTCATTTCTCTTCCTCTCTGTAAAAAAATCAATAAAATATATTAAAAAAAAAAAAAAAAAGATAGCTTCTTTCAAGGAAGGAGGAGTCAGGCACAACCAGATGGCTGGAGGGCCAGAGTCTAGTGATCAAGTGACGAAGAAGTAACTGGGTTCTTAGTAGAATCCAGCTCAGCCATCAGGGAAGGACTGTTGTCTTCATCATAAGGAGAAAGTTGGTGCCCTGACCAGCTTGCTCAGTGGTTAGCGCACCAGCCTGTGGACCAAAGGGTCTTGGGTTCAATTCCTGGACAAGGGTATAAGGCAGGCTCAATCTCTGGCCTGGTGGGGCCTGTGCAGGAGGCAACCAATCTATGTGCCTCACATCAATGTTTCTCTCTCTCTCTCCCTCTCTTCCTCCCTCCACACTCTCTAAAAAAAAATCAATGGAAAAAATATCCTCAGGTTCGGCTAAAAATAAAGTAAAATTAAAACTGGCACTGCTTTTCCAGTTAGGGGAAGTCCATATTGCCACACCAGAATATCAGGAGGACAGGCAAAGACACTCCCTCGGACCCCTGTCCAACCTGGGCGCCAGAGAGAGTCAGTGCATGGAAGAGGTGTTGGGTGGGAGGCGATGGGAGGGGCAGCCACCTCCAGGGGAACTCCCGAACACGTGGCGGATGATGGGAGAAATTTCTTAGCGCTCAACAGCTCGCAGTCATGGCAACACGTGGCAAGGGCGCAGGCTCACCGGTTGGTAGCATCCCGTGGATGGCAGGAGCCGTGGTGCCTGGCTGATACAAGCGGCAGTGCGGATCTCTGGATGCTGACGGAACGGCCATAGGTCATAGGTGTGTGGGGATCGGGACCCCCAGGAACCCGTGCCGGCTGGCTTTCCGGGCCGTGGCTTCCTTGTATGCACAGGACGGAGCCAGAGCCAGTAAAGTCGGCATTGGAAGCCAATTCCCATCTGTGCACTCAGGGGCGGACTTACAGGAAACTCCAGGCAACTCTCCTCCTCACACACCTCCGCTTCTGAAATTATTACCGGGTTCTGGCATTCCTATTTCTGTCATGCAGGGAACTTCTGCTTGCTGCTCTAGTCCCACAGATGCAGGACAGAGGTTTTCCTTTCATCCACGGGTGACATTTCAAATGCGTGACCCCTATTTTGAAAGAAACTTTTGTCGCAATATCCCTATTTTTCGTGCCATCTGTAGTCGCATCCCAGGGCGGTGTCACGGCTTTGTTGGGTAGAAACGATGGTGATTGTCAAGCCTTTTCAAAATCTTAGGTCACATGTGTCAAACACAAGGCCCGCGGGCCAAATCCAGCCCGCCAGGCCTTGCAATGTGGCCCGCACCGCGCTGTCATCACTGCACTCCGCTGTCAGTTTATGACATTGTCAGTTTATGACTGTTCAGTAAACCATTCGGCCCGCGATTTAGGCTGGATTTTAGATTTTGGCCCCTTCTCTGATTGAGTTCGACACCCCTATCTTAGGTAAATTACCAGAAGATCTGCTCTTATTTCCCTGTAATGATGGGCCATCGTATTCTTTTTTTTAAAATATATTTTTATTGATTTTTTACAGAGAGGAAGAGAGAGGGATAGAGAGTTAGAAACATAGATGAGAGAGAATCATTGATCAGCTGCCCCTTCACACCCCCCACTGGGGATGTGCCTGCAACTAAGGTACATGCCCTTGACCGGAATCGAACCCGGGACCTTTCAGTTCGCAGGCCGACGCTCTAACCACTGAGCAAAACCGGTTTCGGCCATCTGACACCACAGGGGAGGTGGGCCGGGTCTTCATGCTGTTGTATTCTCCTCCCCCATCATCTCCCCCCTCTCTGGGCCCCCCGATTAAAGTTGCTGTTTTCTGCCACCTCCTCTTTCCCCACAGTTCAGTGTTTGAGTCCCTGCCCCGATCATTGGGGGGGGGGGGGGGGGGGTCCAGATAGAAATTGCTCTCTCAACTGTGATTTGGGACATTTTTCTTTCACCCCTTGATTGCACCTAAGCCAGTTGGGAGAGATGTGACAGAAATGGCGGAGCATTTTAGCCATCGCTGTTAGAAAGTGAAAATAGCACATCTGGCTGCTGAGTTCTGGAGGGACAGGTTCATGGTCTGCCCATAGGGGTGCAGGAAGGGAAGCGTTAAAACAGAGGCACATCTCAATCCACTTGGCTGGCAGCTGCTCTAAATCCTTGCAGGTAAAAGACGTACAAAATGGGAATTCTTATGACAGCATGGGGATATTAGAATATTTCTAGGGGGAAAAAAAGGCTCTTTCAAAAAGAGCTTTCAAAAGCACTGGGACTGAGTCTGATAATCTTTTCTTTTTAAAAAATATATTTGGCCGAAACTGGTTTGGCTCAGTGGATAGAGAATCAGCCTGCGGACTGAAGGGTCCTGGGTTCGATTCTGGTCAAGGGCATGTACCTTGGTTGCGGGCACATCCCCAGTGGGGGGCGTGCAGGAGGCGGCTGATCGGTGACTCTCTCTAATCGATGTTTCTAGCTCTCTATCTCTCTTGCTTCTTCTCTGTAAAAAAAATCAATAAATATATATATATATATATATATATATATATATATATATAAATAAATAAAAATAAATGAAAGTATATTTGTATTGATTTGAGAGAGAGAGAGAGAGAGAGAGAGAGAGAGAGAGAGAGAGAGAGAAACATCAATGATGAGAATCACCAATCGGCTGCCTCCTGCATGCCCCCTACTGGGGATTGAGCCTGCCCCTGGGCATGTGCCCTGACCACAAATCGAACAGTGACCTCCAGGTTCATAGGTCAACACCACTGAGCCACACCAGCCAAGTGAGAATATTTTTTTTTTTCCGGCTGATTGGCTGGTATTAGACATTTACATCACTCTTCTCCACATTCATTATGTGGGGTTTGAATACATGCATATCATCCCAGCCTGCTGTGCTAATCTATCCCAACGCCAGTGGAATATTCATGACTGCGCGGCCATAACCCTTTCCGTAACCTCTGTTATTTGCTCTCTGACAAAATTAAGCACAGCCTGCATTTAATTACTCAGCGCCGGACTTCAGCGGGAAAGAATTCAATTTGGTAAAATAACAAAGTTTGGGGTAATTGCATGCATAGTCAATGCATATTTTTGTCCATCCAGTGGTGATCTCGAGGGTTGGTAAGGAATGTTTCACTCTTAAGGTCAATGTCCTCGTTGCCTTAACGAACCGCGAGAAAAAAATGAGTGGAACCTCAGACATTTATGTTTTGGTTTTCGGTCCTTTTTTTTGCATTTAGTATCGCGGCCGCAACATTTTGAGGCCTTGGCAGGTTTTTCTCGGGATGTTTTTCTTGAAGCCCTTGTCTAGATGAAGTTTGTATTCTGGTAAGAGGTGGCGTGTTTTCTTTGTGTCAGAAACAATCATTATATAACTGGGTTATTGTCCAGGACGGAGAACAAAAGACAAGTCCAGATGACAAAGGAAAGCTGCTCCGCACACTAAATACACATCTACGGTGGCTCCTGAGAGGCATTCATTGATAATGAACGTGGCTTCAGACTCTCAGATGTTGGCGTGACGCATGTGGTCCATTTTCTTCCAAATGAAGTTGTTTGTTTTAGCTGTCACCCTCCAGGTCCAATACGCTAGCATTAATCCAAGAATCTTCTCTTCATTTCGTCATCATTCTTCCTTCCCTCTGTCTCTACTCTTAAAAATACTATGCATGGCCCGGCTGGTGTGGCTCAGTGGTTGAGCAAAGACCTCTGAGTCAGGAGGTCATGGTTTGATTCCTGGTCAAGGCCCATGCCCAGGTTTTGGGCTCCATCCCCAGTAGGGGGCGAGGCTTGCAGGAGGCAGCTGATCAAATGATTCTCTCTTATCATTGAAGTTTCTCTCTCTCCCCCTCCCTTCCTTTCTGAAATCAATAAAAAAATATATTCAAAACAAAACAAAAGCTGTAGTCATTATTGAAGCCAGCCCACACCAGCCATAGTCACAATCAGAAGATTGACACTTTTTTTTAAAATATATTTTATTGATTTTTTACAGAGAGGAAAGCAGAGAGATAGAGAGCCAGAAATGTCGATGAGAGAGAAACATCGACCAGCCGCCTCCTGCACATCCCCTACTGGGGATGTGCTTACAGCCAACATACATGCCCTTGACCGGAATCGAACCCGGGACCTTTTAGTCCGCAGACAGACGCTCTACCACTGAGCCAAACCGGTTTCGGTGACACTGGTTTTATAGCCTGTTGCTTTTGCTTAGAGAGTATTCAGCTTGTCAAAAACTTGCCGTGGACAACATCAAACTTGGGTGTCCTCAGCTGTTGGCTAGTTGTTTCGTGTCAAGGTTTACGGATTCACATTCCTGCAAAATTAGATCCAGCTTCCACCCTGGTCCACCCCCAGCCTCCTCCGACCGCTAACCCTGCTTAAGAAGGAATGAATCTGTGCGAGCAGCTGGCTTCATTCTCCTCCCGTTCCCACCTTCCACGGTGCGAGGCAAGAAACACAAAACACGTGATGCTCATGAAAAATTCCAGCCATTCAGCACTGACCCAGCACATGCCTCGCCCATCCGTCTGCATGTTTTTTGTTTTGTTTTTTAAAATATATTTTATTGATTTTGTACAGAGAAGAAGGGAGAGAGACAGAGAGAAACATCGATGAGAGAGAGTCATCGACCAGCTGCCTCTTGCACACCCCCCACCAGGGATATGCCTGCAACCAAGGTACATGCCCTTGACCGGAATTGAACCCGGGACCCTTCAGTCCCCAAGCCGACGCTCTATCCATTGAGCCAAACCGGTCCTGGCCCGTCTGCATGTTTTAAGCTAATCCTGGGAACACCAGCTTCCCTCAGACGTGCAGCCACAAGGCAGTTCTGATCTGTAAGCCTGCAAGGTCCTCGGGTAAGAAAATCAACCCAGACCCAAAGTGACATTTCCGTTTTTATGAAGTCAGCATTGTCTGGCCTGCATTATCGAACAGCGCGTATCTCGTATCGCCTATGTCATAGGGGTGTCGAACTCAATCAGAGAAGGGGCCAAAATCTAAAATCCAGCCTAAATTGCGGGCCGAATGGTTTACTGAACAGTCATAAACTGACAATGTCATAAACTGACAGCGGGAGTGCAGTGATGACAGCGCGGTGCGGGCCACATTGCAAGGCCTGGCGGGCTGGATTTGGCCCGCGGGCCTTGTGTTTGACACATGTGTGACCTCTGAATAGTTAACTCGCAGGGATGGCGGTGCAGAGCGCTCTCTGTCAGGAAGGTGACCAGATGCCCCGCTTTTGGCGGGACAGTCCCGATTTCTAACCATCTGTCCCGTGTCCCGCGGCGTTTTAAAACAGTCCCGAGGGACAAATGGTTCAAAAGCGGGACTGTCCCGCCAAAAGCGGGATGCCTCGTCACCTTACTGTTAGGATGTCCACTGCCGTGATTGGAAGCACAGGACTCATTATTCCGCTGCCGGTTGGCTCTGAGATGGTTTTTATTTCAGTTCCTCCGTCAGAAGGGAGCGTGCCTCCGAAGATTTCACTGACCTCCTTTCAGCCTTGGGACCCATCTGTTTAAACATTTAGAATTAACACCCAACAGGAACCCTGCTCTCGGGGTGTGTTTGTGTGTGTGTGTGTGTGTGTGTGTTTGTGTGTGTGTGTGTGTGTGTGGTTCTGAACAGCCCTCCTTTCCAGTAGAAGGGGCATCTTTAGGAATGCAAGGTGGACCCCAGCCCAGAGACTTCCTGTGGAGACTGACACAGGAAGGACCGGCAGCACACACAGGAAACAGGTGCAAAGAGCTGCTTGCATGATTCCACATGCACTCTCTCTGAAACTGAAGGCCACGATAGTCAGCGGGACAATTCCAAACTCCAGTGCAGTGTTGGGGTTCAAATTGTGATTGCCAAGTTTATGGGTTATTTTTCTTTTTTTCTCTTAAAAATTTTTTTTTTCTTTAATCCTCACCCGAGGGTATTTTTCCATTGATTTTCAGGGAGAGTGGAAGAGAGAGGGAGAGACAGAGAGAAACATCGATGTGAGAGAAACACATCGATTGGTTGCCTTCTGCACTAGCCCTGTCCAGGGCCCGAATGGGGAGGAGCCTGCAATCAAGGTACGTGCCCTTGACTGGAATCCAGGGACTCTTGGGTCTGTAAGCCAACACTCTATCCACTGAGCCAAACCGGTCAGGGCTCATGGGTTACTTTTCTATTAAAATTGTATTAAATGATCGATCGGTTTATCCAAATATATCATTTATTCTGATGTAGGAGAAACGGTGCCATTTCCCCGCACTTGTAACATGCTTATAATAGTAACAACACTCCTGTATAGAAATTTATAAAGCTTGAGTTGCAACTTCCAAGAACAAGTTAGGCCAGGGTTTGACAAACGGACAAACCTACAGACCACATCCAGCCCACCTCCTGTTTTTTGTAAATAAAGTTTTATTGGGACACACACACCCCATCATTTTCAGTGTTCTCTCTCTGCTTTCAGACTGCAGGGGCAGAGGGCAGTGGTTTCCACGGAGACCATCAGGCCTGAGAAGCCAGAAAGATTTGCTTTCAGCTCTTTCCATGAAATGCCTGCTAATTCCGGAATGAGATGAGAGTGCAAATAATCTGTGAGAGGCGGCTTACAGAACAGGATATTTATTGATCAGGTCCGAAAATCAGAGGCAGCTGCCCTGAAATCTAACCAAGACTAGATTGCCAAACACAACGATCTGACAGTTCATGGTTTTGGCTGAGGAATACCACTCCAGATCGCATAACAGAACTGAGCGAAACGCAGGCCTGCTGACATCTAGCCCATCTTACCTCGCTCCCCCGTGATCCTAATAGTCCTGGGCCCAGCGCACACAATGGAAAAACAGAAAGAAAGAAAAACACCCCTCCGCTACCTCGCAGCCCATTTCTCGAAAACCTCCGGGCTCATTTCATAGATTTAATTGGATTGGCATGGGCGAGATTTGTCTCCGTAAGAGAACGCCATTCATTAGCTGCAAGGACAACCCCAAGCGGGAGGCAGCCTGTGACGAATTGCAGGAATAAAAAGGCCCGGCGAGCCCACCTGGCCCTGCCACCTGGGGCTGTGACTTCATCACCCCCATAAACCCAGCCAAGGTCAGGCTCAGTCAGACGCCGCTTGAGAGGCCCCCAAGGAGAGAGAGCCCAGGTGCAGAAGGAACTGGGATGGAGGCAGCGAGAGAGAGAGAGAGAGAGAGAGAGAGAGAGAGAGAGAGAGAGAGAGAAGAGAGAGAGAAGAGAGAGAGAGAGAGAGAGAGAGAGAGAGAGGGAGAGAGAGAGAGAAGGTCCCTTTCCTGTCCTGGCCTGGGCCTTGTCGGGACAGCTTACGTGATGAGGTTTAGGGAGCCGGGGGCAGGGACACGGGGCCAGGGGCAGTGGGCCAGCGGCCAGAAAACCTGGCTTCCATTTGTCTCCGGCCTTTGTTAGGGTCAGGCCAAGGAGGGTTTTCAGCAACTGCCTGCGGACGTAACCCTGCACGTTTGCTCAGGTGCAGCGGATCCGCTAAACAGGAAGAGGCAGTCAGTCTGCGCCTTGATTTGCTGGTAAATGGGAGCGCTCTGAGCTGGGGCCAGTGGGGTGAGGGTGAAGCCAGAGTTGGTGAGCCTGGGAGCCACAGGGAAGCCAGTAAGATGACTCCCTCGTCCCGCGGAGTTTTAAAAAAAGTCCCGATTTTTTGGAAAGACGGGACATGGCACACATTGTTAAAAAATTGGGACTACACTCTATCCACTGAGCCAAACTGGTTTCGGCATCTTATTCTTTTATTTATTTATTTATATATTCAATTTATTAAATGAAGATAGCCTCACTATTTCAGTTAAAAAGAAAAAAGTAGACTGAAACACAATCGTATGTGGCTTATAAGAAACACATGAAATTTAAGAACTCAGGAAGTAAAGACATGGAAATATATTAATGAAAATAAAGGCAGTGTAACAATATTAATAACATAATATAGATTTTGGGAGATAAATATTTTTGGAGCTCAAGAGTGGTATTTCATAGTTTTAAAGATTTAATTTATTAGAAAGGTTTAAACATTCTAAAATTATATGCTCTAAATGACATAACTTCACAATATATTCAGCATACATATAACGAGATAAATATGCTAATTCATCATCATTTGGGGAAATTTTCACACTGTTTTCTTAGTAATTGATAGAAAAAGAAAACAGACAAAAACAGCCCATTAAGGTAAAGGTATATAACATGAATATAAGACAGAATACAATTTGCATACATAAAATACTGCAACCCCAATAACTGCAGAATGTATAGTCTTTTCCAGAGCTGAGAGAATACTTATCAATAAATAAATAGTGTTGAGACATGAAAACAAGTCTCAATAACCAAGAATTTAATCAGTATTTTACCTTCTTACAGAGGAAATAAACTATATGGGTCAACAATAAAATGGAAATACTAAATTTTGTAAATTAACAGATACACTCCAAAGAACGCATGAATCAAAGTTGAAATAACATCAGGGTTAGAAAACACATATTTATTTGATATTTTGGATGCCACTATAAATTGTACTCTAAATTGAAAGAGCATATTTTTTTTCTAACTTATTGTTGATGACTATAAAACAGAATTGGATTTTGTCTGTCAAAGTTATATCTAGCAAGCGTGAAAAATTCCCTTAGTAACTCTAATCATTTGTAAAAATAAAACTATCATTCATAGATGATAGGGTTGGAGCATGTAGAAAATCTAAAGGACGCTAATTCTAAATATGCATATAAATACGAAAGGTGTGGAATATGTAGACGCCCTCTTTTTCACCTTGACTGGTAAAAGATAAAACACAGAGTCGAAAATGGCCAATTAAACCCATTCTTTTCCCAGGCGACAAAATGAATGGATTACGATGTTGAATAGTAACAGCCTAATCAGGAGCTGGCCTGCACTTAACCTTCTATCTAGACAGAAAGTCTCAGATTAATAATACATTTATGTGTGCTTTCTCTCATTAAAGTCTTGTAAGTTCACGGCATCTCGCATTAAAAGAGAGCAACATTTGGTGATGATAAAGAAATATAGTGAATATTAAAATAGCCTCACCTGCGCTACCCATGCCATTTCCAAGGATGTCATTGGTGCTGTTTTCCTAAGTACAAGGTAATGTGCACAGAGTTGCCTGAGGCTTGGTCATTTCTTTCATCCCAATGCTGGTGTCTCCCCCCTTCTCTTTTTGATTTTTTATGCTTGTCTCCCCAGGCTGCAAGTAGATAATCTCATTTAGCATAACACGCCAGCTCAGTGGCTCAAAGAACCAGGAGAATTAGCAAGTAGGCTCTTGGCACTTTTTCTATAAAACTAAATCTATTCTAAAATAAAAAAGAATTGCCCGGCCAGATGGCTCAGAGGTTGAACATCGACCCATGAACCAGGAGGTCACGGTTCGATTCCCGGTCAGGGCACATGCCCCGGTTGCAGGCCCGATCCCCAGTGTGGAACGTGCAGGAGGCAGCCGATCCATGATTCTCTCTCATCATGGATGACTCTATCTCTCCCTCTCCCTTCCTCTCTGAAATCAATATAAATATATTTTAAAATGAAGAATTACCTATGATTGACACATCACAGCAGCTCTTTCAATTTCTATCTGGATGATTCCCTCGTAGGACCATCATTTGAATTCTTCTTAAGTTGCGCAGACATCTTTCTGTGATTTAAAAGGAGCTGTTTAGATGGCTCGGAGCAGGGTGGGTGGGAAGCAGCTGCATTCTCATCTGGGTGGCATCTCTGTTAAATATGAAAAATTGGTAGGTAGGAGCGAATGGGGGAGAGACCCGTCCAGGACTCCGGGGGAAAGGTGAAAAGTATGCAAGATTCTTGCCAAGAAGCCCTGAGGAAAATTCCTTCCTGAACTGAAATTTATTGACCAAAGTAACTCAATCTATGTCAGAGATCGTCTTAAAAGCCATATCGCCTGGCATTTCTATTCTCAAAATCCCCAATAAGAATTTTCAAGGTGAGGTTGTCAGAGCAGAAACTTTTCCCCCTACTGCCTTTTTTTTAATGCTGAACTTTGTTTCTGGTTTTTCCATTTAAAAATAACAGACGTGCCCTAGCCGGTGTGGCTCAGTGGACAGAGTTGGCCTGTGGACTGAAGGGTCCTGGTTTCAATTCTTGTCAAGGGCACATACTGGGGTTGCAGGCTTGATCCAGACCTTGGTCTAGGTGTATGCAGGAGGCAACCAATTGATGTGTCTCTTTCATTTCGATGTTTCTCTCTCTCTGTGTGTCTCTCTCCCACTCCTTAAAGAAAAAAAATTAATGGGAAAATACCCTTGGGTGAGGATTAAGCAAAAAAAAATAAGTCATAGATTTTTTTACATAGAGAAAAAAAACACACTATTAATGTTTTGGTGTATTCCTTAAATTTAAATAAGACTTGCTTTACAGAATTCTTGGTTAATTTATCAGAAAAGGCAAATGCTTAAAGCTTTTTCTTTTCTTTCTAAGAATAGGTCATCATATTTTCTCTTGAAGGATTCTCTCCTTTAAGTTTGTTTCTTATTACACTTGAAATATTTGGGGCTTTCTTTTGTACGAATGAGGACATGTGTTTAGTTATAGCTCGCTTGGGGTGTGCTGAATGTCGGGAAATCCTTCGTGCACCGTGGCCTCATCCTGACTCCTCCCTGACAGTGCTCTGCAGAAGCATCACTGAGGAGCAAGGACTTCTGGGAAGAATTCAGAGGCGGCACCTGTGAGCCATCAGAGAGGAAATGTGGGGGAAGTGCCGGGATGGGTGAGGTACATCTAGTGGTGAAAGTCACCTGCTTTGCCACTTGGTCTTGTGTAAATGCAACTACTTTATTGATTTTTTTCTTCTATAAGCTGCATATTATTTATATATAACATACATTGATTTTAGAGAGGGAGCGGGAGAGCAATAGAAACATCAATGAGAAGAGAGAATCATTAATCAGCTGCCTCCTGCACGTCCCACACCAGGGATGGAGCCTGCAACCCGGGCACGTGCCCTTGATCAGGAATTGAACCATGACCTTCTGGTTCATAGGTCAATGCTCAACCACTGAGCCACCTCAGCCAGGCTATATGCTGCTTGTCTTGATGCATTGTTACATTTCCTGGTGTCTACCATCTACTTAGAGATGTTCCCAGAAAGACATCGTAGAATAAAAAAGAGTAGAACTAGAATCTTTCCAGGCCTGAAGCACAGCCTTCCTGAATCTATAGCTCTCAGGTGCTGTTGCTGATGGCCCGTCATTCTTTCCCAAAGCCCCAGTTGCATGCTGGTCACACCTTGAACTTTGAACCCGCCTCCTGCAGTGAAAGCTGTCCCATACCCAGTGCCCTTGGCCATCCAGAGAGCGGGAACCACAAACATGCAAAACATGAAAAAGCCAGTCTGTGCCCAGGGTTACGTCAGAGCGCCAGACCTCTGCTGGCGAAGGGCGAGCAGCCACGAAACCTCCTCCCTTTTCAGCCGCGGTCCTCGCACCTCATCGTGTTTCCATTTCTAATAGGTGTTGAGAGACTTTGCAATAGTCTGTGGGCATCCTGACCCAGAGGCGGAATAGCTTGAGGAGCCCCTGGCCTGAGATGAATGGTTACTGTTCATGCGCTCGGACCTCTTCATCATGAGCGAAGTCTGAGTCATGTCTGCTCCTTACCACACGGAGTCAATAAATCCGGGGATGGTCCAACCATTCTTCTGGGTTATTAAATTAGACAGCGGGGTTTTATCATGCACGCGCTGGCCTTGGAAATCCGTCATTTTGGAGAAAGTGTATGACTGCTCGTCGCTGTGAGATCACTCCCAAATAAATACTCTCCTTGGAGAGAAATGCAGTATTTGCTCTAACGGAAATCTATTAATTTTCTATTGTTTGGTCTAGGAACAGTGGTCTTACCTTTCATTACGAGAATATGGTAAAATGGTATATATCCAGGATCCTCTCGCTGTCTTAATATCTTTAATCGCATTTGCAAAAGATCCTTTTTCCAAATAAAGTAACATCTTCAGAGTCCAGAAGTTTGAACCTAATGTTTTGAGGGGACATGAGTCAGCCTTCCACATTGTTGCGTTTCCAGCTCCTGTCTTAGATCTAAGTTACATATGCTTCTATGCTTATCTATTCTGTGATTTTTATGGGTCAATTTATTTTATATTTTTCATTGGGAACCTTTATGGATGTACATACTTGTACATGCATGGATTGTATACAATATATATGACTATTTAAATGGAATACTTAAAACACCCAAATCCATGTTTATAAGAGTTTATTTTAATGACTATACCCTTGCTTGTAAGCCACAAATTCTGTGCTATCTTTCCCCCTCTCCTATTTTGGGGATGCCAGCTACTGCATCTCTCCCATCAGATGGGACACAGGTCATCTGATGCCATTCTGGAGCCCCTTCCATGGGTATTAGACCAACCGTTATTAAATCTTATATATTGAGCTCTCATATTGAATTCCATGTTATTACCACAGCACACCTTTGAGGAAGATATTCTTACTCATTTCCATTTTAAAGAGAGTCAATTTCAGTGAAAGTCTGACAGGCACTGAAGTGATAGTTTAACTTGGAAGTTAGACAGCCGGATTTATCTCCCATTTCTTAGGCTTAGTAGCTGGAAGAAGAAATAATATCTGTTGAGTATTCGCCCTCTATCCTATATCACACCGTGGGTGCGCTAGTCTTTTTGATAGTCACACAACCCATTATTAATACCATCATTTGGGGCTGATAGTGAAATATGCACAGAGCGAGTTTCCTGAATACAGACAAAGTAAGTAGCAGAGGTAGGATTTCAACTCAGGGCTGGGTCTTTAAAATTATCAACTGTCTTCTTCTACTTGTGTGTTACCCTTGATTTAAAAATTGTCTTAAAATAAGCCGGAGGAAAAAGACACATACTGTATGATTCTGCTTACATGAGGTACCTGGAGTCAGCCAAAACCAGTTTGGCTCAGTGTATAGAGCATCGGCCTGTGGAATGAAAGGTCTCAGGTTCGATTCCAGTCAAGGGCATGTACCCTGGTTGCGGGCACATCCCCAGTAGGGGGTGTGCAAGAGGCAAGCTGATCAATGTTTCTCTCTCTATTCGATGTTTCTAACTCTCTATCCCTCTCCCATCCTCTCTGTAAAAAAATCAATAAAATATATTTTAAAAATTCATAGAGACAGAAAGTAGGATTGCAGTTGCTGGGGTTGGGAGGGTGGAGAATGGAGGGCTATTGTTGAATAGCTCTAGTGCTTCAGTTTGGAAGATAAAAGACATTCTGGGGATGGAGGGTGGTATTGGTTGCACAACACTGCGAATGTATTCATGCCATTGAACTGTACACTTCCAAATAGTTAAGGCCAGTGTGGCTCAGTGGTTGAGCTTTGACCTAGGAACCAGGAAGGAGGTCATGGTTCAATTCCCAGTCAGGGCACATGCCTGGGTTGCGGGCTCCATCCCCAGTGTGGGGCGTGCAGGAGGCAGCCGACCCATGATTCTCTCTCATCACTGATGTTTCTCTCTTTTCCTCTCCCTCTCTGAAATCAGTAAAAATACATTGAAAATAGCTTATGTTGTGTGCATTTTAGCACAGTAAAAAAAATGTGATTTTTCTGTGCAGGCTTCCTTGGTAGCTGAGAACTTGTTTATGGAGGCCAAGGACACAAGCCTCAACATTTGAGAGTCAGAAAAGATTAAATAGCATTTGCTCAGTGAGAGGGCCAAATAAGACATTTACCTTTCTCATCTCACATCTCTGTTATCCTATTATTTTTATTGTAAAGTCTTTCCACAGGCAAGTTTTCCCCATGAAAGGCTGATTGAGACTCGCCCTTACAAAAAAAGAAATATTTATCCTCCAATTACTGAAACGGAAGGTGTTAGAAAGACAAAATGTAAGTTGTTTGGAGGGAAAATATGTGCATGAAGTGTCCTCCATTTATCTTTATTTATTTTTTTTAAGGAGAGTTTAAAAAAATACATTTTATTGATTTTTTACAGAGAGGAAGGGAGAGGGAGAGAGCTATAAAAACATAATTTCAGAGAGTATGGGAGAGAGAAAGAGATATAGAAAAGATACAGAAACATCAGTGATGAGAGAGAATCACTGATCAGCTGCTTCCTGCACATCCCCCCACTGGTGATGGGGCCCGCAACCCGGGTATGCGCCATGACCCGGAATCGAACCGTGACCTGGTTCGTAGGTCAGTGCTCAACCACTGAGCCACATGAGCCGGACAAGGAAGTGGAACATTTAGCAGGAAAGTTAGATTTTTCAGGAAAGACCCTGGGATCTCAGAAGTGACAGCGGTCAGAGGCCTGGGGCCGGAGACTTGTGATCCATGGAGGATAATACGAGGGCCGCTAGGGAAGGAGGAGGAGGAGGAGGAACTGGGTGAGGAGCTGAAATCTTACAACAGGAAGGCAGGAGCCACCCTCAAGGACATGTGAGCGACCCATGAATGCTGCCTGCCAGGGGCCACGCTGGAAATTGCTGGCTTCCTCTGCGTTCTCACCAGAACTTGGTGTGCCACTTGTTCATTCTGCATTTCCAGCCATCGGCTTTTTTCCATTTTTAGAGAAATAAATACAGAGAACTCCATTTCTAACAAATGTCTAGACTTCTTTTAAAAAATGATTCTGGCTAGACAAAACTCTGGGTCGCTCTCTCAGACATCATCGCAGACACCTCCAAGCCAGGTGGTGTAATTCCTGCCTTGCCTGGGAGGGAAAAGGGGAAGGACAGTCACAGGCATGAAGGACCGAATGCATTCTTGGGCACCGCATCAGGAATTTTATATTTGTTTCCCCATTCTAGTCTCATGACCACCTTGAGGGGTCATGTGTGCTCTTGACCAGAAGGAAACTGAGGCTCAGAGTCACCTTTTCTGAGATGGACTGGCCAGCAATGGCTCTGGAGCCACGCCAGGTGGTCTTTGCATCCTGCTAAACACACAGAGGTTGTGGGACAATTGGCCAAATATTGGAAAATGCAAAAGGGATAAATGGTGTGTTCTTTATATATATATATATATATATATATATATATATATATATATATATTTGTATTTGAATGTATATGTATATGTATTTGATGTATACATATATATACATATATATACATATACACATACACATCATATACATATACATATACATGTACATATACGAAAGAAATATCAATGATGAGAGAAAATCATTGATCAGCTGCCTCCTGCACGTTCTCCCTATTGAGGATTGAGCCTGCAAGTAGAGCATGTGCCCTGACCTGGAATCAAACCATGACTTCCTGGTTCATAGGTCTACGCTCAACCCCTGAGTCATACCGGCTGGGCAAAGGAAAGGAGCTGCTTTTAAAGAACTCTGGGGAGGCAAGAAGGAGAGAGGAACAAGGGGGGGGGGGCATTCTCAGTGAGCGTGTGAGAGGAAGCCTGGGGCTGTCTCTCCCCAGTGCCACGTGTGGTCTCTGCACCTGTTCCCCCAGGAGGCATCGCTACAGACACAGTCTCATTTCCTACCGAGCGGTTCCGTTAACTCTCCGGGCAGTTCAAGGACTCCATTCCCCTGGTGTGCCAAGAGCTTGAAGCTGAGAGGCTGCCTTCTGAGCGCCAGCCTCCAGCTGTCATAATAAGTAAGCTCCGAACTGTTTCTCAGTCCCGTTAGTTCAAGGTTTGTGTTCTTCTCGCTGTCCTCGAACTTCCCTCCTTACTGGCGTCCAAACTAGCTGTTTACAGGCCATTAGAATGGATGGTCAGGTTCTTTCTAGACCCCAGCAATAATGCGTGCTGCCAGCCAGGTGGTTTGACACCCACCACTGGGCTCTTCAGAGGCAGCTTGGTATGCAGAAGCCTGCTACTCAATGTCAAGATCTGGACAGTTTGAAGAAACGATTTCGCTTCAGAGTGTGGATAAAAAACATTATCCTTAGCGAACCTTATTTTCTGAGCAAAAGCTAAGGTTAGGAAGCCTGCCCAGGTGTGATCATTCAAATGTTTTCTTTTTCTTTTGAGTGTGGCTCTTCCACAAAATACCACGGCCTGGGCGAGTCTATGTTGAAGAAGTGGCGTTAGAAGAAGTTTAAGTGTAAAAAATGTAGCTCTCTAAAGAAATGTCAATCGTTGTGCTGTTGCTGTTTGGCTCTGCTGACACATGAGTTTGCCGACCACTGGTCTAGCCCACCGGACAGGAGAAATAGGGTTGATGATCATTTGTGGGTTGGACTAACTTCCCGCCAGAGATGGAGGAGAAGCGAGAGGCAGAGGGAATGACTAAGTCTGGCCTCGCCCTCGTAGACAAGCTGGTGAAATTTAGAAATATATGCATGTCTCTCTTCACCCGGGCTCTCTACCTGAACTAACAGCTATTCATGCAAGTTTCCATATTAAACCTTCAGTTCCAGTAAAGTTCACAGCAGCTTCTCACACTGCACTTGGAGGTGACAACATAAAATTCCTCTGGGGCTGAGGCATCGAGGCCTGGAGTTCAAGGGCTGAGGAGGGCGTTGGAGGGGACGGGACATACAGCTGTGCTGCTGCCGTGTGCCCTACAGGGTTCCTGATTCCAGCCGGTGCTTTATATGTGTTCCTTCTCATCTTCCTACGAATCCTGCCAACAGGTGGTGGGTTACAGGAAAGGAACTGAGGCTCAGAGCAGTGTATATAACTTACCCAAGGTCACTCGAGTCTAAGATACTAGTTTGGTTATGTGTTTTTTTAATCAATATATATATTGATTAATTTCAGGGGGGGAGGGAGAGAGAGAAACATCAATGAGAAGAGAGAATCATTGACTGCTTTCTCCTCGCCCCCTTACTGGGGATCGAACATGCAACCTGGGCATGTGCCCTGACCAGGAAATGAACCATGACCTTCTGGTTCACAGGTTGACGCTCAACCACTGAGCCACGCTGGCTGGGCTGGTTTGAGTTTTTAACCCCAGTGTGTGTGTGTCTCCCACTCCAACGTCATTCCCAATAGGAGGAGCCTTCTTGGATGCTCCAAAGAATGTACACGATTTCACCCCCACATTATTACTTTTAGATTTTTAATCACATCCAACTTCCAGACTATTCTCCCCCTGAATCCTCCCACTTTCCTTATCCCAACCCCTGCACATTATTTCTTTGAGACGAGGGAAAGTTTTTGTCACAAGTGGCAAAAGTTTGCGTTTATTGAAGACTCCCTGTGTGCAACCTTGCCGACTCACTATGCGTTAAGCCCTTGTGTATGTTCTCTCATTTATTTTTGTATGAAGCGAATGCTGTTATTTACCTAATTTTATCAGTGAGGATGCTGAGAAATAGAGATCGTAACTAGATCAAGTGCCTAGAGCTAGGAAGAAAGCCTATGAAGAGTCATTGATTGGCTGTCTCCTACTGGGGATGGAGCCTGCAAAATCCTGAAATAGAACATTTTTTATTCTATTGCACCCTCTTCCCCCACCCCTCATGCACCCCTCAGTTACCTTGCTCAACTGGAAATTTCCAGCAGAATGACCCTCCCCGCACCCCCCCCCCCCAACATCACCCCCCCCCCACTGGATGGACAGGTAATACCACCTCATTTCACAACAACAGCCTCTTTCTCTGGGCGTTCCAGCGGGCCATTCAGGGTCTGGGAGCATGCAAAAGCAAGGGGGTAGGATTTCAGGCCTCAGCCACTGCTTGGTGGTAATCCCTCCAAGTTAGATATTTAATTAAGCCGAGAAAGGCGGTGTACCCGCTACGAGGCAGCGTGCTCTAGCATCCACCATTTGCTCTCCGGGCCATCATGTATCCCCGGCAGAGAATGGATTTCACCATGAAGCAGAAGGATAGACGCAAAGCGGGCCAAAGTCTGACTCAGCAGGACCTTCCGAATGTAAGAAGGCTGCTTTTTTGTTTCCCAAAATTCACTGAAAAAGAGCAAGAGGCTCCCATTACCGGTATCCAGCGCTGTCACTGAATTGCTATCCCCCCTGAGTCGCTAAACCTGCCCTTGAAGTGAACACATGCAGCCCCCTCTGCTCCCCAGACAGGTATGTGCCCCGCAGACAAGCCAACTTGGGGAAGACTGGCCAAGGCTTGGCTTGCAGGATCCGAGTTGACGTGCGTTGTGTGTGTGTGCGCGTGTTGAGTAATGATTGGAATCTGACTCACGCGAGGAGGAAAGGGTGCATTGGAAGATTTATCTGTGGTCATTTCGGGAAGGCGATAATATCACGAGAGCCTTATTCAGTATCCTGCCGGGGACATATATTCTGTGGGTGCTGGACCATGGTGTTTACCATGTAGAAAAGGAGCAACTCCCAGGAAGTACGCGTGGAAATACTGAAGTTTTCTGTACACACCCACCTCCCACCCCACTCATTCCATCCATCTCTCGTAGTAGGAGGCAGATCATCTGGGTTTGGATTCTGATACGACCTGTGATTGCCAAGATCTCTTGGAGTCTCCGTTCTTTTTACCCCAAAAGATGGAGAAAAGAATATTTACAAAGATGAAGTGAGGAAAATCTTGTACAAACGCCTCACATAATGTCTAGACCAGTGGTCGGCAAACTCATTAGTCAACAGGAGAGCCAAATATCAACAGGGCAACGATTGAAATTTCTTTGGAGAGCCACATTTTGTAAACTTAAACTTCTTCTAATGCCACTTCTTCAGCATAGACTTGCCCAGGCCGTGGTATTTTGTGGGAGAGCCACACTCAAGGGGCCAAAGAGCCGCATGTGGCTCGAGAGCCGCAGTTTGCAGACCACTGGTCTAGACCATTCTAGGTGCTCACTAAACATCAGTGATCTTTCTTTCCCTTTTAGATTCCAGTAGCTGTTGTGTGCCCATACAAGACACTCAGAGCTCATTGAGTTAATTCTTCTCTCTCTCTCTCTCTCTCTCTCTTTCTCTCTCTCTCTCTCTCTGAAATCAATAAAAATAGATTTAAAAAATTAAAGGAAAATAATTTTTAAAAAAAGGAATACAAGTAACATTTTTTTAAAAATCCTATCAATTAGGAGCATAGATTCCTCTTTAAAAAAAAAAAATGCCCTTGTGTATTAAAGTGGCAGCATATTTGTGCCTGTTAACCAGGTTTTATTTCTCTGCTGTTAATTAATCAGCGTGAGGCATCTATAAGCCACATGTGATACTTTAATCCGGCTTCTCGCGTGTCTCTGGGGTTCTGCTCACATTTCATTTGGAGACTTCATTTGCATCTTTAAGAAACCACTTAGGGGAGTTGGAGAAAAACCCAAGTGCCAAGTGGTAAATGAGGACACCACACGCTCGCTCGCCACCCTCCCCTGCTGCTCGGCGAGCCGGCTAATGCACACCAGGCCACGGCCCGGGCCACGTTCACTCCCAGCGTGGAATCGGAATGGCCCTCGGACCACGTGGGCGACTTCCTGACCATCGCTGCCCCACTGTCATGCTTTTTATTAAAGTCATATTTCACAACACGTGTGAACGGAGCATTGCACGGGGAAAGCCCGCCAGGTCCCTGGCATTCTGTGGTGCTTGGCCTCGTGCTGGGAGGAAATTAATCGCCCCTCCTAAAGCTTCATGAAGCACCCCGCATCTGGATCCTCTTAAAGGGGCCCTGCGTGTTGGTGTGGATGAGTGAACAGCGACCAAGCCTCATTGAAATGTTAGAGCTTAAGGGGCCATTGCGTGGACCAGTTATCAACAGGTCTTTAGTACAAGAGGGGCGACCAGGAAATTGAGTTAATATTTATTACTCAATCCCATCACTCGTATGACCTTTCACACAATATGGTCTCCAGCTACAAAGCCGGAGAATCAAAATTCAGGGCTCAATTGGCATCGCCGTGACTATGATTTGTGTGTTTGTACACGGGCTGTAAGCATGGCTTCGTATGTGTCAGGGGTAAACCTCCAGTGGCAATGGCCGTACACAGTAGGAAAGAATAACTTGCAAATCCACACACGTGGTCCTGATTAAAACTAATATTTCAAAAGATAATTGCTGCTTAAGGAACAGTCACCACACCTTCATCTGCATACTTAGTAGCTATAGGTTTTTTGACAAAGATATTGACATTTCTGTAGGTAAGCATGAAAATGCAACATCTTGAACGTGGTTAATTAAACAGTCAAGAGATTTAAGTGCTAACACTGACAACCAACTGATAATTTATTTGTAATAAATGTTTATAATAGATGTGTAAGTAAAGCCAAATGTAAATATGATTTTTTTTATTTTATTACAATATTGCCAAATGGCTAGCATTAAAAAGTTAATGCCATAATTATTTTAAACAGATTCCATAACTGGAAAACATAAATTACGATTCTAATACTTATGAGGCAGATAGGAGAAGCAGTATTTCATAAATTATGTAAATTTGTCTTTACGCAAGACAACTTAGCAGTGTGTTTCCAATTTCTAGAAGTTAACTTAAGCAAATAATAAAGAGTGGGAGGAAAGTTCCAGATACATGAGAATTAATAACAGCCTCATCCATCACACTAAGTTTTGAACATAACAAAAATGTGCCCCAATAAGAATTTGCTGAAGAGAATATATATATTCCATATAAAGTTTTTCTCTCTCTCGATATATAAAGTGTATATATATATATATATGTGTGTGTGTGTGTGTGTGTGTGTGTGTGTACATACTGTGTATATCCTATATATCAGTGTTTTTTTCTATGAAGAAAGAAAGGGTGTTTCAGAAACCTGGCTGTAGGGACTCAAATATTCACATGCCAAAGTTTTATAAATGGCCAAACCGACTACATCCTCAGTGACTGAAGATGCTTGTGTTTGGCGGGGTCTATGGCTGCTACGTGGCTTAAGATCCCGACTCTTCATTCTTCCCGAAGGAATAGCATTCAGTGGGCTGGTGGTCAGAGAAGCAGTTGCAGAATCAGACAAAGGAATCTTCGGAGCTTCTGCCTCCACACTACAGGCTCATTGCATTGTTCCCCTCCATCCTGCCCTCCCCCACTCCCGCCGTTAGTTGAGGAATTTTTAAGTAAGAAAACGATTCCTTTAGACCCCAAAGCTAATTGGAATCAATAGTCAAGGTCTCTTCTCAACCCTCCGAATTAATTGCAAAATGATGTATGTTCCCTTTGATGCCAGACTATAGATTTCTATCTAAAATTTCCCTCCAGGGCCCCCTTTTCAACAAGACGTCAGCTCTGTGTAGTTTGTCATGCCATCCCTTCCCCCACCGCCTTCTTAGCTGTCTCCCCTTGAAGTTTTGTGTCCAAGGCGAAGTTAAAATTAGGCGATGTATTAGCTGTACCGGAGACGAAAAGAACGTGCCTCTAAGATGTACATATTCAAGCACCAGGGGGTCATGGGTAAGGTGCAGGCAGGCCTAACCAGTGTGGCTCAATGGTTGAGCGTTGACCTATGAACTAGCAGGGGTCCTCAAACTTTTTTAAGTGGGGGCCAGATCACGGTCCCTCAGAGAGCTGGAGGGCCAGACTATATGAACTACTAATTCCTACTGTAACACCTCGGCTGCGCTCACTGCCCAAAAAACCTGGCGGGCCGGATCAGACTCCTCTGCAGGCCGCATGTGGCCCGCGGGCCGTAGTTTGAAGACCCCTGAACTAGGAGGTCACGGTTCGATTCCTGATCACATGCCCGGGTTGTGGGCTCGATCCCCAGCGTGGGGCGGGCAGGAGGCAGCCAATCAATGGCTCTCTCTCATCATTGGTGTTTCTATCTCTCTCTCCCTTCCTCTCTGAAATCAATAAAAGTATACTTAAAAATAAAAAGCCACTCCAAGGGTCAAAGTTTCTTTTTGGGTAAATATAAGGATACAAACGACAGTTTCCAGTGCTGACTACAATAGAACACAATAGCAATAGAGAACATCCACAAAATAGTTATCATGCCTGCTCTAAGCATGTTCACATGCCTTTGACCCTCAGAACACCCATAGCGGCTCTCGAGTTATAGGCAAGGAAAAAAGCACAGATAGGGTAGGCTAGCTTCTTGGAGACACACAGCTGGGGAACACAGGGGCAGGCACAGAAGCCCACGCAGCCCCCAGCAGAGCTTGTGTACATTCACCAGAGAGATGGATAGGATGCTCAGTAGCACTGAGGAAGCATTTGACGTTTGTCTTCCTGAAAGGTTACATGTAAATGACATGTGCAATGTACTTAGCTGTGCCTGGCACATGGTACATACAAAAATACCGTGGTGGGGAAAACCAGATTCTACAGCTCCTTTCATTCACAATAAAAATAACACACACACACACACACACACACACACACACACACACACACATATATCTATAGTTTTCAGAGAGGAAGGGAAGGGAGAGGGTAAGAGATAGAAACATCAGTGATGAAAGGAAATTATAATCACTGATCAGCTGCCTTCTGCACTCCCCCTACTGAGGATCAAGCCTGCAACCCAGGCATGTGCCCTGACCAGAGCCGAACCATGACCTCCTGGTTCATAGGTCGACACTCAACCACTGATCCATACCGTCGGGGCAAAAAAAAAAAAAAAAAATAACCTTTCAAAACTTCTGAAGTTTCTTCTCAGCCTTGAAAGAGACCTTCCCCGGGCGAGAAAGAGGAAACCAGAAATCCTCCCCATTGAACAGAAGGAGCGTTTGCTTTATAAAGGTACATTCTATTTCGGCCGTGACAGATAAAAATCAAAGTATGAAAAGCGAACGTGAGCCGAAGAACAGAGGGTCTAGACAGCAGCCCGCGGGGGAGCTCAGGCCGGGCCCGGGGAAGGCCCGGGAGCCGGATTCGGAGCCGGCTGCATGGACGTCTCCAGGAATTGGCCAGGGCCTGCACATCTGGAAAAATGAAGGTCCGGGATGAATTATGCAAGGATCATCTTGCACTTGCACAGGCATTCCTGTTTATTCGCCGCCTGCTGAGGAGCGTGAAGAGGAAAACCCGGTTCGCACCTGGCGTTTCATTTAGGAGGGATTGCTCCCCGCGCTGAAGGAAAAGCCATCTGAGCTCGGCTGGGCCTGGCTCCGCTCTGGGCCCCAGAGGCCAAGCAGAGAGCACTCACAGGGAGCACCTGGCACATGATGGTGCAGTGTGCTCTGCGGGCGTGCCTGTGCGGTGTGTGTGTGTGTGTGTGTGTGTATGTGGGGCGGGGGAAGATGCGTGTGAACGCAGCCACCCCTCTGTGCAGGCTGCAGATGCAGCCCGAGTGGGAGAGGCCCAAGCACATCTGGCGCAATTGCTAAGCTTCTCCCTTTCCCCAGGCTTCTCCATCCATGTCACCAACAGCTAAGGCACTGCACTGAGCTCCCATCCCAGCACCCCAGGGGAACCCCCCGCCCCCCACTGCTCCCACACACGCATGCTTTCCTTTTGGTTGAATTCATCTTACTCCCTGGGTTTGGCAAAATCTGGAAAACCAGCCCTGACTGGTTTGGTTCAGTGGATAGAGCGTCGGCCTGCGGACTGAAGGGTCCCAGGTTCGATTCTGGTCAAGGGCATGTACCTTAGTTGCGGGCACATCCCCAGTAGGGTGTGTGCAAGAGGCAGCAGATGGATGTTTCCTTCTCATCGATGTTTCTAACTCTCTATCCCTCTCCCTTCTCACTATAAAAAAATCAATTAAATATATTTTTTCAAAATCTGAAAAACCAGTCCATCCTGTTAGCACTAACGTCTCGGTTTAGGGTGGATGTTCGTCGAGTTATCTCATTGAGCCCTGTGTTGGTTTTTTTTTAAATGAGGTTCTTTCTACCACAGAACCCTCTTGTCTTCCAGGCAAGCCCCACCTCTTTGTAAGCGAAACAGAAATGTCCCTGGTATGTGTAGCCTGCGGATGTTCACGTTGTTGAAAGATGCTCATTTAACCCAGCCAGATGGTGCTGACCTCGCCGCCGCTCTCCGGGAGGGACCGGATGCTTTTATCTCGCTCGGAAAGGGAGCTTGCAGAGCAGGCAAGCTGGGAAATTACTTTAGTGACTAGAGGTCCTGTGCATGAAATTCATGCAGTTGGGGTGGGGGGGTCCCTCAGCCCGGATTGCTAGAGGTTGCAGGCCAGGCCAAGGGACCCCACCAGTGCACGATCAGGGCTGGGGAGGGATATGGGAGGTTGACCAGCCTGGGAGGGACCGCAGGAGGGCTCCAGGGCATGTCCAGCCCATCTTACTCAGTCCCAACCGGCTGGACCCCAGCAGCAAGCTAACCTACCAGTCAGAGCGTCTGTCCCCTGGTGGTCAGCGCACATCATTGTGAGCGGTTGAGCAACATTAGCATATAATTAGCATACTATGCTTTGATTGGTTGAACAGATGACCGGACGACCAGACACTTAGCATATGAGGCTTTTATTATTTCGGATGAGGGTACTGGTTCTACCTCGCCAAAGATTTATTCGAATGCTGGTTTCATATATCCCATCTAATATTACCCTCTCAGCATCCTTATGAAGTAGGAATTGATAATTCTTAAAATCACTTTTTTTTTTTTTTCCCAGATGAGGAATAAAGGCTTAGAGATTTAAAAAGAATATTTTTTTGGGGGTGGGGGATAATCCTTATTTTAGAGCAGCTGCCTGATGGGGCATGAGCTGTGCTCCCTGTCCAGTCCGTCCATGCTGGACCCGCACACACATAACCCAGGGCCTTGCTCCCGGGCCAAAAGCAAAATGGAAAAGATGTTTTTTTCTCCAGAGATACCAAATATTTGGAGACTGCGAGCCTCCGCCAGAAAGCCTGGTCTTAAGGCCAGATGATGTAAAAGCAAAGGTTTTTATTTTTTATTTTTTTAATTTCAAGGGCCTCGATTGAAGAATGCGGCTTGTGCTGAGTTCCAAGCAGTTCATATGGCCACAGTCCCTCCGTGCACAGAATTGGGGCAGGGGAGGTCCTCAGAGGGGAGTGGGTCTGGATTCACTTAGCCTAGGCCAGCACATGCAGACTGCTCGTGTGCACATGGCTAGCTCCGGACCTTATTAAAATGTAAGTTTATTTTCGGGGTAAAGGACAGCATGATCTAGATAATGTTTGGTATCATGTAATAAAAGCAGAGTTAGTTCCCAAAGGTCCTTTCAAAATATTCTTATTGATTTCAGAGAGGAAGGGAGAGAGAGAGAGAGAGAGAGAGAGAGAGAGAGAGAGAGAGAGAGAGAGAGAGAGGGAGAGAGAGAGAAATAGAAATATCAATGATGAGAATCATTGATCTACTGCCCCCTGCACGCCCCCTACTGGGGATCAAGCCCACAGCCTGGACATGTCCCTGATTTGAATTGAACCGTGACCTCCTGGTTCATAGGTCGACACTCAACCACTGAGCCCGCACTGGCTGGGCTGTTCTCAAAGGTCTTAGGAAAAAGAGTAATTTTCAAGATGGGTTAAATGCAACAATTTGAAGGCCAACAAAGTCTCCAAGAGTTAGCATTCCTCATCTGGAAACCCTATAAAACCAATTATCTTTGAGACATATCTTCTGTTTGCAGTTTGGTTTAATCTGAGAGGCTGGGAATCAATTGATTTTCATAGCGTTCCTGCGTTTTGCTGACATTGATTTAGGAAAGAGAACTTTTTAAAAAATCCCTAAACTTTCAAAATTATTTCTCACACTTCCAGCACTGTATCCCAACTTGATTTAAGTTGAGGTTTGGTTCTCTTAGTTAACCCAAAATTTTCCTCATTATGCATGAGATACAGGCACATCTGGCTCAATTGTTAGCTCCTCTCTTTGCCAAGATAATTCCATAAATGTCACCAACAACTAACGCACCGTGCTGAGCTCCTAGAACCGTGGTCGGCAAACTGCGGCTCTCGAGCCACCTGCGGCTCTCTGGCCCCTTGAGTGTGGCTCTTCCACAAAATACCACAGCCTGGGCGAGTCTATGTTGAAGAAGTGGCATTAGAAGAAGTTTAAGTTTAAAAAATGTGGCTCTCCAAAGAAATGTCAATCGTTGTACTATTGATATTTCGCTGCGTAGACGGATGAGTTTGCCGACCACTGTCCTAGAAGCACAGGGACCTCAAAAATAATTTTTAAACATTTTTTTTCTCCTGTGTAAGTTAAATACATAGATGCTATTACTTCATCAGACTGCCGGGGCCCGAGAGTGTTCCGCCTTAATGTGGAGAGAATATTAACGATAGGTATGTTTTAGCAGGGACTCGGGTGATTTTAATGCCCAGGGGTTGAAATCACTGGTCCTTTTACTTGTGAGCATTTGGAGAATATTCACTGTATCTGTGCTCCAAGCCCGGCAGGGCTAGGATTGAGAAATGCAGGAAACTTTTACCCTAACGGTCTTACCTCCAGAAATTCTTGCTCTGCTGACCGAGAATTCAACATCTCCGCTTTTGTTTCTATTGTTCTACCCGCTGTGCTGGGTGTCTCTTACGGAATCTGGGGCCCTGGCTTTGCCTTGAAGAATGGGCTTGTGTGTGAGAGTTAAGTGCACCCACCTGTTCCACCGAGTGGCCACGGGAAACATTTTGTGCATGTGCTCTGGGGGGGTGGAGGGGAAGGGAAGACATTTATCTTGGCTTTCTGCTTCCTACGATGACCCAAGGCTTTCATTTTAATAAAGAATTTCTCTCTTGGCAGAGCAGGAAAACAGATGGGCCGTCTCTAAGTGCCTAATGTGCGCTTCCTGCACACTGTTCTGGAGGGCAGGCGTGCGGGGAAGGGAAGGGAAGGGAACTCAGGCTGTGAGAAGCAGTGGGCGCCCGGGATGGCTGCCATGTGCGCACAGCGATGGCTTTTCCTGATTCCCCGTCTCCATCTCCGTCCTCACAGGATCTGTAGCAGGGGTCTTCAAACTATGGCCCACAGAAGAGTCTGATCCGGCCCGCCAGGTTTTTTGGGCAGTGAGCGCAGCCGAGGTGTTACAGTAGGAATTAGTAGTTCACATAGTCCGGCCCTCCAGCTCTCTGAGGGACCGTGATCTGGCCCCCACTTTAAAAAGTTTGAGGACCCCTGTGTAAGAGCAACTGGTGCCCAGAGAGATCGGATTCTTCCAGCCAGTGAGGGACCAGCTTACACAACTGGGAAGGGTTCTTCAAGAACTGGCATCCAAGGCCAGATGCCCCTAATACCCTTGTAGCTAATTCTGGCAAACTCATTAGCGAAGTTCTCCTGCAATTCATATAAGCTGCTTAAGGAGTAACCCTCACATGCTTTCTCGGGCTTCCTCGAAACCAAATATGCTGATTTGAACTCCCTGCAGGCCGTACAGATGACAATTATGACCAGTCTTTCCCAAAAGGTAATTGTGAATTTAGGGGGGAAATGCCATATATGATTTCAACAAAATATATATTGTGCAGGGTCTAGCATTTAAATTGTAATCTATAATAATAAAAGAGTAATATGCTCATTAGACCGGACATCCTTCTGGACAAAGCTGGGGCTTCGAGGGAAGCCCAGGTCCAGGGTGCCAGAGGGAATTCTGTGCTGGCAGCCAGGGGAAGGAAGGCCTACTGTTGCACAAATTTTGTGACACACACACACACAGACACACACACACACACACACACACACACACACATATATATATATTGATGTTTCTAGCTCAGTATAGAATTGATGCATGAATTTGTGCACCGGTGGGTCCCGCGAGCCTCGACAGGAGGAGGGGACATAGGCGGTTGGCCGGCCTGCCTGCTGGTCGAACTCCTGGTCAAGGGAACAATTTGCATATTAGTCTTTTATTATATAGGATATACACTGAGTGGCCAGATTTTTATGCATTCAGAGATCATCATCATCTGGCCACTCAGTGTATGCTTTTATTGATTTCACAGAGGAAGGGAGAGGGAGAGAGAGAAACATCATTGATGAGAGAGAATCACTGATCGGCTGCCTCCTGCACATCCACTGGGGATCAAGCCCACAACCCGGGCTACGTGCCCTGACCGGGAATCGAACCTGTGACCTCCTGGTTCTTAGGTCAATGCTCAACCACTGAGCCCCGTGGACAGGCAGTAAGGCACCTTTCTGGCTCACGTGATTGGAGACCCACAAGAAAAGCAGGCCAGGGGGTGTGCTCAGTCTAAAGGTTCTGGTCCCGTTTCTTGATGCTGCTCTGGGCCGTGTCCTCCTGCGTGTGCCGGCACCAGCCTCACTCGGAGCACGCAGCCCCTGCCTTTGCAGCCCATATTTGTGCATTTGGATGTCCCGGGCGCCGGAGCGCGTCATTTCTGGAAAGTCTCTCAGACAAGTAAGGAAAAACACTCCCTGCAAACGTCTTCTCACCTCCCGCCCGACTCCTGTTGTTTCTCCTTCAGACCGAGTGGAATTCCAGGAACTTCTCCTTTGTTTGCAGGTCTGAGAACCGGAGGTCAGCGTCAGCCCCTTGTGGGTGGATTAAGGGGAGATTTATGACATCTGTGTGCCGCGCAGGGAAGAGTTAGACAGGGGTCCTCAAACTTTTTAAAGTGGGGGCCAGATCACGGTCCCTCAGAGAGCTGGAGGGCCGGACTATATGAACTACTAATTCCTACTGTAACACCTCGGCTGCGCTCACTGCCCAAAAAACCTGGCGGGCCGGATCAGACTCCTCTGCGGGCTGCATGTGGCCCGCGGGCCGTAGTTTGAAGACCCCTGAGTTAGAGCGACTAGTGCCGCTGATCACGGAACAGCCAGCTTTCTGGCTCTTCCCAGTGTCATTGTGTGTCAGTGCCAGTGGGTGTCCCTGGGCCATTGGTGCATCTGAGCTCCCACTGAGCTTCTCTCTCTCTGGATGGGAGCTCAGTTTAAAAAACGTGGCTCTCCAAACAAATGTCCATCGTCGTCCTGTTTGATATTTGGCTCTGTGGACTAATGAGTTTGCCGACCATGATGTCTTTCTTGTATGAGAAAGCCTTGCCCTCTGGAATTCGTCATGTTTTCCTCCAGCCCTCTCTCCTCCTGGGGCCTTATAGAAAACTGGGATTATTCTTCTCGTCCTGTTTCTTGTTCCGGCATGGACATACAAGTTCTTTGCATCCATCCCATGCTACCTGGACACTGAGTTTCTCTCTAAAGCAGTGCTTGTTCTTGGAAGGTGTGTGTGTGTGTGTGTGTTGGGTGCTGTTCCAGGAATTAGCGACGGGAACCTGAGTGGGTATAGTCGAGAGATAGGTTGTATTTGATCCAGAAATGAAGGGGGGAACAGAGGCATTCTTAAAGAAAGATTCAAGGGGGGTCTGTCCCCTCTGCAGTCGTAAGAGACATGAGCTCGGAACAGGAACATTTTCTGGAAGGTGCCACTGGGCTTGGAGCACTGACGCATTTATCATGGCCAGCACTCGGCGCCTTCTGCTAACCAGGCTGAATCATTTGTAATTGGGGAGACGTATTTTAGGGAATTTGCGTGCCTCCGATTCCTTGATTGTGAGAGTGAAACGGGTCCTTTAAAAAAAAACAAACAACACACCTCTCTCTGATATGGGATAGAAGTTTTCTAAACAGGGGTAAGAAATCCTACAGTTCACACTTGTAGAACATGGTTCTCTGCTAGAGAGTGAGGCAGGGTGGATTTTATTACTTTTAAATTATTTTTTATTTTTTTTTTCAATTACAGTTGGCATGCAGTATTAGGTTAGCTTCAGGTGTTCAACATAGTGATTAGACATCCCTATACCTTACAAATCGATCATCCTGCTAAGTCTGATACCCTCCTGGCACCATATTATTGACTATCGATATATTCAAAAAAGGAGAGATTTCAGCAGAGATATAATGCTCAAATTTAACGGTGTGTGTGTGAATGCAAACTGGCTCCTGATAAAATGCTTAAGCATTCTCCCCACTCAATCTTGCTAGGTATCCCAATCTTTTTTGAAAAAAAAATATATTTTATTGATTTTTTTACAGAGAGGAAGGGAGAGAGATAGTTAGAAACATCGATGAGAGAGAAACATCAACCAGCTGCCTCCTGCACACCTCCCACTGGGGATGTGCCCGCAACCGAGGTACATGCCCTTGACCGGAATCGAACCTGGGGGGAGGGCCCTCACCGCTGCCCAAGGTGAGACTCTTGTCCTTGGCAAAGAGACCCCAAGCATCCCGGGGCCCGGGGTGGAAAAAGAGTCGGGCTGCCAGGACCGTAAGTAGGTGTGAATTCTGAATCCAGGTGACTAATACGGCGTAGTGACCCCAAGCCAACCAAATGAAATAGAAGGCTCTTGGCTTAATAGGGCCCAGATCGGGGCCCATTAAAAGTGCCTGCTGGGCCCTAGCCGGTTTAGCTCAGTGGATAGAGCATCGGCCTGCGGACTGAAAGGTCCCAGGTTCGATTCCGGTCAAGGGCGTGTACCTTGGTTGCAGGCACATCCCCAGTGGGGGGGCATGCAGGAGGCGGCTGGACGATGATTCTCTCTCATCGATGTTTCTAACTCTCTATCCCTCTCTCTTCCTCTCTGTAAACAATCAATAAAATATATATTTTAAAAAAGTGCCTGCTGAGCCCAGCTGGCATGGCTCAATGGTTGAGCCTGCAACGGAGGTACATGCCCTTGACTGAGAATTGAATCCGCATCCCTTCAGTCTGTGGATCGACGCTCCAACCAATGAGCCACACCGGCCAGGGCTGTAGAACTTTTATACAATTTAAAAAGAGAAACACATGGCACTATACTTGTTTGTAGGGACATATATATTAAAATATTTTAGGAAATAATTTATGATGAATAGAGAAATGAGTAAGGGAGTAAGAAACTTCAATTTTATACTTAATTCCTTTTTTTTTATCCCGGATTTTTTAAAAATGTAAAAACACTTTAAATCAAAATCGGCAAAATGTTAATATTTGTTCATCTGGGCCCACAAGTCAATTTTACATTGTTCTCTGTGCTTTTCTGTTTTTCATTAAATAATTCACAAACTTCAGAAACAGTGAAACAGAACCAACTGTGTGTGTGTTTCCTTATTGTTAGATTGCATGCGGATATTTTTTTTTCCCCAGAGCAAGACTGACACATGATCCTTCCCATGAATGAAAATTCCCACTTCAATGACTCAATTAGTCAAAATAAGCTAACATGCTCCTATGTGGTTTAGGTACATAATCCTCCAGCTAATGGCAATAAATCACATTGTTATGTTTTTACAATGCGCGATGCCCAGACATAAAAAGATGTTGAAGAAGCATACCAAGTTAAAAAAAAAAACAAAACACACAAGTGGGGACAAATTATCAAGATATAGAGGATGACACGGTAAGTCCCTTCTTTAAGTACAATTGTGAAGGAGTTTGCTTTGGCATTCGTGCCCACCGGGCTGTCTGGGCCGGAAGCGACAGAGAACACACGTGACTAGGGCTCCCATCATTGCCAACAGGCATTATTTCACGCAACAGGAAGTAGGTGGTTGATCAGGGCTTGTTGCTATCATCAACTCTCTTTGCCTCTCTGTTCTGCCCGCCTGGGCGCGAGCTTCCCCCTCGGGCTGGCCAACTCTCAGCTCTTGGGGCAGAATTGGCTTAGAGACCCATTCCAGATCCCCCATGATCTGCTTAGGTAGATCCAGGTGGCTCAAGCACCGTTTCCTCTAGGCCAGTGGTCGGCAAACTCATTAGTCAACAGAGCCAAATAGCAATGACTGAAATTTCTTTAGAGAGCCACATTTTTTAAACTTAAACTTCTTCTAATGCCACTTCTTCAAAATAGACTCGCGCAGGCCGTGGAATTTTGTGGAAGAGCCACACTCAAGGGGCCAGAGAGCCACACATGGCTCGCGAGCCCCAGTTTGCCGACCACAGCTCTAGGCCCTCCCTTGGGTTCATTCTCTCACCCTCAGCTGGCATCTGCACTCACCCGTTTGCTTACAACCTTGTTTTTCTTGTTTCTATAAAAATTTGAAGAGCAAAATTTTATTGCTATTCATTCATTCATTCATTCATTCATTGATTCATTTAAAATCTGGTCTCATCAACACAGAGATCATCAGGAAATACACCAGCTGTAGCCACCCAGATAGAACTGAGGAGTACTAGGTTGCAAGGTATGAAGTCACCTGATTCTTCTCCATTTACCTTCCTCCTCTTTCATCCTCCTGGAAGTCAGCTCATTGAAGAAGATTTGGAAAACACACACACCAAGGAAAAATAGACTTGGTCCTTATCTCAGAAAATCCAGAGAGAAGTGCTTTCATTAAAAGTTTGGAAGTCAGTCTGGCCGGTGTTGCTCAGTGGTTGACCCAGGAGGTCACAGTTCAGTTTTCCTCCAGGTCAGGGCACATACCCCGTTTGTGGGCTCGATCCCCAGTAGGTTCCGTGCTGGAGGCAGCCGATCAATGATTCTCTCATCATTGATGTCTTCATCTCTCTCTCCCTCTCCTTTCCTCCTTCTGAAATGAGTAAAAACATTAAAAAAAAAAAATTGGGCCAAAACCAGTTTGGCTCAGTGGTTAGAGCGTCAGCCTGCGGACTGAAAGGTCCCGGGTTCCATTCCAGTTAAGGGCCTGTACCTTGGTTGCGGGCACATCCCCAGTGGGGGGTGTGCAGGAGGCAGCTGATCAATGATTCTCTCCCATGGATGTTTCTAGCTCTCTATCCCTCTCTCTTCCTCTCTGTGAAAAATCAATTATATATATGTGTGTATATATATATATATATATATATATATATATATATATATATATATATATATATAATTTTTTTTTTTAAAGTTCGGAAATCATTTATCATATTTGTTTGAAGAAATATGTTGGCCTTATATTGGTTTTCTATGGCATATTCTTGCCGAAAGAGGAACAGTCGTCAAAGATTTTGTAAGGGCTTGGTTTATTTTATTTTATTTTTTGTCTTCCCCCTCCACCCCCATCGCCGCCGCCCCTCTTAAGCAGCAAGTCAGTACCTGTCTGATGAGTCAGTGTGGATTCAGCGGGCACAGCCATCCAAACGCGAAGGGATTAGGGTTCACTCCACCGTGTCTGGCTCCACTTCAACCCAAGGACCCAAATTGGGAGAACAAATCCGAGCTCACAGGCACGGACTTGCCTGTGTGACTCATCCAGCCCTCTCTCTCCTGGAACCCTGAGACCGCGAGGGGCGTGGCTGGAAGGGAGTGTCCCCCCAAAAAAGAGCAGGGATGGAAACTCTGACGTCAGTGCGCTGCCTTTTCTGGGCTAACAGCACCCCATTTGGCCAAAGCGTGACCTTTCCTTGAAGTCGAGACGCAGGGAGCTGGAGCGTCAGGCTGCAGAATGATCCCATGGGAGCTGACATAGACCTTATCATCTCTGCTATTATCAGTCACTAAAGAGGGGACACTTTAAGCCATTGGGAATACGCTTGACGTTGCCACCTCTCTACCCATCTTTGAACATTCTTGCTCTTTTTTATTTTTATTTTTTAATATATTTTTATTGATTTTTTTACAGAGAGGAAGGGAGAGGGATAGAGAGTGAGAAGCATCACTGAGAGAGAAACATCGATCAGCTGCCTCTTGCACACCCCCTACTGGGGATGTGCCCGCAACCAAGGTACATGCCCTTGACCAGAATCGAACCTGGGATCCTTGAGTCCGCAGGCCGATGCTCTATCCACTGAGCCAAACTGGTTAAGGTTATTCCTACTCTTTAAAAAAAAAAATTATATCTTGCCAAAACTGGTAAAAAAAATAAATAAAAATGATATATATATATGTATATATATATAATTTATATATATAATTTATATATATAATTTATATATATATAATTTATATATATATATTCTTTATTGATTTCAGAGAGGAAGGGAGAGGGGGAGAGAGATAAAAACATCAATAATGAGAGAGAATCATTGATCGCTGCCTCCTGCACGCCCCCTATTAGGGATCGAGCCCACAACCTGGGCTTGTGCCCTGACTGGAAATTGAACCCTAACCTCCTGGTTTATAGGCCAATGCTCAACCCCTGAGCCACACTGGTCAGGCAACTGTTAAATATTTATCTTGTGTTGGGGGCGTGTCCTGAGCATTGTATAATATTGTCAGCATCTCTGGCCTCTACCCACTCCATGCCAGCAGCCTCTTTCCCAATGAGAGGAGAAATGTCACCCAAGATGGAGCCGGTGTGGCTCCGTGAATAGAGCATCGGCCTGCAGACTGAAGGGCCCCAGGTTCGATTCCGGACAAGGGCATGTACCTTGGTTGCAGGCACATCCCCTGCCAGTATGGGGTGTGCAAGAGGCAGCTGATGGATGTTTCTCTATCATCAATGTTTCTAACTCTCTATCCTTCTCCCTTTCTTTCTGTAAAAAATCAATAAAATATATATATTTTTTAAAAAGATATGTCACCCGATGTTGCTGAATGCCCTCTGGAGAGCTGGGCGGAATTGCCTTTGGTTGAGAATCACTGCCTTTAACATTTATCTTTGGGAGCCAGGTTGCTATTGTTTGCAACTGTAGCCTTAGAAACAAATAACAGATCCCAACATCTGATCTGGGGGCGTGCATACACACACACACACACACAACACAGACACACACCACACACACACACACAACACACACACACGACACACACAACACACACACACACACACACACACACACACACACACGTAGCGTCTTCTTTATACTGCTATTTGGGATTCCTGGGTGCCTAGCAAATTAAAAACTAACCTGTTTTGTTTAATTTTGCTGCTGTGCTTTAGGGGAAAAGCCACGTGACCTGGGTGTGCATGGGTGAGACAGAGCGATGTATTTTCATCATAGAATTTGAATGTGGAGCAATCACATGCAATTAAGTTAAAGGCTACTCTGTTTAACATGCACTGGACATAACATAGTCAGCAGGTTGCACACTGTGGAAGATAGATTTTCATTAGCAGGCCCATAAAATGTATTTCTCGCACGAAATGACCTGGATTTGCGAGTTGATGGGAGGCATGTAAATTGCGGAGTGCCATTAACTAAGGTGTAATATGGCCAACCTCATTTTTTTTACTGCCATTTTCTTAATTTAAGCACATCTGTTACATTGCCTTTTTTTTTTTTCAATTGTGTTTTGGTTAGTATGTTACTGTCATGGTTTCTGCCATGGCTGGTGGACATAATATGAAGAAGAATGTCATGCTCCCTGCCAGGCTGGAGAGAGCAGAGATGGGCAATTTGACAGGCTCTAGCTTGGGCATACCCAGTGGGATGATGGGAAAAAATTATGGAATCTGTTTTCTCGCTGGCTCAAATGGAGCTCTCCCTGTTCATTTTCTAGTACCTACCCGACCGTCCATCTCTTTTCATAATAATTCATCACGTAACCATTTTAAAGATCCTGTTAAATTCATCTTTTTATTCTTTCAGACAACGTATTCCTTCTGCCCTTTCTTTTTGCCAGTAATCTGTCTGCCTCCGTTCAAATTCTAGCTTCCCACTTTAGAAGCTGGAAAATTTACTTTGACTCGGCAGTGATCATCAAAATACGTAAAACTAGAGGCCCAGTGCACGAAATCCGTGCAAGGGGCTCAGCCCCGGCTTTGTTCGGAAGGTCGTCCAGATGGTCGTAATGCTATTCAGTCTAATTAGCATATTAGCTCTTTATTATGTGGGATTAGTGAGACACGAACATATGGCAGCATTACCCAGCAGCAGATATTGCAGATTTGAGCCTTAACTTGGGAGCCACTGAATCATGGGAAAGCAGGGGTGGGAAGGGGTCAAAGAGGGTCACAGGGGGGTGGGGTGACCCAGGGTAGGGTCTGTAGCAGCCAGAGTACAGAAGCTTCTCAGACTTGCCACTGGTATATCTTACCAGCAGTACGCTGGATATACCAAGCCTGATTAAGCTTCGCTTGCCTCATACAAAATGGAAATCAAAATACTGACTTGCGTATTTGAAACTTCCTTAGAGAGTAAATATTAAAAGCTCTCATGCCAAGCATAAAATTATAACTATGAGTGGTGATGGATGTTAAGTATATTTATCACGTGGTCATTTCACAATATATACAAATCGTTAGGTTATACACCTGAAGCTAACGTTATGTGTCAACTATACAAAAAAAGTTGTATGCAGGTTGCTAAAATTCCAATGTTATTCTCCTTTTAACATAAAGAGAGAATGTATCTCATTGTATATGTTTCCTCTCACAATGGACACTAGACGACTATTAGGAAAATGAGTCAAGTTCATGGTCCAGTCTCATTTCCACTGGACCAGATGTGGTAAGACATGGATCCGAGACTCAACTCTGCCCCCTATAGGCAGGACCTTGACCAAAGCACTTCTCTGCACCTAACACATTGCGGACGGATCACGAAAAGTCTCGCTTCCTATTACACAGTGTTTTACAAAGTCTCATACTTTAAAAAGATATTAGCTTACACCGTAAGAACATGTAATAAATAACTTCAAAATGCAACGGGTATGTACTTTAAAGCGTGCCTTTAACATTTATGTAAAACGTCTTTTGTACTCATCCGATAGAAACTTATCTGGCCACTGGGTAAAGCTAGCAATCAAACCACTAGTCCGCAATGTGTTTAAGTTCCTTCCCAACAAAATAAGGGATGTGTCCTAGACAGTATTCCATGTTGCTGCAAGATTGAGCATCTCATGCCGCCAAGTCATTAAGGGCTGTTGAAAAACAACCAGCGCTCAGAATGCTTGGTCACAATCTGTGATTAAAGAAGAAAACCGATGCCATACTTCTCTAAGCCTGGCCCATTCGGGGCAGGTGGAGGAGGAGGCAGAAGTGGGGGTGAGATGGGGGAGGGAGGGATGCAGGCGATTCTCCCAGCTGCTCTTATAATGAGGAAATAATGACTTAATGTCTGGGCAATTTGTAAAGCAGCTGCCAGTGGGGCAGGGAGACAGCTGTTCTTAAAAAAAAAAAAAAAGAATTGGGCTCTTTCTCTTCTAGATCCCATAGTGCACAAATGAGCAATGCAGTTTCAAAAATCAGTGATTAATTCCCAGGAAGTGATGTCTTAGGACCCCTTAATGAGCACGGGGCTGAGGGGTTGATGAAGTTTCAAAACTCACATTTTAGAAACCAATCTTAAAAACATGAGAATCTCCCCAGCCTGTGTGGCCCAGTGGTTGAGTGTTGACCTATGAGACAGGAGGTCACAATTTGATTCCCAGTCAGGGAACATGCAGGAGGCAGCCAATCAGAGATTCTCATCTTTGATGTTTCTATCTCTTTTCCTCTCCCAAATCAATGAAAATTTTGTGCCTACAGAAATGTGTATTTGTATCCTAGTTGGTTTGGCTCAGTGGGTAGAGGGTCGGTCTGCAGACTGAAAGGTCTCAGGTTCGATCCAGGTCAAGGGCACTTACCTTGGTTGTGGGCACAACCACAGTGGGGGGTGTGCAGGAGGCAGCTGATCGATGATTCTCTCTCATCGATGTTTCTAATTCTCCATCCCTCTCTCTTCCTCTCTGTAAAAAAAAAAAAAAAATCAATCAAATATATTTTAAAAAAAGAGAGCAACATGCTAATTGACCATATTTTTGTGACAGCCCACCGAGCCAATCAGGAGTGAGTATGCAAATCAACCCAACAAAATTGGCGGGTTAATTTGCATACACAGGCACTGAGCAGCCAGGGGCGTTCCATGCCGCCCCAGACACTCCGGGCCTCTGGGCAGCGTGGGAAGGCAGAAAGGCGGCTCCAGCCAGAGCACAGGCGGTGCCGGCAGCCAGGGGAAGGAAGGCCCATTCTGGCACGCATCTTCATGCATCGGGCCTCTAGTTTTAAGTAAAACCAATAAATCCATTCAGCTGTAAGAAATCCGCTTTCCACTGATAAAGCGCATGTGTTCGTTTTCCCAACATCAAACGGCCTTCGCTCACCACCCTGAGTTTTAACCTGAGCTGTCAGTGGTCCAGGCGGGACCTGTGCAGAATCACGCATCCTGAGAAGATGCAGAAGCCCGTCTCGCCGTCCATCCCCCTGGCAGGCAGGCAGGAAGCAGCAACCTAATCTCATCATCTCCAGATGGAGCAAGCTCTGCTGTGCGACCAACCTGTTTAGCTCAAGAGCAGCTCCGGCCGCCTTCCCCCAGCTGTCTAAATAGCTCTCAGCTCCCACCCCGTCTTCCTCCTCTTCCTCCAGGAATCCTGCTCGGGGCCTTCAGGACACTCTGACCTCTGTCCCCTGTCCAGGCTCCCAGCATCCTTTGCATCTGGGCTGCACACTTGGGAACTTGTTTTGATTATCTTGTACAGACTTCTGGTTCATTTTATTTTTTAAATATATTTTATTTATTTATTTATTTATTTATTTTTTTTTACGGAAAGGAAGAGAGAGGGATAGAGACTTAGAAACATCGATGAGAGAGAATCATCAATCAGCCGCCTCCTGCACACCCCCTAATGGGGATGTGTCTGCAACTATGGTACATGCCCTTGAATCAACCTGGGACCCCTCAGTCCATGCTCTATCCACTGAGCCAAACCTGTTTCGGCCTTCTGGTTCATTTTAAACCAATGTTTGTTTGCTGGCGTTGGAGACCATATTGGAGGCCATTGTTTGGCCCCTGCAGAGCTTAGCATTATAAAAGAAGTGTTAGTCCTAGTTGGTTTGGCTCAGTGGATAGAGCATCAGCCCACAGATGGAGGATCCTGGGTTCGGTTCCGGTCAAGGGCATGTACCTCCATTCCAGGCTTGATCACCAGCCCTGGTCAGGGCACATGCAGGAGGCAACCAATTGATGTGTCTCTCTCACATGGATGTTTCCCTCTCTCTGTCTCTCTCCCTCCCTTTCATTCTCTCTAAAATTTAATGGAAAAATATCCTGTGCATTTTGGGATGCTTAGCAGAATATTTGACCTCTACCCACGAGATGCGTCCCCTCCATCATGACAATCAAAAAAAGTCCTCAGCCAAAACCGGTTTGGCTCAGTGGATAGAGCATTGGCCTGCGGACTGAAGGGTCCCGGGTTCGATTCCGGTTAAGGGCATGTACCTTGTTGCGGGCACAATCCCCAGGATTAAGATTATATATTAAGATTATATATTAAGATTATATATTAAGATTATATATTAAGATTATATATTAAGCCAAAACCAGTTTGGCTCAGTGGATAGAGCGTCCACCTGCGGACTGAAGGGTCCCAAGTTCAGTTCCGGCCAAGGGCATGTACCTTGGTTGCGGGCACATCCCCAGTAGGAGGTGTGCAAGAGGCGCAGCTGATCAATGACTCTCTCTCATCGATGTTTCTAACTCTCTATCTCTCTCCTTTCCTCTCTGTAAAAGAATCAATAATATATATATATATATATATATATATATATATATATATATTTTTTTTTTTTTTTTTTAAAAGATTATATATTAAGATGCAAACTGGAAAGCTAGGTTCTTTCCCAGCGGCTCACGCCAGGCCCGTGCTAGACCTCCACGTGAGAATCTCTGGAGTGGGATCCAGCATACGTAAAGGCCCATAAGTTTTTACAAGGTGCATTCAGGGCTGGGAACCATTGTCAGCAGTGGCCGGAGCCAGCTCTCTTGGCCTGAGCGTCACTGCTCTCACTGCCTGCTTAACCTGCTCCGCTGGAAATGTTTCTGTCGCTTCACATGTACGCAGAAGCCACCCTTCTGTCGCTCCGAGCCCTTCCTCACACGTTTGAGATCGCCACCAACCAATATTGATTTATTCCCCGCGGCGTTGGAGATGGCCCTCAAGGAGCCATAAATATTTGCTGTCAGTTCGAGCATCCTTTGTTGGCGATGGTTCTGTTTTTAAAATATCGCAGGGCTTATGGCAAGGAGCCGGTTTCCAGATGTGAATGCTACGTCAAGTACTTTCAAAATGTTTAGTGCTTGAAACAGCTAGGATCTATTTTAAGGAAACACTTGCTCCCTGTGTCTTATTTTCCCCTTGTAGTCTTTGGAGGGGATTGGGGGGTCGGGGGTTTAAGAACAGGGGTACCTTTTCTGTTGACCCAGAGGAGCGCAGGGCTGGGATGAGGAATTTGTGATACCAGCTTTCCCCTGAGAATCGCCTTCGGCTGGAGTTCCTGCCAGTACTTCTCTCTCCCTCCCTCCCTCCCTCCCTCCTCTTTCTTTCTTTCTTTCTTTCTTTCTTTCTTTCTTTCTTTCTTTCTTTCTTTCTTTCTTTCTTTCTTTCTTTCTTCCTTCCTTCCTTCCTTCCTTCCTTCCTTCCTTCCTTCCTTTCCTTTCCCTTCCCTTCCCTTCCCTTCCCTTCCCTTCCCTTCCCTTCCCTTCCCTTCCCTTCCCTTCCCTTCCCTTCCCTTCCCTTCCCTTTTTTCTTCCCTTTTTTCTTCCCTTTTTTCTTCCCTTTTTTCTTCCCTTTTTTCTTCCCTTTTTTCTTCCCTTTTTTCTTCCCTTTTTTCTTCCCTTTTTTCTTCCCTTTTTTCTTCCCTTTTTTCTTCCCTTTTTTCTTCCCTTTTTTCTTCCCTTTTTTCTTCCCTTTTTTCTTTCCTTTTCTTTTCTTTTCTTTTCTTTTCTTTTCTTTTCTTTTCTTTTCTTTTCTTTTCTTTTCTTTTCTTTTCTTTTCTTTTCTTTTCTTTTCTTTTCTTTTCTTTTCTTTCATCTTCACCCAAGGCCATGCTAAGAGAAAGGAAGGGAGATAAAGAGCAATATGGATCTGTTATTAGAGACACATCACTAGGTTGCCTTCTGTTTGCTCCCCAGCTGGGATCAAACCTGGAGCCCAGGTAATGTGCCCTGATTGGGAATCGAACTGGCAACCTTTCTGTGCACAGATGACGCCCAACCCACTGAGCCACTCTGGCCGGCTGCATGCAGCTTTTGCTTGTTTGGGTGTCCACATGCTTGTTACAGATCTCTGATCACTTCCAGAGCTCCATAAAGCTATTAGCTGCTAGCCGTTTATTTGATATTTCCTTGGGGGAATGAGTACCGAGAGCATCCGAGTTCACCACCTTGAGGATATCACAGTAGTTTAGAGGTTTTCACACATTTGTGAAGGAATAACTATGAGGAATTCCCTTTTTTAAAAAGTGCCCTTTAAAAAATATTTTAAATTGATTTTAGAGAGGAAGGGAGGGGAGCAAGATAGAAACATCAATGATGAGAGAGAATCATGGATCAGCTGCCTCCTGCACGCCCCACACTGGGGATCAAGCCTGCAACGGGAATCAAACCCTGACCTTCTGATTCATAAGTCGACACTCAACCACTGAGCCATGCCAGCCAGGAGATGACGTTACAATTTGTATTCATTTTTGTGCTTAATTTTATATTTAAAATCATGTATCCTCTTTGTAAATAGTTTCTACCCCAAAAGCTAAATTTGGTCCTGGCTGGGGAAGGAGAAAGATTAAGTGTGAAACAAGGTTTAATTTTTATTATTTAACTAGACATATTAATTTTTTTAAAGTCATGTTATGATCATCTTTCTCTTTTTTCTACCCCCCGCCACCAGGCTATGAAATTGATCCATCTATCCAGAATCACAGGGGGGAAAAAATCTATTCTGGGTTATGAAATAATCAGAATAGACAGTTGGGATTGAAAGTAAACTCTGTGTGTGTGTGTGTGTGTGTGTGTGTGTGTGTGTGTATGTGTATGCTAGCTATCTGTATTTAATTGCTAATGTGTGATTATATAGAGGCCTTGTAAGAAGGGAAATAATGATTTTAATTTGAGTTTACATTTCACTTAACAAAGTGTTTATGAACACTAGTTTTTGTAGTGAGATAGGCTTATATTTTGATCTTACATCTATTTGATTGACTTGGAAATCTTTATTCTCTAAAAACCCCAGTCTTGTTTTTTTGTTTTTGTTTTTAAAAAAATATATTTTATTGATTTTGTACAGAGAGGAAGGGAGAGAGAGAGTGTTAGAAACATCGATGAGAGAGAGTCATCGATCAGCTGCCTCTTGCACACCTCCTACTGGGGATGTGCCTGCAACCAAGGTACATGCCCTTGACCAGAATTGAACCTGGGACCCTTCAGTCCCCAAGCCGACGCTCTATCCATTGAGCCAAACCGGTTTCTGCCTCAGTCTTGTTTTTTGTCTGTAAAGTGAAGGTTATAGGACATGTCTTAGGCTTGTAGTAAGAAACAAATGAACTCATACAAATAGGAATTTCAGCATAATTCCTAACCTGCAGGAAATGCTAACATTAAAAAAGAGGAATTATTATTATTACCATCTTTACTTGTTAAATCCTTGGAAAAGCAGGTAGCTTGCTTCACCTACATTATAGCTGGGCAGATTGAGGCCAAGCGTTTAAATATTTTGCTCCTAATTGCTTAAGAGTGGTGGCCATACCTATAACTTGTAAAATGTAGAAATTATCAACATCTTCCTTCCTCTTTCCATCAGCTCATTAGGAACTACAAATTATAAATGTTTCCAGATTCCGAGCTGACTGTGCAGGATCTGCTGGAAACATTAGGCAGGTGGGGTTGAACTTGGAACTTTTCTAAGAATTTAGTCCCTTTATTGCTCATTTTGCTGGAAAATCGGCGACTTTTGCCAAACACGTTGTTTTCTTCCCTTGACAAAAAGCAGATCAGCAAGTTTTCATATTGCTCTATTTTTAATGGCTTGGAGCATCAGCATTTTATTACAAGAAAAAATTAAAGTTCTCTAATATTTGGACGAGAAGGGCTTATAAAAATTTTCACATCCACGCACCATCTGGAAAAGCAAGGTTGGACGGGCTGATGAGGCCTCGGGTCCCTAAGCATCTTGGATAGTGACCCCTTATTTAAGACATTTTCTCTGCAGGACACTACAATATTCACCTTTCTATAACTTTACACTGCGAAGGGCTGACCATGGAAGATTGAGACATATATGCATGGCCCTAACTGATTTGGCTCAGTGGGTAGAGCTTTGGCCTGCAGACTGAAAGGTCCCAGGTTCAATTCCTGTCAAGGATATGTACCTTGGTTTCGGGTACCTCCCCAGTAGGGGGTGTGCAGGAGGCAGCTGATCGATGTTTCTAACTCTCTATACCTCTCCCTTCCTCTCTGTAAAATATCAATAAAATATATATATATATATATATATATATATATATATATATATATATATATATATATTTAAAAGACATATATGCATGAATGACCAATACTTTTTACTGGGGATTATTTTAAGGCCAAATGAACTGTACATTCATGAGTAAAACCCAACTCACCTTGGCTTTTTAAAAATGTATATATTTTATTGAATTTTTTACAGAGAGGAAGGGAGAGAGATAGAGAGCTAGAAACATCGACCAGCTGCCTCCTGCACACCTCCTACCGGGGATGTGCCTGCAACCAATGTACATGCTTGTGACCAGAATCGAACCTGGGCCCTTCATTCTGCAGAGTGATGCGCTATCCACTGAGCCAAACTGGCTACGGCTCACCTGGGCTTTTTACTTCTCCACTATTATCCATATTCATAAGTACTTATGCCCTGGCCTGTGTGGCTCAGTGGTTGAGCATCGACCCCTGAAACAAGAGGCCTCTGATTCAATTCCCAGCCAGGGCACATGCCCAGGTTTTGAGCTCAATCCCCAGTAGAGGATGTGCAGGAAGCAGCTGATCCATGTTTCTCTCCTCTCATCATTGATGTTCCTCTCTCTCTCCCTCTCCTTTCCTCTCTGAAATCAACAAAAATATATATATTTTTAAAAAGTAGTTGAGTGAGCTTGGATTGATGGAACCAGAACCATGGCACTGAGCACCTTGGATTCTGAGGTGCTCATAGACCACGAGAGGGGGCGAGCCCTACAAGGGATGGACAGGAAAGCAGAGTTCTTAAAACCTCACGAAGTCTGTCTGACATGCCAAATATTATTTCTTCTAAGATTGCCCCACTGGAACCTGGATTGCTACAATAACAATTCCGGATATTTCCCTCCCTCCAGCACTGGCCTATTCCAACGTCTTACATAACCAACGTTCAGAATAATATTTCTCCAGGGTCACTTCGCTTGCCTAAGTCCTTTCTGAAATCCTCCACTTGGCGGATTGGTAGCTCTGAGCTGTGCATCCATAGCCATCATATAAATACTACCTCTCTACTAATAATATAAGCAACTCTCCACAGAACCGGAGTTTTCCTTAAACTAGGAGGCTGTCTGGAGAAAAATAATGCATTCATCACCTTGTGAAATCGGTTTTGCATATTCCCGGGATTTAGCAACGTCCCGGAAACTGGCTTGTAAAATGTGTCATGTGTGTTTATTTAATACGTGAACCAAACGAGTCCCTGGCCTTGGACTCGGTGCTCCTCCCATAATCCTTTGTCCCTGCCTTCCCGTCTTGCCCATTTCCTCTCCCATCGCTATCATCTGTGGCCCAACAAGTCCCCCTGGAGCCCACTTCTTGCTCAACCGGTTGCTCAATTCACCATTGGGCCACACAGTCCGTGTGTTGGGGTGACGCCATGTTGTTTTGGGTTTACAATGAAATGCATGGAAGCTAGCTGTCACACTTGAGGGACTTTATGCTTCTTTGGGCTCCGTCTCTGGTCTAGAACTCTGACATCTGAGATACTGGAACAACCCCTACCGGGGATGTGCCCACAACCAAGGTACATGCCCTTGACCGGAATTGAACCCGGGACCCTTCAGTCCGCAGACCGACGCTATCCACTGAGCCAAACCGGTTTCGTTGAGACTGGATTCCTGAGCAGCTGTGCGCTGCCCTACTTACACCCTTGCTCATTAGTAAGCTTCAGATGAAGACTTACTCATTCTTTGTAAGAAGCTGGACAGCGTGCTGAGATGTCAGACAGGGACAGTTGGCTTCTATAAAGTGAGTCTCTACAGTAAGCACTTTAGAACTGATGTTTCTTAAGGTTTTTTTTTCTTTTTTCTGAAGGACGCCCAGCAGAGACTGCTCCCTGCAAGGAGGGCCTGACTCTTCATTTTAGTGTTGGCCAATGACCCCTCTAACCCCATGGGACACTTAGGGCCAATTCTCAATAGAAGCAGTTTGAACCGATTCTTCCCGCGAGAGAATGGAGGATGTCAGTCTCCTCGGGCGAGAGCTTCTGGCAGCTGGCAGCTTTCAAATGCCTCCCATTGAGTGCCCAGCCTACTTCTCTGGAAGGACGCAAAGCTCCATCATTTAAGTCGCAATTAGTGGCTTCCCACAAATTACACAGCGCTTCGGCAAGTGCCGTCTCCCGACTGCTCCTGTTGACAGGCTCGCGGAGTGTACATCATTGTTCTTTCGTGGCCAAATTGTCCTCTTCCCTTCTTATTCTCACCGCTTAGATCACATCTGCCAGCCAAAACCGGTTTGGCTCAGTGGATTGAGCGTCGTCCTGCGGACTGAAGGGTCCCAGGTTCGATTCCGGTCAAGGGCATGTACCTTGGTTGCTGGCACATCCCCAATAGGGGGTGTGCAAGAGGCAGTTGATGGATGTTTCTCTCTCATCGATGTTTCTAGCTCTCTACCCTTCCCTCTTCCTCTCTGTAAAAAATTAATTTAAAAATATTTTTAAAAAATTTAAAAAAAGATAAGATTATATCTTCCCAGGTGTCAACCCCACTTGGTGTTTACCAGGCCCTCGACTAGGAAAGCACAGAAGCAGTGTCACGCCTTGCCTTCCGATGATGTTTTATTTTCTTGGCAGAAATATTGTTCCATTTCAATTTTGGTATGTAGGTGTTAGCTAACCTACGCCCTGGTTTGTCACCTTTATTATAGCAAAGAAAAGTCACAGTTACAAAGAGAACACGCACTGAGTCGCCAGATGATGATGATCTCTGAACGCATCATAATCTGGCCACTCAGTGTCTATCCTATAGAATAAAAGGCTAATATGCAAATTATCCCCTCAACCAGGAGTTCAACCAGCAGGCAGGCTGGACTCTATGGTTACATCAGCTCCGCCCCTTAATGTCCTCTACCCTCCATAAGGACTTCCTTCTTGCTCTCTCCTCTTGCACATAGCTTGCCATGGTTGCACGTACCAGACTGTAATCCTTTCTTTTTCACGAATGAATCCTTTTTGCAGACAGAATACTTAGTTGCCTTTTTGTTTATGGTCATGAGAGGCATTTAGAAGCCCTAGATTTGGCGTGCTCTAGCACTTTGTAGCTCTTCCACACTAGAAACATCACTTGAGAGCTCTTAGCCTCTAGTTCCTTGTCTTCGGAATGAAAAAATTAAACAGATAATCTGTGCATTCTCTTCCGGAGCTATCTTCATGTCCTAGATCTTGATAGAAGTTCAAGGTGCACAGGTTATGCGTTTTCCAAAGTCAGCAAATATATAATTACTTTGTGCACTTCCTTGTGTATAACTTCACACCTAAAGAACAGCAGTAAACAAACACTGAGCTGTCTTAATGAGATGTCTGCGGCAAAACGTGTGTCCGCAATTTACTTGCAAATGCATCAACATGAGATGAGTCACGTCGGTGATTTACAAAATCGAGAGAGGTTAACAGATTGTCCCAATCTTCACTAGTAAGAATGACACTGGGTGGCATTTGATCCCAGTTCTGTCTCACTCCGTATCCTTGTTCTCCCATTCTCTCCTGCCTATACTGGGATGCATGGGTAGAAAATTTCAATGACTTGATATGAATCTCCATGAAAAGAAAGATTCAGGGAGGAGGTTGGGCGGGAAGCACTGTGGAAAGCTGGAATTCCAACCATAAGCCAGGTAAAAAATCGTCTAGAGTTTCAACAATGCACAGCTGATTATCTCTAGTGCTTAGATGTAATGCGAGGTTTCATGAGGGTTGTGGCATTCAGAGATGACTAATTAACCTGGGCAGCAAATCCATTTTATTTGCTTCGGTGACACAGTCGATCAGGACGGGCTCACCGTTTGCTCATTTGAAAAATGATTAGGCATCCCATTTAGACTTAATTACAGTGCAAAGGTTGACAGCTATCTTCTCTGTAGAAGCATCAGATGCTCCAATATCTCAGTGAACATGTGTCCATAATTATGTACATAATTTGTCGAGCAGAAAATGTAACCCAGCCATTTACTTGGATCTTATGCCTATAATTAGAGATCATCAAAAACACCACATGGAAAAAGAGGGTTGGTGGGCTGTTAGGACCAGGATAATGTAAGAATCTGTCTGGAGCTGTTAGTGGGAATACAGCAGCAACCAGCATCTCAATTAGGAAATTTGAGAGAAAGATGGAAATTATGGTGGAATAAAAGCACAGTACAATCACTCTGACCACAATCATTCAAAGTCCCACAGGCACTCAGATTCAACACAGCTAAAACCAAACTCATTAGCCACACCTCGTCCCCTATAACTGCTGCTTCTCTGTGTTTGCTGCCCTAGATAATGGCTAGGCATTCTGGAATCATCTGTAGCTATTGTTATCTAGTTCCTTCCTTCCAATAAAAGCTGTGTAATCACTAAATGTTCCTGAGGGTGTCTGCTCCTCCCTCTGACAGGATTCTTTCATAGGTCTGTCTTCATCTTTCTTTGTTTTAAAAAAATATATATATTTTTGTATTGATTTCAGAGAGGAAGGGAGAGGGAGAGAGAGAGAAACATCAATGATCAGAGACAATCATTGGTTGGCTTACTCCTGCACGTCCCACACTGGGGATGGAGCCCACTACCCGGGCCTGTGCCCTGACCGAGAATCTCTCTCTGTGTGTCTACCCCCCTCCCTTCCACTCTCTAAAATTTAATCAATGGGGAAATATCCTTGGGTGAGGATTAAAAAAAAAAAAAGAACTGGAAAAAAAGGGGAACGGATGTTCTTAGGGCATATCCCCATAGCTAAGGTCCCTGGCTCAATATCTCATGATTTTTTAGTTCTGAATAATTGAGAGGGAGGTCCCCAAAATCTGAGCATCTTTCCCCTTGGCCAGGACCCCCGGAGGACTGTACCAATGACAGTACTCCAGGTTCAAGCTTCTTTCCCCAGAGGGTTATGCAATGAGCAGTGCCTTGTTCCATGTTGAACTTGAGGTCCCCTCGCTTAGTGCGAGTGCTGTGCTGAGAGGCAGGGCTAGACTCTGATCCTGAAAAAATGGGGCGAGTCTGCAATGAGATTCCTTGGGCCCTGCTCCCTCTATAAAAACGGGGCTCTCCCTTGGAACCCCAAGAGAAACATGCTTTCAAGTCCCTGTCACCCAACTCCTGAGAGGTCCTGGGGGCAGGCTGATGGATTGGACTAAGAAAGAGACGGCTCCTCCCCCTCCACCCAAGCCCACCATCTCCAGGTAGGCAGGCAGGGAGAGGCACATACCTTACAAACAAAAGAGTCAGTAGTTGATGGATGAAAAAAGAATCATGACCTATATTGAGAATATTTGCCTTCCCAACATGTGAAAGCACCCATACATGCAATTCAGAGAATCCAAACCACTCCAGAGAAGCTCTCGGGTGTAAGAGGGCAAAGGGGCCCTCGGTCTGCGATGCATTTCAAATTCCAAGCAGCATTTCCATCCACGGCCTGGATATAGGAAAGGAATTTCAGGGCATCCATCTGGGGACCAGGAGCATGAGTACGAAGCTGCCATGTCAGCAGTGACGGCAGCCAGGCCCAGGGCTCCGGAAGCCCAGCAGGAAAGGGGTTCATTCTGGAACCTCTGTGAGGGGCTCTGAGGGGGCGCTGGTGGCCCTGAGAGTCCCGCCTTCACCCGTGACCTTCAGTGGCCCCCGTGTGCCCAGCTGCCTTCAGACACTGTGATTTTTTTGCATCCTAGTTCAAGGAGCAAATTCTCCATCATTTACGCCCTCCCCCCCCCCCCCCTTCTGATTCCAGCGACATGAACCAAACTGTTACTTTAATAATTCCTCACTGGCCGAAACCAGTTTGGCTCAGTGGATAGAGCATCGACCTGCGGACTGAAAGGTCCCAGGTTCGATTCCTGTCAATGGCATGTACCTTGGTTGCAGGCACATCCCCAGTTGGGGGTGTGCAGGAGGCAGCTGATCCGATTATTCTCTCTCATCGATGTTTCTAACTCTCTATCCCTCTCTCTTCCTCTCTGTAAAAAAATCAATAAAATATATTTTAAAAATGATAATTCCTAACTGAATACTCGCTAACGATTTTACTCCTGGGTCTACCGTTATGCATTGCATCCTTTGCAGATGCGGACAAAACACTTTTCTTAGCTTCAGTTGCGTTGTGATGAAAATAAGAATAAATATCTTCCAGGCTTAACCCACCCTCTGTTTATTGGAAAGATTGATGGATTATTGTAGGAGACATTTAATTTTATTCCCACAGCACTTTATTTATGAACATGACTGGTTGGCACATCTACCAAGAGATCTATCTCTGTGTCTTGTTCATCCTTTTATTAGTTAAATTATTTCATGCATTGAGCAACCACAAGAACAACAAAATTATGTCATCTACTTGTTAACAAGAAGCTGTGTGCAAGGCACTGGGTGTTTATAACACAGTTTTTTTTTTTTTTCTGCCCTCTCCCCAACTATCACACAAATTCTTCTTGGGTGATCCATTCGCTTCTCTTACATGTTCATTCAAACGTGTCTCTCCAGCCCAACCGGTGTGGCTCAGTGGATAGAGCATCAGCCTGTAGACCAAAGGGCACCAGACACAGTGCAGGTCAAGGGCACAAAGCTCTGTTGCAGGGTCCTCCCCGGCCCTGGGCTCTGGTCAGAGCTCCTGTAGAAGGCAACCAATCAATGTGTTTCTCTCCCATCGATGTTTCTCTCTGTCTCTCCCTCTCTCCCCCACTCTCCCTAAAAACCAATGGAAAACTGTCCTCAGGTGAGGATTAACAAAAAAACACGCACAAAAACAAATTGGTCTTTCCAATACCGTTTCTCTTCTGGACTATAACCCAGCTGCTGTTTACGCTTTTCCACTTGCTGTTCATCAGGCAGCCCAGCCTGATCAGCCTACACTGAACAGAGTGGTGGCACATTTTCAGCCCATTTACAGATACCCCCAAACCCAGAGTAACTGAAATATAGCTTTGACCTACCTGCCTCTTACCCAGACTTCACAAATAAGTCCAATCATTGATGGGCTGCCTCCTGCACACCCCACACTGGGGATCAAGCCCACATCTTGGGCATGTGCTCTGACCAGCAATTGAATGGTGACCTCCTGGTTCATAGATCGATGCTCAACCACTGAGGCACACCAGTCAGGTAAAAGGAAAAAATTCTTATTGTCCTTTACAATGTTTGCCCCTTTGAAACTTTTAAAAATTTCTTACTCTTCATAAATTATGATAGAAAGCTCTCTTTCAGTGACCCTCATTGAACCTACTTCTAGGATGGCATTGGTCTCTCATGGATGCTCACAGTACGGAGTGCCCATAAACTCCTCACACCAAGAAATGGCTTTTGTTTTTTTCTCCCTTCCAACGTTACTTGTGTAGGACATATTTGTTATTTAATTACTTGATTTAAATAGGAAGTATTCAAAGTGATAAAATATGAACACGAAAAGAATTTTTTTTTTTCCTGCAGCTCAGTTAAAAAAAGCTTTAGAAAAGAACTTGACAAAGGCAATTCATTTAAAAGTCGTATTAAATAAGAACGATTAAGGGGGAAAATGAAAAATTTAGAAGAATTCTGCACTTACGTAGCTTTGCCTTATCTTTAAGTTCCAGACATCCTTTAAAGAAACAAAAAGTGGAGCTCTTAAATAATGAATCGTGGATATAATTTGTACACAAATGATGACAGAAATATTCACATAGCAGACTTCCTCCATAGCAAACACACACACACACACACACACACACACACACACACACACAAATAAGCTCTAGTCCCACATTGCATTGTACAAATGAGTACATCCGATAAGTTATTAATTTAAAATACATTATGTATGACATGCATGTCATTTTAAAAATGATTCCGTTCTCTAATCCAATTTTAAAATTAATCAACCAAGTATTGTCCCATTTTGATTACAAAGAGGTTTTCTACAAAATGCAGAATAGCAAGGAGTGCAGAATTCAGTAATAGCAGATCATTTCTCAGGATTTCTCCTTGATTCCATTTATGAGACTGTCACAAACACTACCACAGAAAATTACTTGCTAATTTTATCATACTTTTTATAACGCAAATGCAGGGATTTCCTAAACTAACATTTGGAGCATTGCCTCTTTTATAAAAATTTAGAATTTCTCCCTCTAATTACTTCCCGCTTTCTTTGCCCTTCATGCTCCCCATTCCCTTGTAGTGTTTTTCCCAGAGATGAAAAATAGTTGCTGAAGTCAAAGCTCACCTTCATCTGCAGAGGAGAATCTGCAGTGTTGAAAGCTCAGGAAGTCAATTAAAAAATTAATCCTGGAGTGACAGATGTAAACTCGAAACAAAGGCCATTTGTCTGAGGAGACACATTTTTCACCCAGAGTCTAGGTCCTTTCAGTACACTCTCAAGGAAGACTGTACCCAGCACTTACAAAGTGCTCATAGAGATGTCAAACTAGGCCTAGCATCGCGATGTTTCTCAAGATGGCCCATTTGAAAGCCTGATAAAATATCTATCAAAAGTGTTTTAAGGCCCACCGGTGTGGCTTAGTGGCTGAGCGTCAACCTATGAACCAGGAAGTTATTGTTCGATGTCCGGTCAGAGCACATGCCTCAGTTGCAGGCTCCATCCCCAGTAGGGGGCATGCAGGAGGCAGTTGATCAATGATTCTCATCATTGATGTTTCTCTCTCTCTCTCTCTCTCTCTCTCTCTCTCTCTCTCTCTCTCTCTCTCTCTCTCTTTCTCTCTCTCTCTGTCTCTCTCTCTGTCTCTCTCCTTCTCTCTTCCTCTCTGAGATCAATAAAAAAAAAATCTGTTTTATAAAAACTGTTTTAATTGACTGGCTACATACAAGGTGATCAAAGATGATTCAGGCTCTCTTCATCAAAACCTATTGCCTCAGCAGTCTTGGGATTCTTCTTAATTTTATACTGATTTTCAGTTGTTCATCAGTACTACTCATTATTAGAAACAAATTTATGGCTCCTGAGTTCTAAACATCACTTCCTTTATAAGGACTAGAGGTCCGGTGCATGAAATTTGTGCAAGAGTAGGCCTGGCACCAGCTTCCCTCTGGCACCCAGGACCCGGACTTCCCTCACAGCCCCGGCTTCATCCGGAAGGATGTCCAGTCTAATTAGCATATTACTCTTTTATTATTATAGATTAGAATTTAAATGACAAACTAAATGTTAGAGAACTTTTTACTACCTCAAGACAGACGATCTCTGACATTCAAGGTCATCCTAATGTGATTCCCATCAACTTTCCAGCTGTTTACCCTCTGCCACACCTGTGCCCACCGCACTCCTTCCTGCCCCTTTTGATGGCTTGCTCTTCCTAGACCATATCATGAGCATGTCCTTGCTCTGGCTCTCTCTCCTATAGGTCTGTATCTGTTATAGCTCTCTGGATTGTAATACGCTGCATAGTGTTCTCTTCCAGATATGCTCTGCTCCCTCACTTCTCCCTGGTCTTTGTTGAAATTCCACTCATCCTACTGAGACCGGTTTGGCTCAATGGATAGAGCGTCAGCTTGGGGACTGAAGGGACCCGAGTTCGATTCCGGTCAAGGGCATGTACCTTGGTTGTGGGCATATCCCCAGTAGGGGGTGTGCAAGAGGCAGCTGATCGATGACTCTCTCTCTCATCGATGTTTCTAACTCTCTATCTCTCTCCCTTCTTCTCTGTACAAAATCAATAAAATATATTAAAAAAAGAAAAGAAATTCCACTCATCCTCCAGGTCTTCCCCTCACCCTGCAGTTTCTCCATAGCCTGAGTCACTTCCTGACATTGTAGGACACCTTTGCTTTGCTCAGCTTTCCTCTTCTGTCTGCCCATGAAGCATGTAAGCTCTACAAAAACAAGTACCACGTCCATTCTGTTTCTTGTTCTCTAACATCTGGAGCCATGCCTACATGTGGGACTTAGCAAACAGTTCTTTAATAAAGAACCTGGGACCGAAGGGTTCCAGGTTCGATTCAGGTCAAGGGCACATGCCCAGGTTGTGAACTTGTGGGGAGGTAGCTGATCAGTGATTCTCATCATTGATGCTTCTGTCTCTCTCTCTCCCTTTCCCTTCCTTTCTGAAAAACAAAACAAAACAAAACAAAAACGAATATATATATTTAAAGAAATGAATGAATCAGAACAGTGTCTCCTTTAAGACTATATTTGCCCAGTACGTAGTGCAGGAAGTCAGTGATTATTTGTTGAATGAATGCTAAGTCACTGGAATATCAGAGTGGGAGGACAGTCACTGCCTGATAAGAGGTAATGAACATCGAGACTGTTCCTCAGACCCGCCGGCTGGGCCAGTCTCTGGGGCTTTAGCATCGGGAACCGACTAGCTGGTGGTGCTGGGTGAGCATGTTGGTTTTTTGACACGGGAACCTCACTTTCTGTCCAAACTCAACCACTCGCTTCCCTCTCATCTCAATCGTAGGAGTTTGCTTTTGCAACGTTGGGTTTTTCTTCATATTTTCTCCACAGCTGTGCTGGCAGCATCCGTTTCCAGCCTGGGCAGGAAGCGTGTGAGTCAGAGGTGGGATGGAAGTGTTTCTGGGCCGCTCCCAGCCCTCCGACAGGGACTGTCTTTCCTGGCGCTGCTGCTGCTGCAAAGAGTTTGCAGAGAGTAGGAGGCTGCTTGTAAGGAATTCGCCAAACAAGCAGTTCACCTTCTTTCTGATTAGCACAGAGGTTTTAAAAGTGCAGGTAGGGCGGAAACCGGTGTGGCTCAGTGGATAGAGCGTCGGCCTGCAGACTGAAGGGTCCCAGGTTCAATTCCGGTCAAGGGGGCACGTACCTTGGTTGCGGGCACATCCCCGGTAGGGGGTGTGCAGGAGGCAGCTGATGGATATTTCTCTCTCGTCGATGTTTCTAACTCTCTATCCCTCTCCTTTCCTCTCTGTAAAAAATCAATAAAATATATTTTTTTTTTAAAAAAGAAAGAAAGGAAGGAAGGAAGGAAGGAAGGAAGGAAGGAAGGAAGGAAGGAAGGAAGGAAGGAAGAAGGACACCCACATGGCCAATTCTGCTGAAACTGAACAGACTGATTTTGCTTTTGACCCTTTCCAGGGCGGCAGGGGCGTAACGACTATACGTACACTCAACCGACGCAAAACCTGACAAGCACATAGTTTATGACACTGCCCTGTGGGAATCCAAAGAGCAGATGCTCTTGATCGTGACCGCGTTCCCATTTTCCGGCCGAGGGAGAGGAGCCCAGCACATTTGAGGACCAGCTGCAGGGACCCATCCCTGTCCCGGTGCCAACAGCAACGCTGAAAGGCCGGGCCCGGCTTAGCACAGAGACAAGGGCCTTTGTGAGTAGCACAGACAGGGCTTTTAATGACCAGGGCTCAGTTGAGGAGCTGGAGGAGGAGGCCGTCTGGATTTAAAGGGCCAAGCGGCTGAAATCACGGGGCCACCTCTCTGCTTTGGCAGTCCCCGCGCCAAGACAAGTTTCTGGCCAAAAGGGCTTGGAAAAACCCCAGCTGTTTTGCTGCCTGTGCGATTGGGGATTTGCCCATCGAGGTCCAGAGACGAGGGCGGAGGGAACTGGAGTGAGATTCGGTACATTTCCACGTGGGAATGGGCCAGGTTCAGGGCAGCTGGGCCTGACCTCAGGAATGAGAGAGCGTGGTCCTTTAATCGCCAGAGTTGGCCTGATGCTGGCATGAGCCAATGGAGGCGAGATTTTGCAGGTCTGTCTGTGCAGCCAAAGGCAAGGGGCTGGTAGCAATGCGCTCGATCCAAAGGAAGCAGGAGGAGAGTCATGCTGGGATGCCACCCATGATGCACTGGGACAGCATGAATTCCAGTGGAATCAGGAGACATAAGAAGGAAACTTGTTGCCCCAACCATTTTGGCTCAGTGGATAGGGCGTCGGCCTGCAGACTGAAGGGTCCCAGGTTCGATTCCGGTCAGGGGCATGTACTTTGGTTGCGGGGGCACATCCCCAGTAGGGAGTGTGCAGGAGGCAGCTGGTCGATGCTTCTCTCTCATCGATGTTTCTAGCTCTCTATCTCTCTCTCTTCCTCTCTGTGAAAAATCAATAAAATATATTAAAAGAAAGAAAGAAAGCCTACTTTTGAAAGGTATATTTATCGCTGAGTTCTTTATTATCAAAATAAACAAGAATTGGAAAATACATTAGTGAGTGATTATGATATTCCAGGATATTTGAGTTAGCCTGATGACAAACTTTCAAATGCTAATCTGGTATGGGGTTCAAACATAAAACCCTGAGTAGCCACCCAAAACAAATGTTCCCTTGAAGTACATAATGTCCTTAAATCGCCAGTCAACCGTTTAGCCTTTTAAAATGAGTCGCATAACTCCCAGATGCCGGCTTCTAGTACCGTTAGGAAACACGAGCTGTTGCTGGTTGGTTTTAATATATTTTATGTATTTGCTTCATAAATGGCCCGAATTACACATAACACCATCATATTGCAAATGCCGCCATTGCGTGGGCAGCCGTGAGTATCAGTTATTCCTACAGGGACAAATTACCGTTTGATGGAAGACACAGACTCCGGCTTCTGACTATAAATTAATATGTTAAACACTCTTATGTATGCGTATCCTAAGCGGGCAGCGTCGGGCTTAATCTTTCAGTTTTGTTAAAAATGTTCCATTTTCCTGGCTTCATAGAAATGATCGGTGAACAGATCGGGGCTGGCATGGGCTGGGGGCCTCCTGGATGAATGGACAGGTTCCAGCTTGGCGACACTCCGACCTCTCACGGCACGCCAGGAGTCATTTAGGATGGCAGTGAGTGGCCGTGTCTTTTCTGAGGTCAAGGTGGCTGCCTGCGTCCAGGAGACACACAGCCCTGCTTTCCAACGGGATCCATGCAATAGAGGCAGAAGCCAGGCCTTGGCCTTGAGAAAGGGCGGAAGCAGCTGTTTGGCTGCCTCTGTTTCTTTTTTTTTTCTTTTCTTCTTTTTAATATATTTTATTGATTTTTCACAGAGAGGAAGGAAGAGGGATAGAGAGCTAGAAATGTCGATGAGAGAGAAACATAGACCAGCTGCCTCCTGCACACCCCCTACCGGGGATGTGCCCGCAACCAATGGACATGCCCTTGACCGGAATAGAGCCCCGGACCTTTCAGTCCGCAGACCGATGCTCTATCCACTGAGCCACACCGGTTTCGGCCTGGCTGCCTCTGTTTATAAGCAGCAGCCGTTCCTGAGACGTGACCGGGCCCACTAAACCGTTACCCAGGGCTTCCTTCACTGGCTGTTTGAAGAAGAGTCAGTCCCAGCTCCCTGTGTCTCCAGAGGTAGATCTAGGTAGACACCTTATTAGATTAGAGCAATGGTCGGCAAACTGTGGCTCGCGAGCCACCTGCGGCTCTCTGGCCCCCTGAGTGTGGCTCTTCCACGAAATACCACGGCCTAGGCGAGTCTGTGTGGAAGAAGTGGCGTTAGAAGAAGTTTAAGTTTAAAAAATGTGGCTCTCCAAAGAAATGTGGATCGTTGTCCTGTTGATAATTTGGCTCTGTGGACGAATGAGTTTGCCGACCACTGGGTTAGAGCGCAGGCTTATCTCAATGCAGAACCGGCTTTGGGCAGTTTCTGCCTTGAGCAAGGGCCTGGGCTGCTCTGAGCCTCAGTCTCCTTCTGGGCGGTAGGGGAGGGAATATGCCTCCTGAGAATCACTTCGTTGGAACAATATCGTGGATACAGTAAGTGCGCCATCAAGCAGAGCTATTACCATCTGCTTTTTTCTTTCTTTAAAAAAAATATACTTTTATTGATTTCAAATTGGAAGGGAGAGGGAGAGGGAGATAGACACATCATTGATGAGAGAGAATCATTGATCAGCTGCCTCCTGCACGCCCCACACTGGGGAACAAGCCTGCAAACCAGGCCTGTGCCCCTTGACCAGAATCGAACCTGGGACCCTTCAGTCGGCCTGCCAATGTTCTATCCACTGAGCCACACCGGCCAGGGCTGTTATCTGCTTTTAAACAGAAGTCCAGAGCCGGCCAGGGGACTCGCATGTGGACTTAAAACATCTTTCCCCACAAAGCTGGGCTTTCACTTAGTGTTTCACATTCTCAGTCACGTGTTCAATCCAATTGTTCCACATAATGAAATGGATCCCAAGCTTTCGTTTTTCTAAGAAACCGGTGATGAATTCCTCTCCAATAAAATCTTTGGTCCTAAAACTTTTCTGTGGTTTGGCTTTTGTGCTAAAATGTTTCCCCTCTCTTTACAATAAAAAAGGATGGAGCTCCAGTGGTGCAATCGGTTAGCACGCGATACTTATATTAAAAAAGGAAATAGCCCTGCCGGTGTGGCTCAGTGGTTGAACGTCAACCTAAGAAGCAGGAGATGGTAGTTCGATTCCAAGTCAGGGCACAGGCCTGGGTTGGGGGCTCGATCCCAAGTGTGGGGTGTGCAGGAGGCAGCCAGTCAATGATCATCTCTCATCATTGATGTTTCTGTCTCTCTCTCCCTCTCCCTTCCTCTCTGAAATCAATAATATATATATCTCAATAATTTATAATAATAACTAGGTTGTGGAGGATTCATTCTGCACCCCCTTATGTGATGAATGGGTGAAGTCTCCATAGACTGATGGAGTGAAACTAAAATGGCATCTGAAATCATATATTTCTCGTCTCAGCTTGGAAGTCATTGCTGCTTAACAAATAGTCTGAGCATAACCTCTGGCAGATCTCATTCAAAAAAAGACACCTCCCATTTCTCATCGCCTTCTTTCCTTCTGTGTTTAAGTTGTTTTAGTTTTTCCTCCTGACAATAGGCAGGGCTCAGCTGGTCCCTGTCCCCCGGGGGTCCATATAGCAACTAACAAATTGTCATTTAAGAATCACCCAGTGCAGTCATTTCCCTCGGCTTAACGAAGGACCCTTCCCTCATTGCATGTGATAATAACATCGCCACATGCTATAGAATTCAAATGAGATGATGATTGCATGCCATATATTAACATTAATTGTGTAACTAGACGCAACCATATGTTTACATGTGGGTTTAATTATCATCCTTAAAAATCCTATCAGAAAAGATGTATGGGACAATATCTTGAAAGGAGAAAAGCAACAAGGAAAAACATGTTCAAATAAATCCATAAAATTAAACATATGGAGGGAATGCAGATAATCGGAATAGGCTTCTAAATTTGCATGTAATTACCTCGCTTTTGTGCTTCTGTTTGTAAAAAAATCATAATATTATGAAAGTTTAAAATACTCAGGTAGATCAGCCGCAGTCCCACTGCCACAATCTGACTGTCTCCAGCCCCTACTTGTGAGCATCTGTGATTACAACATCGCATAAAATGGTGGTTGTGTTTCTATGTGATTTGTCACAAGTGACTTTTTCTCGTTTATTGCTCAGTGTCCGACATGCAGAGTATTTATAGCAGTGTGGCGTACGGATTCCAAGTGCTGACTCTGACATGCATTTATCACGACTCAAAAGTCCCTCTCTTCTCCCTACCCCGATCCTCCTCCCCAAGTCCCATCCAGTTCCTTCCATAAACTTGTTACCTAGCCTGCTGATGGATGGCTTCCTGATCTTTCTATATCCAGCTCTTACCTGGTGGGAGCTAAAAGGAGCCCAGGAAAGAGTCAGAGGAGGGAGGTTGAGTGTCAAAAATGATATTCATCTCAGTGCAAGGAAAAGAGGCTTGAAACATTCATGAGCCTGTCAATCAATCTACCTACCTGTCTATCATCTCTTTCTATCTATCTATCTCCAGAAGTGTTTTCAATTTTTAAAATCAAACCCACAATGGTGAGAGTAAGCATATTATTAACCAGGTCAATCCCTCAGTTCAGAGTGCATTCAATGAATGTTCCACTGTTATCTATATATATAAAAGCCTAAGTGACCATACAACCATCTGACCAGTAGCTATAAGGTGCACTTACCACAAGGGGGCAGACACTTAACACAGGTGCTGCCGAGTTGCAATGACTTGGCAGCTGCAGTTCTTGAGTGACACACCCGGAACCAGAGTGAAGGGAGCTGGATTCCAGGGTGCGTCACCCGAGAACCACTCTCTCGCAATGTGGGACTCCTCCAAGGATGTCAGAGAGCTGATTTCAGCCAGATCCATGCAGGTCAGGCCGAGGAACCCCACCAGTGCATGAATCTGTGCAACGGGTTTCTATTTTTTAAATAATGGATATTACAGAGGAACTCTCATCCATAAATAGTGTAACTTTATCCAAATTTGCCCATCTTTTCTTACCCGTTAGCTTCTTCCCATCCCCAGTCCAGATCAAATCTGCAATTACATTTTCCATTCTCTGTAAAATGATGTGCATGGACATTTCAATGAAAACAGAGATTTACTTATTATAATTATCCCAGCATAATACTGGTATCATTCTTTACCAGGAGCCGTTTCATTATTGTCTTTAAGAAACTGCACTGCCTGGGTGTGACACTTTTGTTCCACACCTTCCTTTAGCATCCCCCTGTCCCAGGGCAGGGAGCTGTTTATATGCCTGGATAGAAGAGGTAATTGCTCTTGGCACTTCGTTTGTACTGTTGTCAGATCTGATCACATTACAACGTGACTTGCTCTCTGGTCTGCTCCCTGCTTCACCCACTAGCTGCTTAAGGAGCCCTGTCCTGAAATCCCAGACAAGACGTACTGTTTGGTGGTACATTTCTCTGCCCTCGTTTCTATCCCAAACATACATGTCTGGATCCTACGACCCTAGGACTTCTCCCAGCTGAAGGTATGTCAAGAATGGATGCTCAAGCCCTAGCCCGCTTCATTTTATCGGAAGAGTATGATCCCACTGACCCACAAAGAATCCAGGTCTCTCTTAATAAAGGGAGAGTAAAATAATTTTACCAGTTTTAGGGTAAAAGGATATCCTATACGTATAATAAAAGCCTAATATGCTAAGTGCCCAGTCAACCAGTCGGCCATTCAACCAATCAAAGCATAATATGCTAATAATATGCTAAGGCCACTCAACTGCACTGACCACAAGGGGGCAGATAGTCAGCTGGTCGACCAGTCACTATGATGTGCACTGACCATCAGGGGGCAGATGCTCAAACTGGGAGGTTAGCTAGCTAGTGGGTCCAGCTGATGGGGACTGAGTGAGACAGGCTGGACACGCCCTGGAGCCCTCCCTTGACCCCTTCCGAGCTGGCTAATCTCCCGTGTCTCTCCAGCCCCAGTTTTGCACCAGTGGGGTCCCTCTGCTGGCCTGCGACCACTCAAAATTGGGGACCCCTCAGGGAATGTCAGAGAGCCAGTTTTGGCCTGATCCCGCAGGCCAGGCCAAGGGACCCCACTGGTGCACGAATTCATGCACTGGGCCTCTAGTTTATACATAAACAAGAAGAATATTTTTAAAAATCACAATAGAAAGTTCTTGGCTATCATTAAAATTTGATTTTTTTTCCCAAATAAATTTAGTTGATACCCTGGCCCATCTGAATAAAATCAGTTAACTCCGTTTCCTGTATAACTTGTCACTTCCTCACTATGTCTCTTTCCTTTGCGTGGGAATCTCACTCAGTCATGGACTCACATTACTGTTGTCATCCTGGTGAAAGCTTTCCCGTGTCACGTTAGAAAAATGTCCTCCTGGCCAAGCCAGCCAGGACCACAGAAATCTTGGGTCTGCCAGATGTTCCTCCCAGTCTCCCACATCTAGGGAAACTGGAAGGAACATGGAGGGACTTGAATGGGAAGCAAAATTCATCCTCACATTGATGTTTCTCTCTGTGTGTGTCTCTCCCCCTGCATTCCACTCTCTCTAAAAATCAATGGGAAAATATCCTTGGGTGAGGATGAACAAAAAATTAAAAATGAAAAAAAAATACATATTCATATACAATTCACTTACATTCCATTTTTTTTTTTTTGTATTTACCTACTATTAGACATTAATTCCCATAGAGTCCTGTCCCCTCCACTTAGGGAGGATGCACTTATGAGTACATGACACCTTGGGTGGTTGACAATGGGATGAGGTATTTGCCAGCTGACCCTGGCATCATCAAACACAGGACGGGTGACTCTGGGTAAGAGGCATGGCCGGGCATGGGGAGAGACGCGGGTAGGCAAGAATGGACCACGTTTGGGTTTCCAGTCGTCCTGACTGAAGGAAGCTTCTAGCACAACGCACGGGCCTCCTCCCTTCCTATCGTTAGCCTGGCTGCGGGGAGATCAGACGATCGGGACCCATCTCATTACTCAGCCTATCTCCTTCTCTCTGGGCCATGTGGCTTCAATTTCCCTCACATGAGTTCGCTGAGAGCAGAAGCAGGAAGCCCCAAGGGACTGCTTCTCAAACAAAGGGAGATTTATTGCTTTGAACTGAAAGGGGATTTGTTAGAGTCGGAATTGTGCGAGTCAGCCGGAGGGCGGGGGTCCTGGCTGTGGACTGAAAGGTCCCAGGTTCGATTCCAGTCAAGGGCATGTACCTTGGTTGCGGGCACATCCCCATTAGGGGGTGTGCAGGAGGCAGCTGATCGATGATTCTCTCTCATCAATGTTTCTAACTCTCTATCCCCCATCCCTTTCTCTCTGTAAAAAAATCAATAAAATATGTTTTTAAAAAAAGAAAAGTAACACGAGTGACGAGAGAGAACCAATGATGGGCTGCTTCCTGCACACCCCACACTGGAGATTGAGCCTCCAATCGGTCATTTGCCCTGACTGGGAATCGAACGTGACCTCCTGATTCATAGGTCAATGCTCAACCACTGAGGCACACTGGCTGGGCAACTCAGTAAACTTTTATATTCAATATGTCCCTGAGAATATTGCAAATGTCTCCACTAGCCATCAGCGATCAATTATTTTAAAGATAGTTTAAATGGAGGAGATGCAAAATAAAAATAATAATCAAATATAGGACTCCTGCCGCTAATATCACATCTTAGAATCACATCTGTCAATTCTCTCATCTAACAACTATAGAAGTAATGAAAATTTTTTTCTTTGCTTACAATTTCTTCCTCTGAAAGTGTTTTACCTCACTTTTTATTCTCTTTACATAATACCTTTATCAGTTAGCCATCTGTGATTGCTTACGAGTCTCTATCTCCTTTTAAACCTAGGGAATAAATGTAATTCTGTGAAGTTCTATATTTGTGTCAGTTTCTGTGCTGGAGAAGTAGTTCATCGTCTTTTGGAAGAAAAGGACATTTCTGGGAATACACGGGTTGCTCCAGACAGATTTTTGTGTTCGTCTTTTGACCCTGTTTATCTTGCTCTGATTGGTTGGAAAAACCATGACTGCCTCTTAATTTACGGCACGAATTTCCTCCGGCTCTCCCTAAGGTCTCATTTCCCCCCCAATAATTCCTTCAGCTGCATATCAGTACACAAGAGAGACATTATGGATAATGGAAAGATCCACAGCAAGGCTGGCTGCCTGCCTCGTTTGAAGAAATCATATTGGACCATCCTAATCTGCGAACCCAGATGTCCTCTGCTAATCCTTTTATAGGGACATGGACCACTAAGATCCTATAAGACAGTGATCTAGAATCTAGAAAGAACAAATACTTGACTTACAAAGTAAACCTGCTACATATGCTTATGTTTTAAAGATACATAACACCAAAACATCTCTAAATGTATGAATTTTCCTGAAACTTTGATCATATAATCTTTTCTTTTTTCCCCTTGATCTCAGCAGCTTCATTATAAACCCAAAGATCCAGCTTGAGATTACCCCCAAGGTTTACGTTTTCCAATCTTGTTAGAGGTGGAAAAAGGAAAATGGCCATCTGTGATGTATCTTTAGAGTCGAAAAGCTTATTAAAAACTAGAGGCGCGATGCACAAAATTCATGCAAGGGGAAGGGATATCCCCTCTGTCCGGGAGCCCTCAGGGGATGTGTGTGTGTGTGTGTGTGTGTGTGTGTGTGTGTGTGTGTGTATTAGAGGCCCAGTGCATGAATTCATGCATGGATGGGGTCCGACCAGCCTGGCCAGGGAGACAATTTGCATATTAGCCTTTTATGATATAGGATAGACACTGAGTGTCCAGATTATTATGCGTTCCGAGATCATCATAATCTGGCCACTCAGGGTATGTTGAATGATTCTTAAATTACTTTATCCCAAAGTTACCATACCCTTCTCAAAACAACCCTATTCTCACCCCCAAACTCAAATTCTTAGCCTCTGCGGTTCAAGGGCTCTTTTGGGTGATGATGGTTATTTTGGTTAATTATTGGAACACGTAAAAGGTCTTAACTTTATTACGAAGGGGTTGAGATTCCTAGCTTTGGATTCAGATAGCTCAGGGGCTGGCTCTGATTCCATTTCCGACTAGCTTTGTCACCTTGAACATACCATCTGTTTTATCCGCAATTTCAATTTAGAAAAAACAATAGGAACACTTTACTCTGTATGCTATAGTGAGTTTCCGTTTGAAACTGTCTTCCTGGATTTGGACTGTGTAATCATCCCTCTCTATGCCCTTTCACAAGCACTAGGTAGATGGAGACCAACGGAATTGTAATTTGGGGCCAATTTCTTGATCAAAGCACTGATCAAGAATCCACTCATTTTGGGATTAAAGCTCTCAGTGGTCCTTGGTCCTTGAAAGCGCCATCACCCTCCCTGGCTGGAGGCCAGCCTGCTTTCTGCACCGGAGGATGCCTTTTGCTTGTCAAAGAGGCGGCTGCAGGCAGCCCCTCAGATGCTGTCTTCACGGCAGATAGCAACCAACATCTGCCGGGCAGGTGCTAATTGGCCTTGAACCTCGTCTCTCTCTCAGCCGCGCCACCACCGAGCCAAAGCCAGGTGGACGCAGTCCGCAGGCAACAGCAAGAACTTCCTGCCGGAGGGTAACAGAGAGCCGCGGCATCGGCCCGGCTGCATGCCTCCTCCATCTCACGGATCACACGTTTCAGCGCGAGGTTAATAAATGCGCGGCCATTACTCCACCGGCTTTGTTTACATCACCCATCTGCCGGCGAGATGGACGATGATTTACTGCTTCCAGGAGGCTTGTTGGAAAACCACTTCCCGGAGCCAGGAGAGGCACTCGGTGGGTGCAACCCTGGCCCGTGCGGCCGATCCACCAGGAGACAGATGCTCCGTGCTGGGCCCCGATACTACAAACGTGATCCATGATCATGTTTGTTTGGATTATCAACTGGGTGAGGACTCATCACCCCTCCTTCTCTGTCACTGATCGCATGTGGGACCTGAGACGACTTTTCTGATCTTGGTGAAATAGGGGGATGGATCTTGGTGAGGACTGGTGAGGATTAGGATTATTTGAGTTATAGTATTAACCGGTGCCTGGTAAGTGCTGATAAGCACAGAGTTGTGGCCGTGGTGGTGAAATGCCAGTCATGGTGGTAACGGCAAGGACCTTGGAACCAGCCCTCTTTTGAAAAATATATGTGTGTGTGTGTGTGTGTGTGTGTGTGTGTGTGTGTGTGAGAGAGAGAGAGAGCTGGTTTAGGACTTAGGACACAATATGTGCTTCTCAAAGGGGAATTCAGGCCAAATTGGGAGTTTTGTCCTTTCCAGAGGCATCTGAATGACTATTACCAGGCAAGCAATCTTTGTGTTTCTCATTGTCAAGTCTCTAACAGTATCTGACTTTTTTTTTCTTAATATATATTTTATTGATTTTTTACAGAGAGGAAGAGAGAGGGATAGAGAGTTAGAAACATCAATGAGAGAGAATCATCGATCAGCTCCTCTTGCACACCCCCTACTGGGGATGTGCCCGCAACCAAGGTACATGCCCTTGACCTGAATCGAACCTGGGACCTTTCAGTCCGCAGGCCGATGCTCTATCCATTGAGCCAAACCGGTTTCGGCAAGTCTCTGACTTTTAATCACTATGAGAATGCAGCCAAAACAATAGTCCCCAGATCGTTTTTCCGGAAGGCCAATGACCAAGTCCAAAGGACAGCAGCTACTCCTGTCATTTCTCTTTCTCTAAGTTCAAGACTGAGCTCTGTGTTTGATTTCAGATGACCAGGAAGAATGTTGGCTAGCCAGCAGCCTATTGCCAACCTCAGCCTTCCCCCCACCCCCTCCCCTCTTTTTTTTCGTAAGCTCATTATTTGCTAATGCTTTTCTTGGCCACAAAACTCCTAAAATTCCCCCGAGTTACTTATTTCGGTGCAAACTCTCAGGACATTTGCGCCATTTGTTGAGCATCTGCGCTGGACAACATCTGGAGCTTGAGGCAATGCCCCCGCTCGGGGTAGGATGCGTCAGTGAAATGACTTTTTCATGCACTTCAGAGGCGATCCAAGAGCATCCTTCTGACCAAACAGGCCCTTTTGTTCTCCTCCGGCAAGTGTTTCTCATTAAAAAATGTCATCCCGCTAATAAATTGCCTGATGGCCCCTGCAGCTGCGCCTATTGTAGGCAAGGTTTTGAGCGCGCTCGGATTCTCACAGGGAGCAGAAGGCGAGAGAGAAATGGGACTCCCCCCCCCCCCCCCCCATTCTGTCTGCATGAAACGCCTTTCTTTCCCCTTTGGATTCGACCAAGAACTTGACTTTTATGGGAACCTTCTTAGAGGCTCCCAAGATTCCCTGCTTCTGGTCAATTGTCCTCAAGCTTCCCTCTCGGATGCAGGACAGTCCAGCATGCTTCTGGGGAGTCCATCTCAGGCTGAAAGGAAGCATTTGGGGGGGTCATGTCTTAGTGATTTATTTATTATTTATTTATTGCGAGAAAATGTTTGAGGAAGTGAACTGAGGATAAGGATGAGAGAGAGAGAGAGAGAGAGAGAGAGAGAGAGAGAGAGAGAGAAAGGAAATATCATGGGTTCTTTGAGTAGCCACATAAAAGTTTCAGAGTAACCTTAGAAGCAATCATCCAAGCCAAAACTGGTTTGGCTCAGTGGGTAGAGCGTAAACCTGTAGACTGAAAGGTCCCAGGTTCGATTCCGGTCAAGGGCATGTAGTACATTGGTTGCAGGCACATCCCCGGTAGGAGGTATGCTGCTCAATGTTTCTAGCTCTCTATCCCTTCTATTCCTCCCTAGCATGTGCCCTTGACTGGAATCGAACCCAGGACCCTTCAGTCTGCAGGCTGACTCTCTATCCACTGGGCCAAACCAGGTAGGGCCAATTCCACATTTCTAAAGATGAGAAATCACTTATTTCTTAACTGCATTTCCAAACATCTGGGCAATTATGTAAAGGTCCTTTTTACAAGACCATAGAGAGGGTATATGGCCAGAGCTTGCACGAGATGAAATGCCTGCTGCTGTGAATGGCATGGTTTAGTTTCAACGCCTTCTTCTCTCCCCCCCCCCCCCCCGCCTCTCTCTCTCTCTCTCACACACACACACACACACACGCTCTGACTCTCACATGCACATATGACTCACTTGCCCCTCAGTTCAATGAGAGACCTTTACATCTGTTTCCTGCTGCTGATTAGCATGACTACACACGCATGTGACGCAGCAGGCTTCGTTCTCCTGGCCTACACCCCAACTGAAATCATAATTCCTGAGGTAGATCTCTCCTCGCGGTGCTAATGGGAGCCAGCTGCCTCTTGTTAATAATAATGTATGCCGGAGGGGGAGGGGCGAGGGGAGAAGGGGAGCAAGAGAGCTATTTTTAGGGTTGGTTCTGTTTGCCCCGAAATAGTGGGACTGTCCAGCTGGCGACAGTGTGAAAATTTTAAAATATACTTATGCTGAAAATGTACCATTATTCCTATAAGGTACCTGCATCATTGACCTCCCTTGAAGGAGGTAACATACCATTCATTGGACAGATATTTTTATTTATATATTTTGACTGCTGTTTATTGGTATGATCCTTCTTTCCCAAATGGGAGATCAGTTCCGATGCTAACCTTGTGTATTGTTCTTCCCACTTGAAATGGCGCTTTCTCAATCTTAATTCCATAGAAATGTGGAACTAGCCCTGACTGGTGTGGCTCAGTGGATAGAGCATCGGCCTGCAGACTCAAGGGTCCCAGGTTCGATTCCAGTCAAGGGCATGTACCTTGGTTGCGGGCACATCCCTGGTGTGGGGGTGTGCAGGAGGCAGCTGGTCGATGACAGCATCTCCCCTGATTTTTTGAGATAATCTGTGTACTGTCTTTAATAACACTCTTGGCACACAAGAAGTGATTGGTACACCTGGGCTGTCATAATTGCTATTCATTTGTGGTGGCTGAATGTGTTCTCTGAGTCACATGGGATGGTTGTAAAACTAGAACGGATGGGATGAAATGAGGGGTGGCACCACTAGAGGGCGCCAGAGATAACCGAGCAACCATCTTTCCCCAGCCTCATTATGCATTACCCATATTTGCCAAATACCAATAACGGATCTGCAGTAAAGACATCGTTATGTAAAGTTGTTAGTTGGCTCCAAAGATGTGCACAATGTAATTTCAGGCTTTGAGCAACCTATAATCTAATCGAAGGAACAAATAACGGGCATTAAAAACCCATTAAATGATAATGCATGACAATGATACATAGCACAGCAATGGCAAATTGAATGTCTCAGGGACGGGGCAGACCATTTGTGCTAACGATTGCCTGAGAAGGGAATGACGTGGCCCTGTGAGGTGAAACAGGCTGGATATTGCTTCACGTCCTTCCTAGGGGCCTTGCAGGAGGAGGCGCGTTTAGAGAACAGGAAAACAAAGCCATCTGAGAAGAGAAGGTGTGAATGCGCCCATGTTCCTTTAAAGGCGGCCTCCTGTTTCCTACTTCCTGTCCCATGAATCTTTCCAGGTGCTCACTCTGACTTGGCCCCGCCCCCGTACTAGTTGTAAATGATCCCCACTGCTTATTGCATTAAACTAAATGCTGCAGCCTGGCATTGCAGGCCTGGCTGCTCTTCTGCAGAAATAATCATGGGAAGTTATCCAGGGCTTGAACTGTAAGAGGGGCAAGCAGGTTGGACATGGTCTACACTGAGTGGCCAGATGATGATGATCTCTGAACGCATAATAATCTGGCCACTTCGTGTGTATCCTATAGAATAAAAGGCTGATATGCAAATTGTCCCCTCGAGCAGGAGTTCAACCATCAGGCAGGCCGGCCAACCGCCCATGTCCTTCCCTCTGGCCAGGCTGGCTGGACCCCACCCATGCACGAATTCATACACTGGGCTACACACACACACACACACAATGAGTGGCCAGATTATGATGCATTCAGAGATCATAATAATCTGGCCACACATTTTATGGAACCAATTAGAGGCCCAATGCATGAAGATTCATGCAAGATGAGCCTTCCTTCCAGCCTTTGCTCCAGCTGGAGCCTCCTTTCTGCCTTCCCATGCTACCCAGAGGCCCAAGTGGCAGGGGCAGTGCAGAACACCTGAATCATCACCATGGTGACGATGCAAGCATCCCACCCTGCCCCAGGCTGCTTGGCGCCTGTGTATGCAAATCATCCTGCCACCTCTGTTGGGTTAATTTGCATACTCACTCCTGATTGGCTGGTGGGCGTTACAAAGGTATGGTCAATTTGCATCTTACTCTTTTAGTAATGTGGATACTGTTTTTGAGACATCAGGGAATGGCAGGAGATTTTAGAACAACCAATTATAGCCCAACCCAAGCCCATGAACAACTCGAGAAACTAACCACACAGGGATAGAAAACCAAGGGGACTAAACAAAATGTAGTGGACATTCACCGACGGAAGACCTGTTGTCTCTTTTGAGTAGAAACAAACACTGAAGAAATGCTAGAGGTAGGAGGCCATGAGACAAAGTCCCTGGACCACAGAATTCGGTAGAAGTGTGCAGGCATCCTCTGCCAGGTTGTGGTATAATATTTGGGTGTCATCAGTAAGCAGGCGGGAGCCATTTATAGCATCGGATGTGGGAGTAACTGAGTCAGAGTTGCAACTTAGGAAAAAACAAAAACAAAAACCCTGTTGGTCATAAATAGCAAGTGAGTGAGAAATGGGAAAATCCTAGGGCGTAAGGAGATCAGTGATTGTCTGGTGTTCAGAGAGGTATACGAGGCCCGGATTCCTTTGGGGGGAAATAGGAAAGTAGGGATGGTGAAGAGAATGGATGATGGTTTTAGTGTGCTAACAGCTCAGAGAGACTGAGCCAGGAAAACAGATTAGATGGCACTTATTCCAGAAATAATAAAATTGGAGCCCTAACCGGTGTGGCGCAGTGGATAGAGCATCGGCCTGTGGACTGAAAGGTCCCAGGTTCGATTCAAGTCAAGGGCATGTACCTTGGTTGCAGGCACATCTCCAGTAGGGGGTGTGCAAGAGGCAGCTGATGGATGATTCTAACTCTCTATCCCTCCCCCTTTCTCTCTGTAGAAAATCAATAAAACATATTTTTAAAAAATTGGAAAAAAGGCTTGGAAATGAGACTTGGAGACACTGAATTCTCTAACTCTGTAGATTAAGTAAATAGTCTGTGCTGGGAGAAACATGGAGTCCTGGCAAGAAAGAGGAAATTTAGGAAAGTCCTACCTATGTGGAATTTGCCTGACTATACTGGATATACATGCTTACCTCTGACATACAAATTACATGAAATAAATATAATTTTCAATTTGTGCTAAAGTGATTTTTTTTCTCTATGAATACATTCTGAATCCTCTTGAGTTACTTTAAGTTCGTGGTCATTTCATACTAATTTACATAATTTTATTAAGTATGTCAGGTCCCTGATAAAGTCAAAAATTCTATTTTCTGTCCAAGGCACTTGTCAGATGAATGGTACTGAACTCCATTGATCAGTTTGAATAGTAATTGACTCGTAACAGCAACAATAAATCTTCATGATCCCTCTAACCATTTACCCGGGTAACAACACTCTATTATAGCCAAGACTTAACGCTACAGGCATGCATTTGTACAACATCTCTGGAGCAAAATATGGGTATGGATCAAAAGCTCTAAAAATAATCCATATCCTTTGACATTGGAAATGCACTTCTGTGGATGCATTCCAGGAATAAAGCACTAAAACATTCATGCCGGCAACATTCATGGCTAAAAACACAACCCTGGGATTATATGCAACGGCATTTATTGCAGGTAAATAAATTGTTATATTCATATGACTGATTGCCCCCTAGTCCTTAGCTGTGATGAAGCACATGTCTATTTTATTGCAAAGAAAATCTGACCTATTTGTGGCAAATGAAAAAGTAGTTGGCAGACATATGTGTAGTGTAATCACATAGACATCACACTGGGATCTATATTCGTATTATTTAAATATATATCTATCCAACTCACGTAGATAGATGGATTAAGATTCAACACACGCTATCGGATATGCATATGCAAAGAAATCTGGAAATTTATACATCACATGTTCATAGTAGTTATCTATGGGATATGTGAGTTTTGGGATTTTTTTTTTCCATAAATTGACATTTTCTGCACTGAACATGCACTGGGAATCAAAACCCCTCCGGTTTATAAATATTTCAGCTAATGTACGTTATTGTTACACCATAGCTGTTTGACTTATGAAGCATTGGTGAGGGGTACAGATCAGATGCAGAACTGAAGGGTGGCTTCTGACTAGGGCCCGGCCTGCCCCCCAGAGCTGTCTGATTACCAAGAATGGTGGTTGCAATTCGGGGAAGACAGGTTCAGAGGGGTTCTAAGCGGATGACTCTCTATTCACATAAGAGAAATGCGCAGAACAGCAAGCTTTTGCTGATGGAGGTTGACTTCTGGTCATCCTCGCAATGCGTTCTCTGGCTTTTAGGGAAAAATATTTCTGGCCCGTACTAGCATTTCTCTATGTGCTATCAACTTTGGGGGTGCGGAGGGGGGGGGGTTCATCTCATCATCATTATTATGAAAACCATATGTCGGAAAATAAAACTAACCTACGTCATCAGCCAGCATTCTTTAACCGGAATGGGCCGGATCTGAGCTGCTCAGATGTTCCTGTTAATTGTCAAGAAGTGCAGCTGGCTAGTCCTCCTCACCTATCGCCTCCCTCTTTCCCCCCTCTTATTCCGAAGGGAGATGAGTTTTAGGGATTGTGTAGCGCTGGATAAAGAAGCAGCAACGGGCCGACACCGGTGTGGCTCAGTGGATAGAGCGTCGGTCTGCGGACTGAAAGGTCCCAGGTTCGATTCCGGTCAGGGGCATGTACATTGGTTGCGGGCACATCCCTGGTGTGGGGTGTGCAGGAGGCAGCTGGTCGATGTCTCTCTCATCGGTGTTTCTAGCTTTCTATCTCTCTCCTCTCCCTACCTCTCTGTGAAAAATCAATAAAATTATATTAAAAAAAAAAAAAAAGCAGCAATGGGAGGAGGATACTGGGAGGAGGGAGAGGTACTCCTGTCTTCTCTAGGGAAGAGATGGAGAGCCGGGCAGAGACCAGGAGGGCCGCGGGAGGACCAGGGGCAAATGCTGATTCTTCCCCCCAAGGCTGAGCGGCCCATGCACTTTCCAGACCCAGTGTCACATCTGGAGCGTCAGGAAGATGGTTCAGGCTGTAAGAGGAAAAAAAAACAATAGTCTAGATCAGTGGTCGGCAAACTCATCAGTCCACAGAGCCAAATATCAACAGGACAACGATTGACATTTCTCTGGAGAGCCACGTTTTTTCAACTTAAACGTCTTCTAACGCCACTTCTTCAACACAGACTCTCCCAGGCCGTGGTGTTTTGTGGAAGAGCCACACTCAAGGGGCTAAAGAGCCACATGTGGCTCTCTAGCCGTTTGCAGACCACGGGTCTAAAGTAACTTACAGGTTACAGGGTGTTTATGGGCTTCGGCAAGGACAACATCCGGAGGTTGGGTAAGCTTCAGACAAAATTTTTTTTAAAATATATTTTTATTGATTTAAGAGAGGAAGTGAGAGGAAGAAAGAAATAGAAACATCGGCGAGAAAGAAACATCCATCAGCTGCCTCCTGCACACCCCCTACTGGGGATGTGCCCGCAGCCAAAATACATGCCCTTGACCGGAATCGAACCTGGGACCCTTCAGTCTGCAGGCAGGCGCTCTACCCACTGAGCCACACCGGTCAGGGCACCGCCTCCGGCATTTGACACACACAGTCCGTTAACTTTTGTGCCAGGAGGGCAGTTTTCAGCCGTTCCTACCGGCGCCCCCTGCTGGTTCTGACTCGCTCCGCTAGATCCTTCCTGGCTCCCCCAGATGTGTTTGGGGGGCCTTCTGAATGGCCTGTCAGACTCTGCCTGCCAGCTTTCAGCGGCTCAGCCCGAGGGGGTTTGATCCAGGCCTCCTATTTACGGCCCCGGCTCTGCTGACTTTGGCCTGGCGGGTGGAACCGGCGCGTTGCTGGAAAGCCGACCGCGCGAAGCACCGCCCCTCCCATCCTGTCAACCTTGACCTTGAAGAGTGTGGGCTGGCACCGCAGGCGAAGTTCCATTTGAAAACTCACATTCAAGACGCCCTGCAGGTTCCGCTGAGGATGTGGGGCGTGTACATGCTGAGATAGGTATTCCAGTCCCGTGCCTTGAACATCCAGGAAACACAAAAGTACCAGGAGGTGGCACGCTTAGCCACGGAGCGGAGCCGTGAGCCCTCTGGAGATGCCATCAGAGTGCCCGGGTCAGCCTCCGTGGGCACATCCTTCACCTGGTAACACAGGACACGGCTCACAGAATCCAAGAGAAGTTATATTGCCCGAGATTCAGTGCCACGCAATACCACACCACAGCGTTGCATGGGTCCCAGGTCCAGCAGCATAAATTAGAAAGGAAAGCAGTGACCAGGGTCAGGTGGCCTTGGGTGGTCCTTTTGGAAAGGGTCTGATTTAGCCCGGCCAGCGTGGCCCCGAGGTTGAGTGTCAACCTATGAACCAGGAGGTCACCGGTTCGATTCCCGGTCAGGGCACCTGCCCGGGTTGCAGGCTCGATTCCCAGTGTGGGGTGTGCAGGAGGCAGCTAATCCATGATTCTCTCTCCTCGTTGACGTTTCTATCTCTCCTCCCTTCCTCTCTTTGAAATCAATAAAAACATTTTTTTAAAAAGAGAAAGGATTTAATTTAGAACCTTTTTGTCTGATTTCAAAATCTAAGCTCTGCTTGAGAAGGAAAAATATAAATATAACATATAGCATAATATATAATATGATATATGCACATACAACACACATAACATATACACGTACACTGAGTGGCAGATTATTGTGATCTCTGAATACATAATAATCTGGCCACTCAGGGTCTATCCTATAGAATAAAAGGCTAATATGCAAATTGTCCCCTTGACTAGGAGTTCATCCAGCAGGCAGGCCAGCCAACCGCCCATGTCCCCTCCCCCTGGCCAGGCTGGCTGGGCCCCACCCATGCAGGAATTCATGCACCAGGCCTCTAACATATACATATATACACACACTGAGTGGCCAGATTATTATGTGTTCAGAGATCATCATATAATCTGGCCACTCAGTGTATATATGCACATATGCAAATTGTATACACAGATTAAACTATTTGGTACTTACCACTCAAATAATAGAACCTGGTGGTGATTAAAATTTACGAAACACCCATCAAATGAAAATGCACTTTGTTTTGCTATCCGGCCTTGCAATAATTTCGTAAATATTAAAACACAAATGCTACTAGCTATAACGTGTTAACATTTTCACTGGGCTACGGCATTATCATGTGTGGATGGTATGGGTATTATTATACACAAAATTCTGGACTTCATTAACTGTGAGCTATGAAAAAAAAGCATTGGAATATAAATTTCTTAAGACCTGGATTACTGTAAGTAATTTATAAAAAACTGGTAGCCTTTTTTTTTTTTAATGCAGAGAGCATTATCTGAAGTGGAAAGATGCCCCTAGCTGGTTTGGCTCAGTGGATAGAGCATCGGCCTGCAGACTGAAGGGTTCTGGGTTCAGTTCCTGTCAAGGGCACATACCTGGGTTATGGACATGTGGGGGGCAGCCGATCGATGATTCTCTCTCATCACAGAGTTTTTCTTTCTCTCTCTCTCCTCCCTTTCTCTCTGAAATCAATCAGAATATTTTTTAAAATATAAAAGAGCGGAAAGATGGAAACGAATGATGAAATACCCCCCTCCCCATGCCTTTGAAGTTTCAGAATTCACAGAGAGCTTTTTCTGAATGCTCCCTTCTCCTCTGGCAATTTAAAGCCAAGCCCTCGAACAGCTGAGCTCCTGCCAAGGTCAGTGCCAGTGCCCTTCCCTGATGCCTCGGGGACACGGTGCCCAGCTGTGCCTAGGAGAACTGGCCTCCTCCCTTCAACTCGGAAATCCTTCAAGATGTCGATGCTCCTTTCGTAGCTTCCCCATCGCCTGCTTTTTGTTTAGTCTTTTTTTTTAATTTTTAAAATTTTTTATTAAGGTATTACATGTGTACATATCTCACCATTCCCGTACATGCCCTCACCCCCCTGGTGTTTTGCGTCCATTGGTCATGCTTATATGCATGCATACAAGTCCTTCGGTTGATCTCTTATCTCCTCCTCCTCTCCCTAACCTTCCCGCTGTCATTGGACATTCTGTTCGAAATTAGAAGAAATATATATATATATATATATATATATATATATATATATATATATATATATATTTTTTTTTTTTTTTTTTAAATACTAAACTACAGACAATTATAAAACAACAGCCCTTGTTCCCTTAAGTGAAACTTTCTTACATCCCTGGACTCTGCCCTTAGCTGTAACCTCAAATATCGTCCAGGAGTGACCCACGCAGACTCCCGGTCCCTCCCCTCAATGCCCCCCTCCCCCCCGTCGGGCCCTCTGGGAAATCTCAAAGTTCCCTTCTGGAAGTTATTCAGTAAGCGTATTAGCGGGTTAAATGGTCCTTTTTATGAGCCATTTCCCCACACCCCGCCTCGATGATTTCATAGGAGGGGAGGACACATCCTGACGCCCTTCCAGCGCTTAGGGAGCTGGTGGCCTCAGGAGCCGGCCCCCCCTGAGTGCAGACCGCCCGGCCAATGCCTCTGCAGAACCCCCGCCCCCTCTCCCCCCACCCCTGCAGCTCTCCCGGCTGTTCTGAATCCAGGCAGGCCTGCTGCCGCGTTCTCGTTGAGTGTCATGGGAGCATTGTGGCTGGCGGGAAGGACGGGAGTTTATCAGCCCGCTGACACGGAGAGTTCATGGCGTGGCCTCTTCCCCCCCGCCCCCAAGAGTCACTTTCAATCACAATCAAGAGATGAGGTCCCGCGTCTGACAGCGGAACTCCTTGTGCTGGGTTCTAAGCATTGCCATAATGTCCATATTGTGAAAGGGGAAGATGATGTCACCTCATTGGCAGCTGAGAACAAAAGGGGAGGGGGGTGCAACTCCGAATGACCGAGGCCACCCCCAGAAGTGCCAATCAATACCATTGACAAGGGAGAGGAAAACGTTCTTTCTTTCAATCATGACTGAGCTAAGCGGTATTGACCTTGGGCTAAGGCATTTCCCAGCATTCAATGAGTGGGGCTGAGTTGCTGATGGGCCTTGAGTCAAACTGGTTTATTCACTGCCTTCAAAGTGCCTGACCCTGGACCGTAATTGCTGCTACAAACACGGAGCACACAAGAATGCTCAAGGGTGACTGACACAAGGAGCTGTTGTGAGCAAGTCTCAACGCCCAACCATCAGACGACCCCCCCAGGTCACCACAGACCATTCCTTAGTGGTCGTCGTTTCATGAAGACCCAGTGCTAGGCACGCATCCCGGAAATAAAAATGGAAGCGTTTCCCAGGCTTACGAAGCAGAATATTCCATCCGCCAGGGATAGCAATGAACGTCAGGTGTACTGATAGCATGTTGTCGGCGAGCGCTTGTCTATGCATTTGTTTATTGTTCATCTCGTCGACCACGTCTGAGGGTGCAGATCAAAACACAAACAGTGGACAGCACTAAAGAATGATGATGCTGATGCTGAAACCTGTGTGGCTCGGTGGATAGAGCTTCGGTCTGTGGACTGAAAGGTCCCAGGTTCGATTCTGGTCTAGGGCATGTACGATGGTTGCGGGCACATCCCTGGTAGGGGGTATGCGGGAGGCAGCTGGTTGATGTTTCTCTCTCATCGATGTTTTTAGCTCTCTATCTCTCTCCCTCTCTGTAAAAAAAAAAAAAAAAAAAAAAATCAATAAAAAATATATATAATATTTTTAAAAAGAATGATGATGATGCTTTATCAAATGTTTGCTCTGTGTCAGACACCATGTCCCCCCTCTCTCACCTATGACCTCATTTAGGATGCATAATCCTATATAATAAAAGCCCAGCGACCGAAAGGCACAACGACCAGAACAACCAGTCAACCAGTCGCTATGACGCACACTGACCACTAGGGGGCAGACACTCAATGCAGGAGCTGCCCCCTGGTGGTCAGTGTGCTCCCACAGCAGGCCGATCCCTGCCAGTGCACCAAACCATGCACCGGGCCTCTCTATGAGAGCGATGATATTATTAGCCTCATTTCCCAGAAGAAAGCATGACGTCCAGATAAGTTACGGGACATTTCAAATTCATACAGTTTATAAGAGGTGGAGCCAGAATTCAAACTCAGGGTTGACAAACCCCAGGCGTTACGTTCTCGCCAAAACACAAGAGCCAGATTGTACACCAGCTCCACAACACCCATCGTTTCTGAAAGAATGCAGGGCGAATAGAGGTAAATAAAAGTGGGTCTACGCTAGCGGAAAAAAATAGAAAGATCGAGAATGTTCGTCCCTTCTTTCCTGATTAAAAAAAAAATAGTGGAAAATAGGGAGAGAGCATGGTAAGGGCAGAGAGAAACACAGGGAGAGCTGGAGGAGAAACCGATTCGGGGGATTTTGAGATTCCACTTTCTCAAATGGCCCCAGCCTGCCGTCGCTTACATTACCGTCCGAATGATTTAAAAGCAGCCTCTGCTTCGAAGCCATTGTGGTGGCAGCTTCATAATCTGCTCAGTGTCCAACAGGACTCTCTTCGGCTTCCAAGTAAACAATTTCCGGGCAGAGCTCACGGGGAATTTATTTCAACCTGCTTTTATTTCGCGGGCGCTGCCCCAAGTTTTGGCGCGTTAACTGCAGAAGGACAAATGTTTCTTATCAGCCCAGGAGGAGGAGCACGGGGGTGTAAACATCATCCAGACTGAAAATCCAAAGGCATCTCCGGAGAGAAAATATTTATAATTCGTGCATTTGAAACACCCCACACGCCTTTGCTGAGGGAATCACTGGCGATAGTTATTAAATATCTACAGAAAAGGAACCATTAGACTGCTGTCGGAATATACGTCATATTTTGTCCACCTTTTAAAAATATATTTTTTTTTGCTGAAACCAGTTTGGCTCAGTAGATAGAACGTCTGCCTGCAGACTGAAAGGTCCCAGGTTCGATTCCGGTCAAGGGCATGTACCTGGGTTTCAGGCACATCCCCAGTAGGAGGTGTGCAGGAGGCAGCTAATCCATGATTCTCTCTAATCAATGTTTCTCACTCTCTATCCCTCTCCTTTCCTCTCTGTAAAAAATCAGTAAAATAAAATAAAATAAAATAAAATAAAATAAAATAAAATAAAAGAGAGAGAGAGGAACAATGGCCTGTACTTGCCTATGAACCTCTCAGTATTTCCAAATCTCCTGCTCGTGTCCAGCAGCCTTGAGGTGTCTCTGCTCCAAAGGCTGAGTTCATTTCAGGGAACTTCTGTTTTGCTCATTTTCTTGAGCAAACAAGGACGTTAGAGAGATGTGCAGCAGGACGGGAAAACCCCGGAAAACCTGTACAGATAACCAGTCTGCGAGTTCTCAGAAGGTACATGTCACTCTTTAGCAGCTGTACTGACTTATGAGTCTATTTTCTTGGTCTTCCTGCCATGAATTTCTCCCCCTGCCTCCCTCCCTCCTGTGTGGGAATTAGCATATGATTGATTCCCCCTCTTAGCGGTCCTCCCCAGGGGGGTTGCTGTGATTGGCAGCGGCCCTGGCTCTGAAAACCTGGTAGGAATATTTGCAAAGGCACCAGGCAGGGCCGAATCTCCTTAGCATCATGGCTGCCACTTCATCTGCGTGTACCACTTGGTAAGCAGTTGGTGTGCACATAAGTAATTGCCTCTTGCGTCATCCGTCGGACGGGCCTGCATCTGGTTTTGCGAGACCAAGGGGCCCTGTGTCTTTCCTCGCAGTCCGGTGGAGAGGGGATCCAATGAGAGGCTCCCCTAAGGCCCTCTGGGAAGCTGATCTGAAAATGATGATCGAATTTCCAGTCCCATCATTTTGTAAATGGGCTTGCATTGTGCATGGGTGGGGTCCGGCCAGCCTGGCCAGGGGGAGGGGACATGGGTGGTTGGCCAGCCTGCCTACAGGTCGAACTCCTGGCCTAGAGGAACAATTTGCATATTAGCCTTTTATTCTATAGGATATACCCTGAGTGGCCAGATTATTATTCATTCGATTCCGGTCAAGGGCACGTACCTTGGTTGTGGGCACATCCCCAGCAGGGGGTGTGCAGGAGGCAGCTGATCGATGTTTCTCTCCCATCGATTTCTCTAACTCTCTATCCCTCTCTCTTCCTCTCTGTAAAAAAAAAAAAAAAAAATCCATAAAACATATATATATTTTTTAGAAAGCCACAGCCAATGTGTTGGTGACTGTAGGATTAGGAATGTGGCTTCCCACGCCAGCCAGCCTGAGGACAGCACCCCCTTTCGAGGCAGCACCAGCCTCAGAATGGGGGGGTGGGGGTGGGGAGGAAGAGAGGGGCTCAGGGCATGGAGTCCCACTGCATGGCGGGACCTGTCCACTTCCTGTGGCGATGCCGTCCGGGCGCTCAGGGATCGGCTGGTCTGGCCTGGCTCTGTTTGTTTAGACTCGCCATTCGAGTGGTTTGTCCTGTCACCCGTTTGTGGTCACATCTCAAGAGGTTTCGATGGACTTCGCCGTGATGATGTCAACATCGCTCTCCTGCTCCCCGTCTGAGTTTACTAACAATGAAGTGGCTCGTGAGGATGTTATGCTTTGTGAAGAGGGACCCGCACCGTCCCTGGGGCGCCTCGGGGAGAGGGCCCCGGGCCCAGGGCACGGTCCCCACTCCCCCACGCCCCGGACACTGGCTTCTCTGGCATATTAGCACACTGTCATACCATCAAAAAGAGACTGTGTCGCCCCAGCTGGTGTGGCTCAGTGGTTGAGCATCGACTTATGAACCAGGGAGTCACTGTTCGATTCCAGCCGTCACCCAGGGGCCGAGGGACACTCTCCCTCAGCGTGTCCCCCTGACAGTTCCAGATGACAGAGTTATTGTTTTTATGTGGGTTTTGGTTTAATATATTTTATTGATTTCTTACAGAGAGGAAGAGAGAGGGATAGAGGATTAGAAACATCGATGAGAGAGAATCATCCATCAGCTGCCTCTTGAACACCCCCCCACTGGGGATGTGGCCGCAACCAAAGTACATGCCCTTGACGGGGAATCGAACCTGGGACCTTCCAGTCTGCAGACCGATGCTCTATCCACCGAGCCAAACCAGTCTTGGCAGAGTTATTGTTTTGTTTAATATAAACATGAACAGCCGTCTTGATGTGCCGTCAACACCAATAAGGCACATACTCATGTCATATCTGTGCCAGGCAGCCCTAGCCAGTTTGGCTCGGTGGCTAGAGCGCCAGCCTGTGGACTGCAGGGCCCCAGGTTCGATTCCTGGTCAGGACACATGCCCGGGTTATGGGCTCGATCCCCAATGTTGGGCGTGCACAGGATTTGTGCACTGGTGGGGGGGGCGTGGCCTGTGGGAGTGCCACTCATCCCGGTCAGCCGGCTCCCCCCGTGGGAATGCACTGACCACTGGGGCGGGGGGGCAGCTCCTGCATTGAGCATCTGCCCCCCCCTCGTGGTCAGTGCATAGCGACTGGTCGACCGGCCATTCTGGTCATTCCGCCGTTTGGTTGTTGGGCTTTTATGACGTAGGCTAGATAACCATCTCCCATCCAGGCTGTCATCCACATTTCAGCATTTCATAGTTGATTTCCTGCCTTCTTCTTACCCACAGTCCCCTCTCCTCATGTCTTTTTTTTTCTTTTTTTTCTTATTGTGCTCTGATCTGTGAGCATCCCACCCAGGCTTTCGGAGGGAGAGCCGGCCTCGGAGTGCTGTCACGCATCCATCATTTCCTCGTATCTCACGCTGCGGGATGTGCATTAATTATTTTACTTCTCTGCGGCATCTCCTTCCTAAACGTCCCTGATGGGGCGAGAGCTTGGAGAGAGAGGGGGGCGCATTGCAAGGGAATTCCAACTTCCCACCCGGCTCTCTCACTCAGCATCTCCTTCCCAATGCCACCCCCTCTCTGATACCACCTTCATCCACGCCGCCAATCCCAGACCTCTTCCAGGATCTTATCCCCAACATTCCCACCTCTCAGCAGCACTTTAAGGAGAATAATGAGGAGATAATTTGCCCATCTTGACAGCAGGGTTATGCCAGGCTGCAACTGACAGGGCAGGAGCAACGGAGGGGAAAATGCTTTTCAAGAGACGTCTTCAATTTGGCTTTCTGTGTGTTCAGGCTCTGACGCCCCGGGGGGTCATTTGCATGGAATGGGGGAGCCGGAGGTGGTTTTTCCGGGCAGAGCTGGCTTCTACTCCCTGTTTCTGGAGAATCCGCTGCTGCATCGTGATCAGTGTACGGGGTTCATGAAGCAAAGAAAGAGGAAAGGGAGGGAGAGAGGAAGAGAGGGAGGCAGGGAGGGAGAGAAGACAATCAGACAGTAATGAGTTCTTGGCAGGAAAAGTCAGATAGGGTGGGAGAAGGCAGAGAAAGCCTGTCTGGGGAGGTTACATTGAAACTCATCCTATCTAATAAAAGGGTATTACGCCAGTGGACCATCACTCCAACACACAGGATGGCTGCCCCCATGTGGACACAAGACGGCCTCCACAAGACGGCCAGCAGGGAAGGGCAGTTGGGAGGGACCAGGCCCGAAAGGGAGGGCAGTTGGGAGGGACCAGGCCTGCAGGGGAGAACAGTTAGGGGCAATCAGGCCAGCAGGGGAGGGCAGTTAGGGGCAAACAGGCTGGCAGGGGAGCAGTTAGGCATTGAGCAGACTGACAGGGGAGTGGTTAGGGGGTGATCAGGCTGGCAGGCAGAAGCGGTTAGGGGCAATCAGGCAGGCAGGCGAGCAGTTGGGAGCCAGCAGGGACTTGTGAGAGGGGTCCCAGATTGGAGAGGGTGCCGGCTGGGCTGAAGGACACACACACACACACACACACACACACACCCGTGCACACATTTTGTGCACCATGCCTCTAGTCTGTAAATAACATATGATTCTCTCTCATCATTGATGTTTCTCTCCCTCCCTCCCTTCCTCTCTGAAATCAATAATTTTTTTTTTTTTTAAAGCAGAATCAGAAGCAGAGAGATGGCAGCTTGCAAGTGGACTCAGCCGAGCATGGGGCTTTGGAGACAGACGAAGGGGCCAGGAGTCACTGGATGCGGGCAGCTTCTGAAACCGGGATGAGGCAGGGACTCGGTCCATCCCGGAGCTTCCAGACAGAACACCGCCCTCCGACACCCTCCTGTCGGCCCGGTGAGTCCCATTCTGAACTTCTGACCTCCGAACAGTCGGACCTCCAAATACACCCATGAGCTTTCATTCAGCCACGAAAATTGTGGTAATTTGTTGCGTCAGCAATAGGAAATGTATATAATACGGTAAACCTGCATAACAGGAGCCTGGCTCGATGATAAATCACACGTAGACACGACCTCAGCCTGTGCGACATTTGGTGAAATCAGTTTGGAAAATATGTTTAGAAATTCATACGAGGTAAATAAGGTCTTAGTTTACCAGCCAGTGGCCCCTCGGGGAGCGGACTGGCTCTGCGATTATTAATCCCCCAGGCCTGGCATCCAGCCAGGGCTTCCCAGGAGTTTAGCTGAAATCAATTAGGGGCCAGAGCGCCGATGGGTTATGACAGGCAGCTAAGGAACTGGGTGCTCACGTGACATCACACGCTTTGTAAGCTTCCACTGGTTCACACGGCCCGGGGTTCGGTTATCGGATATCTACATTCTGCACACCAGGGAAAGGAAGAAATTCTTCCAGGGCTGACATATTGGCTATTAATGAATGAAAATAGATGGAGGAAGAAGGCATGCACACAGGCAAAAATCTCCTTCCAAAGCCAAAGATCTTTTTTTTAAAAGAACTAGAGGCCCAAATAATTTGTAAGAATGCCCTGAACACTGCCCTCGCTGGTGTGGCTCAGTGGATAGAGCGTCGGCCTGGGGACTGAAGGGTCACGGGTTCGATTCCAGTCAAGGGCACATGCCTGGGTTGTGGGCTCGATCCCCAGTAGGGGACGTGCAGGAGGCAACTGATGGATGTTTCTCTCTCATCGACGTTTCTAACTCTCTCTCCCTCTCCCCTCCTCTCTGTAAAAAAAAAAAATCAACAAAATATAGTTTTTTAAATGAATAATAAAATAAAATCGGATACAGCTCTAATTTTCTACGTCTCCGTTTTTCCGGATTTGCCTAAACCAAAGCAGAGATTCCGGCAAGCCCAGAACCCAGCGAGTCCCAACTGTGTTTACATTCTTCGCTGCATATTTCTATGCCCGGCAGCGCCTCCGCCTTGAAAAGTGTTCAAGAGCCAACAGGATTCTTTCGACCGGCCGGCCGGAGAGGCACCCAGGCAAACAGCACGTGACTCCCGGCTTTGGAAAGCCAATATTTAGCAAGCTCTTGTGTTGCTCGCTTTCAAAACGTTTGCCTCTGAACATAATGCGAGAACGAGTTTGTGGAGGGGAAGTGAGCGTGGACAAATCCCACCTGTCCAGTGTGTCTTGCTCTGGGTGTCTGAGACCCGCACAGATCAAAGGGGGCACCCACCAGGCTCCTGACCCGAGGGCCACCCTCCTCGGAGGAAGGACAACTTAGGGTTTTAGTTCAGGGAATTTTTAAAAAAATATTTGTATTGATTTCAGAGAGGAAGTGGGGGTGGGGGTGAAAGAGAGAGGAGGAGAGAGAGAAACATCAAGGATGAGAGAGAGAATCATGGATCGGCAGCCTCCAGCAAACCCCACAGCCCTCAACCCAGGCATGTGCCCTGACTGGGAATGGAACTGTCATCTCCTGGTTCATAGGGCGAGGCTCAACCACTGGGCCACACCACCGGCCGGGCCTTAGAAAGCCCACTGAAATGATCTCAGAAACAGTCATCACTGGGAAAGACTGCCGATTTCTATGAAAGAATTACTTTCTTCAGTGAGTGTCCCCCTAAGTTAATATTCACTATCTGAAATTTTAATTAATATTTAAAGTGTCCCCTCAGATTCATTTCTTTGGTTTTACAGGGAAATCGTGTTTCTACTTGTGCCATACGAGTATTTCCATAAGTAATAATTTCCATGATGTTTATATGTGGCTCACTTGTATTTGTCTGAACTGGAAATTCTCTTGACCGGGTGTATGGGGACTCAAACACTACATGAATACTTTATAAGCCATAAAATATTGAAAATCCATGTCTCCTCAACCTGCTCCCTTAGGTCTGCTTTTCCAGACTTTTTCTATGCACAACAAAACAGAGCAATAGGAGATCATTGCAATTCTCTGAAACCAATAAAATATATATATATTTAAAATAAATAAAAATAAACAGGCTTTCTAAGAAGAAAAACCAAACTTTTTTGTCTGGGCATTCCCAGTAATATCATTTGGTGGTGTTGTGCTGCCATCTGGTGGACATCCATGAGAATACACTTCAGCACTTCAGCATCCCCAATAAAATCATATTTGCTTGTCAGTGGACACAGACAACAGGGGAATGAGGGCATAATGGGAGGTGGGGGTTAATGGGGGAATAAGGACACATAAGTAATACCTTAATAAACCAAGAGATTTAAAAATAAAATCAAAATTGTCTTTATTAGGGTCAATGGCAATGCATTCTCATGTGTGTCCACCGGAGGGCAGCACTGACACCAAATGATTTTTTTTCTTCTGACTTTGAGATCTGTAGTTTTTAATAGCAAACTTTTAAAAACAGCATTTAGAGATATTTGATAGTATCTCATGGTCTGTGATTGGACTGACTGGTACTTTTATATTCCTATAAATTTTTTAGTTGATTTTTTACAGGGAGTAGGGTAGAGGGATAGAGAGTTAGAAACATTGATGAGAGAAAAACATCCATCCACTGCCTCCTGCACACCTTCTACTGGGGATGTGTCAGCAACCAAGGTACATGCCCTTGACCGGGATAGACCCTGGGACCTTTCAGTCTGCAGGCCGACACTCTATCCCCTGAGCCAAACCGGTTAGGGCAGTGGTCGACAAACTCATTAGTCAACAGAGCCAAATATCAACAGTACGACGATTGAAATTCTTTCCAGAGCCCAATTTTGTAAACTTGAACTTCCTCTAACACCACTTCTTCAACATAGACTCGCCCAGGCCGTGGTATTTTGTGGGAGAGCCACACTCAAGGGGCCAAAGAGCTGCATATGGCTCGCGAGCTGCAGTTTGCCGACCAGGAGGTTTGGGCCTACTTTTATATCCTTATTAGAACTCGTATAAAATCAACAGCTTTGCATGATCAGGCATTTACATCTCCTATCTTGCATTCTGCTCTGTTAGGAAACAGACGGACACACCAAACGATTGTATCAGGGGATGCTGGCAATGAGTTCTATTGGGGATTTTGGCGATGCATTCTCACGCTTGTCCACCGGGTGGCAGCACTTCCACACCAAATGATTTTATTGCCGCTAATGGCCATGCATTCTCATGCCTGCCACCTGGTGGGCAATCCTGAGAAGGCATTTCAAGCATTCCAAATCCCCCCCCCCCCAAAAAAAAACCCCAAAAAACAAAACACACACACACAAAAAACCAATAGGCCCCCCCAAAAAGGATCGCTGAAATGCCCATCAAATTAGTCATGTGTGCTTGCTGACAGTGGCTGCTTACCTGTGGCTACTTGTGCTGTGTTCCCTTCAGCGTCTGTGATGTCCTAGGGTGTTGTTGATGGAAAGGAGTTCTGATTGTTGCCCCCAAAGGAGAACCTGGTATTGTGGAGACAAAGCGGAGACATCCCTGCCTCTGAGATGGTTTGGGTGACTGATTCCCGAATGTACTGATTCCCGTTGGCCGTATTCGAATCGACAGGGGGGCTCCTTAGATTCCTGCGCAGTGGGTTCCACTCCAGAAACCCCTAAAATCTGTATTTTTTTTAAAAAAAATATTTTATTGATTTTTTTTACAGAGAGAAAGGGAGAGGGATAGAGAGCCAGAAACATCGATGAGAGAGAGAGACATCGACCAGCTGCCTCCTGCACACCCCCTATTGGGAATGTGCCCGCAACCAAGGTGCATGCCCTTGACTGAATCGAACCCGGGGCCCCTCAGTCCGCAGGCCGACGCTCTATCCACTGAGCCAAACCGGTTGCGGCTAAAATCTGTATTTTTTGCTCCCCTAAGACGAGGTGAGCACTGTCGCGGACATGCCTACATCGACACGAAAATGTGGGAAGTGGAGAGAAAAGCAGTCAAGGCCCCCAAAGAGCAGCAGGAGGGCGGGCATCCTGGAGACAGATTGAAAAGAGAATGTCACCCTGGCTGCCATCTTTGTCCAAATCATACCTGTGGATTCAACCCGAAGCTCCGGAGAATAAGGGACACTTTTTGAGAGGCCGTACGAGGGCCTGCCGTTGAAAAAACCTGTGCAGTACCGATTGCTCTCCTTTCACTAACACAGAACAGGGAGGAACAGCTACCGGTCTGATGGTGCAATTACGATTTAACACGTTTAAATTAGCGTTGGATGGAGATCAATGTTAACCAGCAGGAAACAGGTCACTTGCTGCTGCAAATCCTAGGCAGGGGGGCAGGAGGGAGTCACGTGTTCTTATTTTGTAACATTTATACCCTCACAGAATTGATTGAGGACAGTAGTCAGCTTGTGTATCCAATTTAGAGGGTGGACATTCCCTGGTACAATAGCTCTTGAGCCGAAACCGGTGTGGCTCAGTGGATAGAGCGTCGGCCTGCGGACTGAAAGGTCCCAGGTTCGATTCCGGTCAAGGGCATGTACCTTGGTTGCGGGCACATCCCCAGTAGGGAGTGTGCAGGAGGCAGCTGATCAGTGTTTCTCTCTCATCTGATATTTCTAATTCTCTATGCCTCTCCTTCCTCTCTGTAAAAAAAATCAATAAAATATAAAAAAAAGAAAAAGAAAAGGCAAGGACCGGAGGGAGGGGTGAGTGAGTCTCTGAGACACGGCAGAGTCACCTTCACTTTGAAGCTTACCTGGTCCCTTTAAGTCACTGCGCGGGGCCCTGCCTTGCTCAGATCGCGAGCCCGGCTTCGGGGGAGGAAGGGGGGCTGAGGCATGACTGTGCAGACTTCCCCTGCCCGTGATTGGAAGCCCGGCCCTCCTCCCGCCCCGGCTGGTGCAGGGACCAGCCAAGCCCCGGTTCCTGGGCTGGTGGTTCTGCTCGCCCTTCCTGTTTGGACAAGGGTATTGCCAGGGAGCAGCCAGCTCAGTGCGCTGACTCACGGACGGTGGCGACAGCCAGCGTGGAGCGGAGGCCCAGACCTGCCTTCCTGGCTTCATGCTCTCCACTCTCCCGGGGAAAAGGGAAGGGGCTTTGAGGGGTGAAATAGGCGGGTTTTGGAAATGTCAGAAATGAAGGGGTCCGTGGAGAAAGCACAGGGCGACAGAGCCGCAAAGGGTACATTTCCACAAGACAAGGGAACTGGGAGTGGCCAAAGGTACATTCCCATAAGACAAGGGAACTGGGAGCGGCAAAAGGGTACATTCCCATAAGACAAGGGAGCTAGGGGCTGCAAAGGGTATACATTTATAGAATAAAAGCAAGGAAGCCCCTCACTCAAAGAGGGAGGAAAGGTGGTTTTGCATCTTATTCGCACGTTCATTTTCCATTTTCCATGTCTCTGGACTCCATTGTCGGAGAAAGTCATTGAGAGCAAATGACCGCCGGTTATCCCTGGAGCTGGGCCCAGGTGATCAGAGACTCCTCCCGCTTCCCTGTCCTAGGAATGTCCCTTCTGTTCCCGAGGTGGGAGTCCTTTTCAAAGAGGCAGCAGCTTTCAGCCAGTCCAGGGTGGCTCAGTGGTTGAGCGTCGACCCATGAACCAGGAGGTCACGGTTCGATCCCCAGTGTGGGGCGTGCAGGAGGCAGCTGATCCATGATTCTCTCTCCTTATTGATGCTTCTCTCGCTGTCTCCCTCTCCCTTCCTCTCTGAAATAAAAAAACAAAAAAAACCCAAAAACATATTAAAAAGAAAAAAAGACGAATATTCCTGTGTTTCCAACAGCAGTGACAGATACATCTTGAGAGAGAGGCGTGATCAGCAAGAAAAATCCGTTTTCTTGTCTGGCTTACAGCTAACTGCACGCAGTAGGCACTTTGTTAATATCGGGCCCGTGTGACGTACCATTTTAGTTAATCTCCAGACTCCCCGATGTGACGGCCCCGCTGGCTTACAGCGCCGCCTCGCCAATTTAAACTCCAATTTGCTTCTCCACACTTCCATCGATGACCTGCCTTCTCATTTCTAATTTCCACCCTTTAGACGTCAGTCACCCGTTTCACGGGGCTGCTAATTCTGCTCCCACTTGTCATCATCAAGCCCACCTTGCTAACATGCGCATGTCAGAGCCACACAAAACATGAGCAGGCGCCCTAGCCAGTGTGGCTCAGTGGCTAGAGCGTCAGCCTGCGGACTGGAGGGTCCCAGGGTTCCATTCCGGTCAAGGGCACACGCCCGGGTTGCGGGCTTGATCCACAGTGTGGGGCGTGCAGGAGGCAGCCGATCCATGATTCTCTTTCATCGTTGATGTTTCTATCTCTTTCTCCCTCTTCCTTTCTCTCTGAAGTTAATAAAAAAAAAAAATATTTTTAAAGAAAGAAAGAAAGCAGGCCACGGAATGTTTTTAGCTAAGTCAGCATGGAATCGGAATTCTATTTTACCATTTGGAAATCTGGGGCATGTTACCAGTGATTTCTGCCGGCAAAAAAAATACTCAGTCTGCAGTATAAGGCTGGGGTTTTCAACCCAGAAGGACCGAAAATAGGGCCACAGTTTGCAAATTCATCCGTAAGGAGAACTGTCACAAGCCATTCTGAGGGTGCGTGCGAAGGTCATTGTAAAAGTTCAAGGCCACGCCCCACTCTGTCTGACCTTGAGAGCATTGGCTGAGATACTTTTTATCTCAAATGTTATTCTGCATTTTACTGAGTGTTAGCCTTCCCGTTCTTTTTAAAAAATCAGCCGGACAGGAAGTTCAAACGAAGCCAAGTTCTTTTTGAAAAGAGCAATCGCTACGTAGAATGTATACTTTTCAGTCTAGGTAAGAGGTTCCCAATAGAAAAAAAAAAAAATTGAGCACTTGTGTACTGGAAATTAAGAAATTCATTTATTAAATATATTTGTGTTGATGTCAGAGACACAGGGAGAGGGAGGGAGAGAGAAAGAAACATCCATGATGAGACAAAGTTATGGATCGGCTGCCTCCTGCACGCCCCACACTGGGGATGGAGCCTGCAACCCGGGCCTGTGCCCTGACCGGGAATCGAACCGTGACCTCCTGGTTCCTAGGCCGATGCTCAACCCCTGAGCCACGCCAGCTTGGCTCATTTCATTTTAAAGTCATGTTCCTTGCTAGCATTTTATAAAAAATTATTATTTTGGGTCCACATTTTCTTAGGCAGTGTCCACAATAGTCATGATCAAGATGCACACACACACACACACACACACACACACAAATGTAAAGCAGGTAATGGTTTGGGAAGCCAGCTTGAGTCTATGATTATTACGCGCTTAATCAAGGTCCCCGCCCATTCATTAGTGATTCTGCACTTCCCTTGTAGGTCGTCATTAGAGCGAGTCCTTGGAGGCCGGATGAATGGAACCTTATTCGGATTCTACATTCCAGGCAGTCATGACGCTGGACCGGAGACGGCAGATCCAAAGTTAGTGAGAGTCTTGTGCTGATTGCTCCCTGTGCGTCTGTATCTTCATTTTCTGATTGCCTGAGTGAGTGAGTGACGGAAATAGCTCTAAGCAAGGCTGGCATTGGATGGATCTTCTCCCGTTGGTTGGCTGAGGGGGTGCTTCTGCCCGTGATGTGATCGCGGATCACCCCTGGAGATCGCCTTCCTTGACTTGGGGCTGCACGGAGTCCCTGTGCCTGCTGGTTCTCTTGTCCCTTTTCTACCTGCTCTCCTGTCCCTGACTCTGGACTCCACCTGCTGGGCTCGGTGCATGGCGGGGGTGGGGCCTGTGCCCTCTTGCAACCCAGGACCCCAAGGGGGATGTCCAACTGCCGGCTTAGGCCCTGTGGGGATCGGGCCTACACAGACAGTTGGACATCCCTCTCGCCATCTGAGACTGCTCACCCCTAACTGCTCACCTGCCCCTAACCTGTCACCTGCCTGCCTGCCTGATCAGTGTGCTTCAGAGCAATTGGTGGTTCCAGTCATTCCAGACGTTTCTCCTTAACGGTCCCTTAGGCTTTTATATATATAGGTTTCAGAGAGGAAGGGAGAGTGGGAGAGAGAAGCATCAGTGATGAGAGAGAATCATGGATCCCTATTGCATAAGAGCTGGTCATTATTCCTAATATTCTGGCCCGAGCAATCCCTTCAGTTACATCTCAGACTTAGGAGAACAGGGCTGAAAAAGACAACTCCATTACACAACGTACTGAAAAGCATTCCTGATTATGGGGCATATTAAGTAATTACTCCTTTTGAGTTATTGGAAAGAAAGACCCCTTTTCTGTCAGGGCTACTTCTTTATTAAACACACACACACACACACACACACACACACACACATACACACATACACACACATACACACACACATCTGAATCCCTACCAGCCGCCTGTAGGAAAGCCCACAGGTAGTTAAGTGGCAGAGTTGGGTTGGGACTGAGTCACTAGTACCTGCTACTATTACATAAAAAGGGGCTGTGCTCCCCGTAATGATGATTACAGGGCGCGGAGAAATGCAAAGAGAGTAACAAAAGCACTTTGCATTCACAATAAAAGACATGCACTTCCTCAGCGCCATGAACACTGCACATGTGCTTCCTTATAACATGCACCACCCGTCTGCCATTGGAACCATGGGCCATTCCACCGGCTTCACTCCCTGTGAGGTCTAGACCTGTATGTCTATATCTCTGTTGTTTTTCTTTATTATATTATTGATTTTTTTACAGAGAGGAAGGGAGAGGGATAGAGAGTTAGAAACATCGATGAGAGAGAGTCATCGATCAGCTGCCTCTTGCACACTCCTTACTGGGGACGCCCTTGACGGGAATGGAACCTGGGACCTTTCAGTCCGCAGGCCGACGCTCTATCCACCGAGCCAAACCGGTTTTGGCTATATATATATATTTTATTGATTTTTTACAGAGAGAGAGAGAGGGATAGAGAGTTAGAAACACCGATCAGCTGCCTCCTGCACATCCCCCACTGGGGATGTGCCCGCAACCAAGGTACATGCCCTTGACCAACTTGGGACCCTTCAATCCACAGCCCGACGCTCTATCCACTGAGCCAAGCCAGTTTTGGATCTTTCTTTTCTTTTCTTTTCTTTTCTTTTCTTTTCTTTTCTTTTCTTTTCTTTTTTTAAATCTTTTTTTAAAGCATTTTTATTGATTTCAGTTCATGTGAAACCTGGTATTTTTATTGCGACATTCTTAAAAAAATAAATAAATGAAAACAAAGGGCTTAAGGATGCTGGGTCGAGGCGGAGGAGGCAGCCAGGGGGACGAGGCCCGGCGTTGGGGTTCTGTGTCTGTAACGTTTCGCTTTCTGTAGCGTCTGACGGTTGAGAAAGGCTGTTTGTCATTGCTGCCTTGCGGTCGGGCTGTGAAGACAACAGAACAGGAACTGCCCAGCGGCCGAGTTAGACGGGAAAAGCTTCGATCGTGGGCCTGCTTTCTATTCCAATTCACGCCTTAGTCAGCTTTATAGGTGTGGTTGCTGTTCCTCCTCGGGCCCTTTGTCTTCTTTCCTTTGTTCTATTTTTAAAAACATATATTTTATTGATTTTTTTACAGAGAGGCAGAGAGAGGGACAGAGCCAGAAACATCGATGAGAGAGAATCATCGATCAGCTGCCTCCTGCACACCCCGCCCGCCCCCCCTCCCCACTGGGGATGTGTCTGCAACCGAGGCACATGCCCTTGACTGGAATCGAACCCGGGACCCTTCAGTCCGCAGGCTGACGCTCTATCCATTGAGTCACACCGGTTTCGGCCCTTTATTCTTTTTTAAAATATATATATATATATTTTTTATTGATTTCACAGAGGGAGGACATCCAGAAATATCCATGAGAGAGAACCGTGGAGCAGCTGCCTCCTGCACGCCCCACACTGGGGACCGAGCCCACACCCCTGGCATGGGCCCTGACCGGGAATCGAACCCGGAACCTCTTGGTCCATGGGATGGCCCTCAGTCCTTGGAGCTACACCAGCCGGGTTCTTTCCTTTATTTCCCGGGTCACCTTTCAGGTCGGAGATGCAGGCTTTCCCGAAGCAGTGGAAAAAGCCCGGTGTGTGCTAGGCCTCAGGTTGCTCTGAGCCTCCTGCTAAGGTGATTCAGGTTACTCCGTGCTCCTGGGAAACCAGGCATGCTATGAACTGCCTCCCTCATGGCTGAAAATCAGACATGACCATGCCATATGCCCCGTGCGCACACAGCCCCGTTCCAGGGGTTGCCTGGCTGGGTACCTCTCGCCAGGGTTGTGGTGGTAAAAAAACAGAGCCTGCTAGCCCCAGCCGGTGTGGCTCGGTGGATAGAACATCGGCCTGCGGACTGAAGGGTCCCAGGTTCGATTCCGGTCAAGGGCATGTACCTTGGTTGTGGGCACATCCCTGGTGGGGGGTGTGCAGGAGGCAGCCATTCAGTGATTCCCTCTCATCATTGATCCCTCTCTCCCTCTCCCTTTCTCTCTGAAATCAATAATCTATCTATCTATCTATCTATCTATCTATCTATCTATAGATATCTTAGATATCTAGATAGATAGGTAGATAGATAGCAGCCTCCTTTTTTAATCTATCTATAGATATATTAGATATATTAGATATCTATATCTATCTACCTATATAGATATCTAATATATCTATAGATAGGTTAAAAGGGAGCTTGCTATGTCACCAGGGACCCTCCAGGGCCCTACTGGAGCAAGCACCTATCTAAGATCAGAGGAGGCAAACTCCTAAGTGACTTCAAGCCTGCAAACCGCACCTGCCCCCTCGCCTGCCTTTGAACTACAGCGCCAGGAACCGCAGTCCCGGTCTGGGCCCTTCCCTTCGGGCACACCTTCCTCCCCCAGGAGCCAGCCCAAGCTGCGGGGCTGCCATCACCCTCCCCGCTGCGCCCCGCGGAGCGCCCCAACCCAGCCTGGCGCGTCCTGCAGCCGCCGGAGCTGGAGCGAAGGTGACGCGGCGCCTCCTCCCCGGAGGCGGGGCTGCCCGCGGGGCCCGGGAAGCGGGGCGGCCCCGGCGGTGCCCCCGCCCCGCCGCGTCCGGACCTGGGAGGCCACGGCGGCGCAGGCCCGGGCACGCGAGGGGCGCACGGAGCCCCCGGTGCAGCCGGGACGCGGCCCGGACCCCGGATCCCGGACCCGGACCCCGGACAGGTGAGGGCGGGGTGGGGCGCGGCTCACCTGGGCACGGGGTCCCCCCAGCTCCCTCCTGCGGGCGGGTCGCCCCTCTCCGCCCCAGGGGGGGCGCGGGGACCAGGGAAGGGGCTCGGGGGATCCCCAGCCTGGGAGTTGCAGGCTCCGGGCCGGGCGGTGCGGAGCGCCGAGGGCGGGGACCCGGGCGCCCGTGCCCAGAGCGCACAGGGCGGGCGGCGGGGACCTGCCCCGCGCTGGAGGGGACACATCGGAGCTCCTGGCGGCTGTGGGGGGGCCATCGCCACCTCCACCTGCACCTGCACCGAGGGGACCCTCCAGAGGTCAGCCCCGCGCTTTGGGGCGGAGGGGGGTATCCGATGCGGGGATGCCACTTCGGTCCCCCCCCCTCCCACCCCCCCAGACCTTGGCTCAGCGCCTCCAGAGCAGAAAGCCTTGCCTTTGGGGACTCCAAAGACTAGTCACATTAGAAAAGAAAATGGACCAAAACCGGTGTGGCTCAGTGGAAAGAGCATCGGCTTGAGGACCGAAGGGTCCGGGGTTCGATTCCAGTCAAGGGCATGTACATTGGTTGGGGGCACATCCCCAGTGGGGGGCGTGCAAGAAGCAGCTGGTCGATGTTTCTAACTCTCTATCCCTCTCTCTTCCTCTCTGTAAAAAAAAAAAAAAAATCAATAAAATATATTAAAAGAAATAAATAAATAAAAGAAAAAGGAAAATAAAGAAGTGATGGTGGTTAAGCCGAGGCAATTGCTTCCGCAGTGAGCGCCCAGGCAGACTGGCCATTTGTTAGGCAAATAGCGGGCAGGTGGCTTGTACAAAGGGTATTTCTCCAAAGCGGGTTGGAACCTGGGAGCCAGGTGTGAGGGCTCCAGCCGCGGCCAGATGCTTCCCAGATTGCTCTTGGAGGTGACCTCTGCAGAGGGAGGGCAGGTCCAGGGGCCGGACAGCTCGGAGGACCTGCCTCAGGGGCACCCCGAGTCGCCAACACGGCCAGGAGTGTGGTTTCCACTTGCATGCATTTCCCACCTGGGCCAGCAGCCTTTCCATTGAACAAATATTTGTTGTGCGTGTGTTGGGGGGGGGGGGCGGGGGGAGGAGGGGGGGCCTCTGAGCCAGCCAGGAGGATGTTGACACAAAGGGGAGAGTCAGGGCACTCCTTCGGCACAGGTGGAGGTGAAGAGAGACCCAGGAAGGACTCGCTGAGCCTCTGCTTCTTGGACGTTGCAAGAATCGAAGGTCATAAGCCTTGAGAGAGGCAGGGAGAAGTACAGCTAAGAAGGTCATGGTCAGGCCTGGCATTCAAAGGGACAGGGAGGATCCAAACCACCCTCACATAAGGTTTTAAGCATCGCCCCTTTGCCCAGGGCCCGAATGAGACCCTTTATCTCTGTTGCATGAAATAGGCAAGGTAGATATTATCATTATTATTATTAATTATTATTATTACTTTTAATATATTTTATTTATTTTTTACAGAGAGGAAGAGAGAGGGATAGAGAGTTAGAAACATTGACGAGAGAGAATCATCGATCAGCTGCCTCCTGCACAGCCCCTACTGGGGATGTGCCCGCAACCAAGGTACATGCCCTTGACCGGAATCGAACCTGGGACCTTTCAGTCCGCAGGCCGAGGCTCTATCCACTGAGCCACACCGGTTTCGGCAAGGTAGATATTATTACTCCCCCTGTACAGAAGGGAAACTGAGGCAGGAAAGAGGCAGGGCCTTGGTCCCGGGTAACTTGCAGACCTGGGCATGGACTGTGGGTATTTCTGACTGTGGGACCCGTGCCTTTTCTCTGTGCCAGGCTCTTTTGGATGGCACATCTGGCAGATGGCATGGCAGGGAGAATTTACATTTACCTTTGCCACCTGTCCGCACGCTGGGAGTTAGTTTAACTTCCTGAATAAAATGAGCACTTTTTAAATTTTTATTCTATTCCTGAGGTTAAGCATGACCAGTCTGGGGCAAGAAGGACGGCTGTTTTTAATCATAAGATGTATTCTGTATCTTCCTTCACATGTTTTTAAGGCCCTCATATATGTATTCCTTGTGTATCACGCATTGAAGTCACAGCGGATTTTTATATTATTCGTGTGCTTGATCTGATTCAGCCTGACTTATATCATATCTGTAAATTTGCGGTTTGTAGATGCTCTATATAAATCAACTTGATTTTTCATCCTGTATATTTATATATAACTTACATAAACTTATACGAGTTATAAGTTTATATATACAAGTTATAAGTTTATATAAGTTATATCAATCAGCTTGACTTTACATAATTCACCTTGATTTTTTTTCCATAGCTTCCGGGTGAATAGAGGAAAGAACATTTGGGTTTGCGTAAAAATCTAGAATCAGATATTGATAACGACAGCTAATACGAAAGGATGTAGCCATTTTCCGTTAAATCTATCTCTGGAAAGCTAGACTGCTAAACTTATTTGGAAAGAAATCCTAAGATCCCTAATTTAGTCTGTAACAACCCACAATTTCTTTACGTTCGTGTACACCCCAAAAGCGATTTTCCAGCTAAAAGGACTGTATTGTATGGGATGAATATGAAAATAGGGCTTAGCATTTTAATATCTCCTGCTTCTTAGACCCTTCCTTATCATCATCGCTGATAACATTTGAGGGGTTTTACATTTAAACTAGAGGCTCAATGCACAAAATGTTTACAAGGGGTTTGGCAGGTGGTTCTGCTGATGGCCTAGTTAGCACATTAGTTCTCTATTGTATAGGATTAGCAGCACGAGTTGAAGAAAGTGGTTTTTGTCCAAGCAAATTTTTATGCCTGTGTTGGGAGAATCAGACAAGGCTGTTCTGCCTGGATCTTGCTTTTGACCGTGACCTTGATAACACACCTTGAACTCTCCTTTAGAAGCTTTTGAAATCCTGCCTGGAAGGAAGGTGTTTATAAAGGTGTGATTGGGCCCTAGCTGGTGTGGCTCAGTGGATAGTGTCAGCCTGCAGAAGGAAGGGTCCTGGGTTCCATTCTGGTCCGGGGCACATGCCTAGGCTGTGTGCTCCATTCCCAACGGGGGGTGTGCAAGAGGCAGCCGATCCATGATTCTCTGTCAGCACTGATGTTTCTCTCTCTCTCTCCCTTCCTCTCTGAAGTCAATTAAAAATAAATTTAATATATATATATATATATATATATATATATATATATATATATAGTAGGAAAGCAAAAAAGGTGTGCTGGCTTGGTTAAGATGCTGTCATTGCCGAAACCGGTTTGGCTCAGTGGATAGAGCATCAGCCTGCGGACTGAAAGGTCCCTGGGCCCGGGTTCGATTCTGGTCAAGGGCATGTGCCTTGGTTGCGGGCACATCCCCAGTAGGGGGTGTGCAAGAGGCAGCTGATCGATGATTCTCTCTCATCCATGTTTCTAGCTCTCTATCCCTCTCTCTTCTTCTCTGTAAAAAAGCAATTAAAAAAAAAAAAAGATGCTGTCATGGGAGGGCAGGGTGAGTGACGAATTGGAGAAAACCCAAAAAGCCACAGAGGAGGGGTGCGAACCGGATGGGCCCGGATTTTGTGAGCCCTCAGTGGTAGACACCCGAAACTGAAACTAATACGAAATAACCTTCGAGTGGAAACTGGAATGGAAGGGGGGGGGGGGGGGCGGGTGGGAATGCGTTTAAGGTAAATCACACATTTAAGGCTTTGATCCTCTCCTGGGGAAAACACTACAAAATTCGTGATGACCAGGAGTCCTCTGTAGAAAGAGAAAGAGATGACAGATCGCGGGAGGGCTCCGTCTCTGAGATCTTTGTGGGCGATTTACCAGAATTGCTTACCAAGAGGGCTTCCTGATTGCAGCTGCGCTTCCCCTGCCCCCAAGGCTCTTGGCCTGGGGAGGGGTGGGGGTGGGGGTGGGGAGCGGGCCCAGCCTGTGCCTGGGAGAAGCTGGAAGCCAGGCTCCACCCCCTTCCAAGAGTGACAGGTCCCTGGAGGCAGAGGACTGGGGGGGGGGGGGCATTGCTCATGGAGGGGACTGCTAGCTGGGGCGGAGGGACAGGGGCCCTGGGCTCAGGACAGGTCTGATGCACTTCCTGTCCAGCCAGCAGTTCTGAGACAAGGCCCCCGGGCTGGTCCCCAGGTGGCTGCCTCTCCAGGGGTGCCTTGCGCTCCCCGTCACCTTTTGTGGAGGGTCCTCTGTGTCCTGGGCACTGAGTCAGAGGAGTCCCCATTGCCTGGTCCCACGGAGCTGCTTTATTTTATTATTATTATTTTTAATATATATCTTATTAATTTTTAATAAGATATTAAATGTATGTTATTCATTTTTTCTGGTCTCACGGAGCTGCTTTATTTTATTATTTTATTTTATTATTATTTTAAATATATTATTGATTTTTTAATATATATTTATTTTATTGATTTTTTTACAGAGAGGAAGGGAGAGGGATAAAGAGTTAGAAACATCGATCTGCTGCCTCCTGCACACCCCCCACTGGGGAGGTGCCCTCAACCAAGGTACATGCCCCTGACCGGAATCGAACCCGGGACCCTTCAGTCTGCAGGCCAACGCTCTATCCACTGAGCCAAACCGGTTTCGGCTTATTTTATTATTTTATTTTATTTATTTATTTTTATTTATTTCAGAGAGGGAAGGAGAGGGGGAGAGAAAAACATCCATGATGAGAGAGAATCATGGATCGGCTGCCTCCTGCACGCCCCCTACTGGGGATGGAGCCCACAATAAGGGCATATGCCCCCAGCAGGAATCGAACCCTGACCTCCAGGATCATAGCTCAAGGTTCAACCATTGAGCCACACTGGCCGGGCTCACAGAGCTGGTTGCCCTGAGCACCGTTCAGTGTTTGGAGAGCCCCCGGGTGTGTGAAGGGCCTTGGGCGTTGGGGCTACCCCTACCTCTTCCACGGATGCAGTGAGGCCCTCCTTGTTTCTCAATGTGCTTCCCGAACCCCAGCACCCACACGCCTGAGGTTACGCGGTTGGAAACGTATGTCCTCGGCCACACCCCAGCCCCGGGTCGGAAACTCCGCGCGTGGGCAACCTGAGTTCTCCCAGAGGCCTTCCTTCCAGATGGTTCTGTGGCTAGCCCATGGGAACCTCAGCCCCTCCCCCTGTGGAGAGGGAAGGGAGGGAAGGAGATGACTACTGGGCTAACCGGTCATGATTGCGATAAGAGTTATCACTTACATTCCTGTCCCTGGCATTCCGTGGGCGTGGCCGGGCGTTGTGCTAAGGATTATTAGCTCTTTTATTTTTATTTATTTCTTTATTTTTTTTAATATAGTTTATTGATTTTTTTTACAGAGAGGAAGAGAGAAAGATAGAGAGTTAGAAACATCGATGAGAGAGAATCATCCATCAGCTGCCTCTTGCACACCTCCTACTGGGGACAAGCCCGCAACCAAGGTACATGCCCTTGACTGGAATCCAGCCCGGACCCTTCAGTCCGCAGGCTGACACTCTACCAGGGGTCCTCAAACTTTTTAAAGTGGGGGCCAGATCACGGTCCCTCAGAGAGCTGGAGGGCCGGACTATATGAACTACTAATTCCTACTGTAACACCTCGGCTGCGCTCACTGCCCAAAAAACCTGGCGGGCCGGATCAGACTCCTCTGCGGGCCGCATGTGGCCCGCGGGCCGTAGTTTGAAGACCCCTGAATCCCCTGAGCCAAACTGGCTTTGGCGATCATTAGCTCTTTTAATCATTATTAGCTCTTTTAATCATTATCTCTGGTCACCTCCAATTCCACGTGGGGAAACTGAGGCACAGAGACGGGAAGGGGCGTGTCCCAGGTGCCAGGGCTGTAAGGATCCCGGATGCAGGCGGGCTGGGCCCTCCCTGGCAGGCAGCCTCCCCCGGGCACTGGTCCTGTGTTGGAATTTGGGCCCAGGTCTGGAAGGCAGGCCTGAGGCCGATGGAATGGGGGTTCCCGAGCTGGCTCCATCTTTTTGGGGTTCGCATACCTTCCTTTAGGGACACACTGCCGGGATCTCCGAGGGGAAGGGCGTTCTGTCATTTCCTCCCGCCTGCAAATCTTCCAAGTTTCACAAGCAGCCGGCACGATTGCGTATAGCTAGTTGCACCACAGTGAGTGGCCCTCCCTGTGTGACCATGGGCTGCCCGGGGTTTCCCAGTGGGTGGCCGTGGCCGATGGCCTTGTTTCAGAATGCCACGCCTTCACCCTAAAGGCCAACCCCCTCCCAGGGCACAGGGCACTTGAAGGTGAAGGTGTTCGCGTTTTTTAAAAGTATTTTAAAACATTTCTTATTTTTATTGATCTCAGAGAGGAATGGAGAGGGCGAGAAAAACCTCCATGATGAGAGAGAATCATGGGTCGGCTGCCTCCTGCACGCCCCCCACTGGGGATCGAGCCCGCAACCCGGGCATGTGGCCCTTGACCAGAATCGAACTGGGGATCCTTCGGTCTGCAAGCCGGCGCTCTATCCACTGAGCCACACCAGCTAGGGCCGTGAAGGTGTGTTTTGAAAAGAGCCTAGAAGAACTGTGACTTGCATTCTCAGTCATTTATTTTTTCTGAAAGAAATAGTTATCATCCTGCCGAAACCGGTGTGGCTCAGTGGATAGAGCGTTGGCCTGCGGACTCAAGGTTCCCGGGTTCGATTCCAGTCAAGGGCATGTACCTTGGTTGCGGGCACATCCCCAGCGGGGGGGTGTGCAAGAGGTAGCTGGTCGATGATTCTCTCTCATCGATGTTTCTAACTCTCTATCACTCTCTCTTCCTCTCTGTAAAAAAAAAAATCAATAAAATATATTTAAAAAAAAAGAAAAGCAAATAGTTATCATCCCCACGTCTGTACATTTATCACAGAGTAGCCCAATCATGTCAGACAGCCTGAGGAAGAGAATAGAGCTGTGGCTATAAGCATAGAGGTGAGTCTTTGGGGGTGAAAATCAGGTGACCCTGCCTTCTACCTCAGTTGAGAAATGTGTAGGCAAACATTCATTTGAGCGTATGGCCGGGGGCAGAGTTTAACGCTGAGAGTACCAGCTGTCTCGTCCGTGCTTTCCCTCACTCACGGGGTCATTGGTTGCTGGCCTGGCTGGGCCAGGAAGTACCTGTTAGGCACTGGAGCAAATACGGTGTAACCAGATGGACTTGATCCTTCGACAGGGAATCACGAGCTGGCAGTGATTTGCGTTTCTGGGTCAGATGCGTCGGCGGGAGAGGAGTTAAGAAGTTACCAGAGCCCGGCCAGGGTGGCTCAGTGGTGAGCACCGAACTATGAACCAGGAGGTCACGGTTGGAATCCCGGTCAGGTCACATGCCTGGGTTGCGGGCTCCATCCCCAGTAGGGGGCGTGCAGGAGGCAGCTGATCACTGATTCTCTCTCATCACTGATGTTTCTGTCTCTCTCTCTCTCTTCCTTTCCCCTCCTCTTTGAAATCAATAAAAAAAACATTTTTTTTAAAGAAGAGTTTTAGTTTAGTAGCAACGGCCGGATGACCCCACGGGAGACAGGGTGGGTGGACAGTTGGCTTGGCTAAGGGTCTGCCGCCCAGAAAGGGGTTGGCCATACAGGGATCTGGGAGAACTGGTCTTGGATGGTCCTTGAAAAATGGACTATCAACCAGTTGACTAATTCAGCTGGCATGACAATGGAATGAGGCCATGGACAGAATAATATCCACAATTGAAGGTTGCAGACTCTCAAGGAGAGGGGCAGGTGAGAAGCAGGTCGCCAGGGCCATGTGGACGATGCTCCCAGCCAGGCAGCAGAGGGACGAGGAGAAGGGGGACGGAGGGAGGAGGGGAAGGGGGAAGGTTTACATCAGCTCATGCTTGTGGTTGAAGAGGAATGGCCACTCTTTCTGGCCTGTCAGCCTTTGACAGCCCAGCTGGGGTGTGGGAGGCAGCCCTCAGCGTGCAGAGGCAAACACCGCAGGCCGGGCAGGGCCGGCTGGTGGAAAGCTGGTTTTCAGAATTGTTGACATTTTTGATTGATTGATTGATTTTAGAGAGAGAGATAGACACTTGTCCCACTTAAGGATGCGTTTATTGGTTGCTTTTTTTTTTTAACTCCTTTTTTTGGTATTATATATATTATTGGCTTCTTTTTATAATATTATATATGGCTTCTTTTTCCCTCCATCGACCCCTCCCCGGCCACTCCCACCCCCCAGGACAAGCCCCCAGCGCCCCAGGGTCCGTGTCCATAGGTTATGCTCATATGCATGCCTACAAGTCCTTTGGTTGATTTCTCATTGGTTGCTTCTTGTATGTATGTGGCCTGACTGGGGATTGAACCCACAACCTTGGTGCATGGGGATGATGCTCTCTCTAATCCAGTGTTTCCCGAAGTGTGGTCCGCGGACCCCCAGGGGTACTGGAGGAAGAGTCTGGTGGGGGTACGCGTTGCACTGGAGTTTGGTGGGGATAGGCACTGCACCGTGCTTAGCTGTGCCTCATTCTACGTTCTCATGAGGACGAGGGGTCCTTGGCGTTACGAAAATGATAGAAGGGGTACACCTGTGTCAAACGTTTGGGAAACACTGCTTGACTACCCGGCCAAAGCCTGCTTTTCAGAATCTGAGCCCATATCACTGTCACAAAGTTAAATGCTTGCCATCTTCATTTTTTTTTGTCTTTTATTAGAAACACTCACTTGTCATTTATGTTCATAGTAAATTAATCCTATTCTTTTATATACACTGAGTGGCCCATGTTATTATGACCTCTGAATGCATAATAATCTGGCCACTCCGTGTGTGTGTGTGTGTGTGTGTGTGTGTGTGTGTATGTGTGTGTATTAGAGACCCAGTGCATGAATTCGTGCATGAGTGGGGTCCAGACAGCCTGGCCCAGGGGAAGGGGACGTGGACGGTTGGCCAGCCTGCCTGCTGGTCGAACTCCTGGTCAATGGGGAGTTTCATATTAGCCTTTTATTATATGTTGCATATTACCTTTTATTACATAGGATACGCACTGAGTGGCCAGATTATTATGCGTTCAGAGATCATCATCATCGGGCCACTCTGTGTATAATTGCTGGGTGGTTGTTTTGGAGGAACTGAAAGTTTAGGATAGCCTATTTCCACTCTATCGAAAGGCAGCTAATAAACAGGAGTTTTCATGAGACGACTCACCTGCAGACTGATCAGGGAAATTAAAAAGAAAGGACTCAACCTATTTGTGTGGCCGTGACCGTGTTCGGGTCCAACCAGCCTCTGAGGTGACAGTGCACAAAACAGAAAAGCACACAAAACACCCCAAACCAAACCACAAACAAACACAAATAATTCTTGTGTAATTCTTCTTCTTCTTTTGGTGGCGGCTGGGGAACTATTTTTAGCATGACGAAAGAGGTGGGGTTGAGTCTGCAGACTTAGGTAATAGATGGGGAAAGCACACCATTGCCTGAATGACAACCGCCAACAGTATTGGTATACTAGAGGCCCGGTGCACGAAATTGGTGCATGGGGAGGGTCCCTAGGCCTGGCTCGCGATCAGAGCCAATGGGGGCCTCCTGGCTGCCAGCCGGGGCCTTCCTTTGTTCCTCCCCGGCCCTGTGGTTGGCGCAGGTCATAGCAAGCGATAGAACTCTCCGTCTCCTGGCTGAACTCCTGCAGGGACACTTTGCATATTAGTCTTTTATATACACGGAGTGGCCAGATGATGATGATGTCTGAACACATCATAATCTGGCCATTCAGTGTATGTCCTATAGAATAAAAGGCTAATATGCACATTGTCCCCTCGACCAGGAGTTCGACCAGCATGCAGGCCGGCCAACCTCCCATGTCCCCTTTCCCTGGCCAGGCTGGCCGGACCCCACCCATGCACAAATTTATGCACCAGGCCTCTAATACACACACACACACACACACACACACACACACATACACACACACTCACACTGAGTGGCCAGATTATTATGCATTCAGATATCATAATAATCTTGCCACTCTGTGTATATACAAGTGTGTGCCCAATGTAAAATATTTTACAAAATTCACCCTGACCAGTTTGGCTCAGTGGATTGAGCATCAAACCGCAGACTGAAGGGTCCTGGGTTCAATTCCGGTCAAGGGCATGTTCCTCGGTTGCAGGCTGTATCCCGGGCTCCTGTGGGAGGCAACCAGTTGATGTATGTCTCTCTCTCATCGATGTTTCTCTCTCTCTCTCTCTCTCTCTCTCTCTCTCTCTCTCTCTCTCTCTCCCCCTCCCTTCCACTCTCTCTAAAAATCAATGGAAAAATATCCTCGGGTAAAGATTAAAAAAAATAAATAAAATTAGCTCTGTAGTCTGGAAATGACTACTGGGGTCAGCTCTTCAGCCTCCTGCGGTCCCCCCTGGAACCAGTCAGAGCCCAGAGGTGCCGGAGGCCTGCTTACCCTCCCACGTGGCCAGTTGGTGACACAGTCTGTCCCGTAACATGTGTCTGCACGTCCTGGCCTCCGGGACATGTCTTTCTGGAATCTTCTTGGCTGTCGCTGGAACATAGAAGTCTCTCCATCTCTGGAGCCATTCCCTGCCCCCCTTCCCTCCCCCGGCTGCTGTGTTTGCGTGCACTTTCTCCGACGTGGCTGAGCGTGTTGAACTTTGCAGGAGGCCTGCCCGGAAGTTGCCGTCAGCCACGTAGGCCTGTCCAAACAGGTACTAGCTTCCGCTGACATTTCCTCCGTTCTCTCAAATCCCCCCCCCCCCCCCCCCCCCGAGCTGGCGGGGAGGCTGGCAGGGCGAGCTGAGAACAAGAGCCGGGCCCTGTGCTAATATTGAACCAGGAGACAGGGCAGAACCGGGAAGGGTCCATGACGAATCCTTTGTCTTTTCTTTTATTACTATTATTCAACCACACATCTATATGGTCTGCTTTTCCCAGCTTCCCGTTGAAACCTTTGCACAACGTTATGTAATTTATTCGCCATATTCGTACTGTTGTAACCATTCACATCCCAGGATGGAAAATGAACGTGTTTTTGTTCAGCAGCTTAAAAAAAAAAAAAAGAAAGAAAGAAAGAAAGAAAAGAAAGAAAATCCGGTGTTTTAGCTCACGGGAGGGTTGAAATCAAACATGTGCTTGGAACCTGGTTCTTCACGGTCGGAAGCACACTGTTTATTTTCCCCTTCAGTAGCTCCCGCTTCAGAGTGTAGAATCAGGGTGGCACGTGTGTGCACAGACTGGGGCAGCGGAGGTGGGGGTGCCAGGGGGAGAGAGAGGGGTGATGTGACAGAGAGCTTTGGATGCCTCTGTGGCAGATCCCTGACAATGTGACAATGGATGCTTTCTTCCTGGCATTCAGATGCTCATGTGGTTCCTTTCTCATTGCTTCATGGATATCTAAATCCCATTTTTTTCTTGTTATTATTATTTTTATTGGTGAAGACACTGGTTTTATTTTATTTTATTTTATATGCCATGCTAACTTTTTAATTTATTTTTTTGCATTTTTATTATTTTTTTATTAAATTGTTATCTGTTTTCTTATTATATTTTAATCTTTTAATTTATTTATTTAATTATTACGGATTAAGGTATTACATGTGTCCATATCCCTCCCCATTACCCTCCACCCCACTCCCATACATGCCCTCACCCCCCAGTGTCTTGCGTCCATTGCTTATGCTTATATGCACACATACATCAACCTTTGTACTTTTTTGTGCTGCTTTCAACTCCAGTGCACCCATAATTCCAATGTCATCCAAAAGGTGTGTCTTTTGAGTTTTTTTCTTTGTTTTTTTTTTTTAATAGTTTTTTTTATTGGTTTCAGAGAGGAAGGGAGAGGGAGAAACATCCATGATGAGAGAGAATCCTGGATCGCCTGCCTCCTGCACGTCCCCCAGTGGGGATCCAGCCCGCCACCCAGACATGTGCCCTTGACCCCAGATCCATCCTTGGCAGGGGAAAGTCAACCCTGAGAGTTCATTCAGAAGAGGAACTTGCCCAGTTGGTGATAGACGGGGCCAACTCAAGCTTATCTCCTGTAGGTTTCGCACCTGCAGCCGTGGGTGGCATAACTACGGTGAGCCGGGAGCGCCAAAAAGGGAAAGTCCTTTCGTTTCTGGAAACATGGCCATTGGAGGGATATTTATGGTCATTTCTGCATATTGACCTTTCCTGGTGCTGTGGTCCCCTCAGCGCTTCCATTCCCCGGTGTTATTTATGATGTCACAGCTAAATCACGGCTTCCGATCACCAGATACATGGGTTCGTTTTATTTTTTTATTTTTTAATATATATTTCATTGCTTTTTTACAGAGAGGAAGGCAGAGGGATAGAGAGTTAGAAACATTGACTAGAGATAAATGTCAATCAGCTGTCTCCTACACACCCCCAACTGGGGATGTGCCCGCAACCAAGGTACATGCCCTTGGCCGGAATCGAACCTGGGACCCCTTCAGTCTCCAGGCAGATGCTCTATCCACTGAGCCACACCAGTTAGGGCAATACATGGGTTCCTTTTATTATTATTATTATTATTATTATTATTTATTTTTAAATTTTATTTTATTTTTAAAAATATATTTTATTGATTATTTTACAGAGAGGAAGGCAGAGGGATAGAGAGTTAGAAACATCAATGAGAGAGAAACATCCATCAGTTGCCTCTTGCACACCCCCTACTGGGGATGTGCCCGCAACCAAGGTCCATGCCCTTGACCCAGATCGAACCTGGGACCCTTCAGTCCGCAGGCCGACGCTCTACCCACTGAGCCACACTGGTTTTGACCATGGGTTCGTTTTAATGGTGTGAGTGTGAATAAAGCTCTAACTATGACTGACTCAGCTCTCACAGGAGATGCAAATCTTTTTATCTTATTTTATTTTCCTACCTTTGCCTCCTCACCTGGGCGTGTGCACAGGATGTCCTGTGTGTCTGCTGTTGAAAATGCAAATTGAATGAAAGCGCTGTAGGGAAGCACCATCCTGCAGTTTGTAGATGTTAAGAGAAAACTCGAGACAAATGAGATCATTGTTGAAATGAATGCTCCCCACCCTTTGGGGGAGGTGACGGCAGTATTTACCGAAAACCCTGTTTAAATCACACTTGCATTTTTTTTTTTCTTTTTCTAAAAACAAGCATCTTGCCTATTTGGGCTTGTCTGGCGGGTCTTCTATTCATTCCCGATACTTTTCTCTGAAAGGAGAGACGTAGTTCTGAAAACAGGCCTTGCCTGCAGGGAAACACGCGATCTTTTCTGAGGATTGCAGGTTGGGGTTCTATTTCCAGCAGATTAAAGGGGTGAATGGGCCAGGCGCTTTTGAAATGTCCCCCATTCTTTCTGTCATAATGCAGCCAGTCAGCGGGCACACCCAACGGGAGTGTACATTATTTCATTATGAATTATGCACCTGTGCTGTGGTACCGATATTACATGTATTATTAAACAGACACACGCACACACACACACACACACACACACACACACACAAAAAGGGGAAATAAAAGGACGCATTAGGTCAGTCAGCATGGAAGTTCCAGTATTTTCTATGCAAACCCCGTGGTGTTTTTGCCCTCTTCTGGCCTGCGCGTGGGTTTGTAGTATCTCAATAAAAACGAACCAGGAAAGGGGCAAGATGCAGTGTTTAAATGCCCCATTTATTTATTTATTAAATATATTTTATTGGTTTTTTTTACAGAGAGGGAGAGAGAGGGATAGAGAGCTAGAAACATCAATGAGAGAGAAACATCCATCAGCTGCCTCCTGCACACTCCCCACCGGGGATGTGCCCGCAACCAAGGTACATGCCCTTGACCGGGATTGAACCTGGGACCTTTCAGTCCCCAGGCTGACGCTCTATCCACTGAGCCACACCGGTTTCGGCTGGGGCTGAATCTTTACTTACATACATGTATTTAAGGCAGACTTTGCCCCATCAGCCCACAATAGTAAGCAACTGAGTTATCCATATTCAACTTGCCTTTTTATTTTGCTTTTATTTACCACTACCACCAAAAAAAAATAACTCTCCACCCAGAAGGTGAGGAAAATAATTAAGTGGCCAAGTTCTCCAGTAGGAAAAGGTGGAGGGGAGGGCAGGTTAAACTACCGTGTTTCCTCGAAAATAAGACATCCCCCGAAAATAAGACCTAGCGCATGGGAAGATAAGACATCCCCTGAAAAGAAGACCTAGCGCAACTTTGGGAGAAAAAATTAATATAAGACGCTGTCTTATTTTCGGGGAAACAGGTAGTAGGCCGTTAGGGAGAGATGAATTCTCAGTTTAGCCGGAGTTCAAACGAGTCCCAGAAAAGCAATGCCTGATCCTCAGTCTCTCAGAGATAAAACCAATTGCTTAGGAGGTGTGCCTGCTATTTTTAGAGCATCCGCTTTTTTTCTGGCTGTTTCACTGGATCTCTTGATGTTCAGATGCCTGATGTGCTGATCTGTACTCTATTTTTTTTATTTTTTTAAATTTTATTTTATTGATTTTACACAGAGGGGAATTGAGGGACAGAGAGTTAGAAACGTCGATGAAAGAGAAACATCGACCAGCTGCCTCCTGCACACTCCCCACTGGGGATGTGCCCGCAACCAAGGTACATGCTCTTGACCGGAATCGAACCCCGGACCCTTCAGTCCGCAGGCTGATGCTCTATCCACTGAGCCAAACCGGTCCCGGCTGTACTCTATTTTTTTATTTTTTAAGTATATTTTTATTGATGTCAGAGAGGAAGGAAGAGGGAGAGAGAGTGAGAGAAACATCCATAATGAGAGAGAATCATGGATCGGCTGCCTCCTGCACGCCCCACACCCGGGATCGAGCCCCCAGCCCGGGCTTATGCCTGGACTGGGAATTGAACCGTGACCTCCTGGTTCATAGGTTGATACTCTACCACTGAGCCACACCGGCCAGGCCAGTCGAACAGTTACTCATTGAGCACTGCCCCCAAAGTAGCTTGTGCCGTTAGCATCCAGAGTATGGCATTTGCCTCACTCTAACCATGATCATCCCCTCACCATGACCACCTATGTCCATCTTCTCTTCCAGTCCAGCTGTTAGAAAGTCATCTAACCTGTGGCCTCCATGTCTTCCTTTACCCCCTTCCCTTTTGGACCGATTTCAGTCAGATTTCCTACCCCCTAAGCAGGGGTCCTCAAACTTTTTAAAGTGGGGGCCAGATCACGGTCCCTCAGAGAGCTGGAGGGCCGGACTATATGAACTACTAATTCCTACTGTAACACCTCGGCTGCGCTCACTGCCCAAAAAACCTGGCGGGCAGGATCAGACTCCTCTGCGGGCCGCATGTGGCCCGCGGGCCGTAGTTTGAAGACCCCTGCAAAGCCTCCCAAACAGATCCCACCATGATCGGCAATCGTCTCTGTTGCACCAGGCCGGTGGGTTCAGGACTGATGGCAGGGAACCTGCAAACGTGTGATGTTCTTGACCACTTCCTTTACAGAACGCCCTTCCTCGCTTCCGGCTGACACCACGCTTTCCCCACCCGCTCCCCAGCTGTTGTAGCTATTATTGTTTTTAAAATATACTTTATTGATTTTTTTTTAGAGGGGAAGGGAGAGGGATAGAGAGTCAGAAACATCCATGAGAGAGAAGCATCCATCCGCTGCCTCCTGCACACCTCCCCACTGGGGATGTGCCTGCAACCAAGGTCCATGCCCTTGACCGGAATCGAACCCGGGACCCTTGAGTCCGCAGGCCGACGCTCTATCCACTGAGCCACACCGGTCAGGGCTGTTGTAGTTATTTTTAATTTTTTTAGTCTCCTTTGCGCGCTGATCTTACTTGAGCAGACTGTGCCGGGCTGGAGTTCCTTCAGATTCATTCATTCCGTCTTTTCAGTTTTATGCTCCTCTCTGTATTCCCACGCCTCCGTCTCTGCCAAGTCTGTCTCTGATAAGACCCGGCCTCCCTCTTAGTGCCGCTGTCACGGGCCCCGCTGCCAGCTCGGCCTCTCCGCTTGAACTTCCCGAACACAAAGAAGCCAGCACCGAGCCCAGAATAGCCTTCTACACGGGATGTCTGAGCGGATGGCCCTCGTGCCTGCTCTCCAGGGGCGCTGGGCTCAATCCGGGCACCTCCCTCTGTCTCGTTCTCCTCACGGAGTTCTGTCAACTCAACGTCATGGCTGTGCCTCGGGACCTGTCCTTCTTTCTTTACGGATAGGACAAGGAGGAAGATGAAGAACACGGATCGAATCGACACAGTCAATCAGTTTCAATGAGTTGGCATGCACAGAGCCCAGCAGCTGCAGAATTAACTGTGAGCTGTGCCGGTTTGGCTCAGTGGATGGAGCGTCGGCCTGCGGACTGAAAGGTCCCAGGTTCGATTCCGGTCAAGGGCATGGACCTCGGTTGCAGGTTCCTCCCCAGCCCAGGCCATGGTCGGGGGTTTGTACAGGAGGCAGCTAATCCATGTGTTTCTTTCACATCAGTATTTCTCTTTGTCTTTCCCTCGAGCTTTCCACTCTCTCTAAAAATATGCTCAGGTGAGGATGAAAAAAAAATTAAAAATTAAAAGTATACACTGAATGGCCAGATGATGATGATCTCTGAATGCATAATAAACTGGCCCACTCAGTGTATATTCTATATAATAAAAGGCTAATATGAAAAAGGTCCCATTGACCAGGAGTTCGACCAGCAGGCAGGCCGGCCAACCGCCCGTGTCCCCTCCCCCTGGCCAGGCTGGCCACACTCCACCCCCATGCACCAGTTCATGCACCGGGCCTCACATATGGCCCAGTGCATGAATGGCAATATTATTATGATCCCTGAACACGTAATAATCTGTTGACTCAGTGTGTATATACCATATAATCCAGCTCCCCCTTTTCTGAGTTTTTATCCAAAGGAAATGAGCTCAGTATCTCAAAGTGATATCTGCACGCCCTTGTCCATTGCAGCTTTATCCACAGCAGCCCAGATGCAGGAACAACCTAAAACGTCCATCGCGGGATGAATGGATAAGGAAAATGTGTTATCTATTCTGGGTGGGAAAAGCAGGTTTACACTTGTTGGTATGGAAAAAGAATACAGTGCTTAATAAATAGTAATAGAAGAATTAACTCTGTGTTTTGCATACTCACAACTGTAAGCCTGCTTTTGCCTTCCCATGTATATATGGTGGAATATTATATACCACCATATTTATATATTTATATATAATTATATATTTAATTAAAAAAGAAGGAAACACTTCCATTTGCAACAGCACGTAGAAACCCGGAAGGCGTTATGCTGAGTGAAATAAGCCATCTTCCTACGAAGCATTTACGTGTGTGTGTGTGTGTGTGTGTGTGTGTGTGTGTGTTTCAACGTAATCATTTCATTCATTGCTTTAACTTTTCCATAACTTCTTCAATCTAAAAAAAAAAATCTTTAAGAATCCAGTTCTTTAAGCTTTTCCCGATCTCTGTGGATGTGACCAATCAGATGCTTCCATCTCCATCCCTTCCGGGAAAGGGTACACTTTCCGAGTCACCTTTCCCCCTTTCCTGGGCCCTGACGCCGCAGAGACGATTCACGTCCCTTCTCCTCCCGTTCTGTTTTCCAGGAGTCGCTGAGCTTCTCAGGGGCGGCCGTCTCTTTCGAGGGTCTTCATGCAGCCATGGATCTGGATAAACCCTCCGTCTGGGGCTCCCTCAAACAGCGGACCAGGCCTCTGCTGCTCAACCTGAGCAAGAAGAAGGCAAAGAAGCACCCGGACAAACCCCTGGGCTCCCGGGAGCCGCATCATCATCACCTCGACCGCCGGCTCAGCCTCTCGGTCCCTGACCTCCTGGAGGCCCAGGCCTTGGCCCCGGCGGAGGGCGGGCCGTACTCCGGGGCCCAGTCGTCCTACACCTCCGTGCCCAGCAGCCTGTCCACGGCCGGGATCGCGCCCGGGAGCTGCAGCGGCTCCTTGAAGCAGTCGGAGGAGGAGCTGGACTGGAGCCAGGATGAGGCAGGCCACCTGCCCGCGGCGGACACGGACCCCGAGGAGACCTTCGCCTCGCCGGCCGCCGGCCGGAGGGCTTCCAGCAACGGCCTCTGCGACCTGCTGCCAAAGGCGCCCCCGGGAGAGGATGTTCCGGAGGAGCCCGAGGTGCTTCCTTCCTACGTATTTATATTTATTCAACTTTTATTTCATTTTTATTGTTGTTTATTAATTGATTTTTTTTTTTTTTTTGCAGAAAGAGAGAGGGATAGAGAGTCAGAAAGACCCTTGAGAGAGAAACATCGGTCAGCTGCCTCCTGCACGCCCCCCCACCAGGGATGTGCCCACAACCAAGGTCCATGCCCTTGACCGGAATCGAACCCGGGACCTTTCAGTCTGCAGGCCGACGCTCTGTGCACTGAGCCAGACCGGTTAGGGCTATATTCATTGAATTAAAAAAAAAATATTTTCATTGGTTTCTGAGAGGAAGGGAGAGAGAGAGAGAGAGAGAGAGAGAGAGAGAGAGAGAAGTATCCACGATGAGAGAGAATCCTAGATCGGCTGCCTCCTGCATGCCCCCTACTGGGGATGGAGCCTGAGATCCAGGCATGTGCCCTGACCGGGAATCGAACCCTGCCCTCCTGGGGTTCACAAGTCGATGCTCAACCAGCTGTGCCAGCCAGGCTAATTTTTATTTTTAATTTAATCAATTTATTTATCTATTTTTATACTTGCTTATTTATAAGTCCCCTTTCTTACATATGTCCCCTTTCTCCCCATTGACCCCTCCTGGCCTGCCCCCGCCCCCACCCCCGTCCCCTGCCCCACGCCTTAACCGCACCATTATCTGCTGCCTCCTCCCTCTTTTTCATCTCAGCGAGTGCCCTTGGAGGACCGGATTAGAGCTATTTCCGTGGTTAGCATGGATGGAGCGGCGTATCGATCGCACCAAGTGTTCCCATCAGTTTTCGGGTTGACCTCTGTGTATTTTGAAACTATTACAAAAACCCTTTTTCGGACACTTTCAGGCTTTAAAAGGCCTATTGGATGAGTTTTCCTTTTATCCATCTCCTAGCAAAGAAAGGAAGAGCATAACTTTTTCTCGAAAATTGCCAAGTGTGTGTCTGTCTGTCCTCCTCTCTCTCTCTCTACACCATTGCCTAGGTTGCCGGTTGGATTCCTGGTTAGGGCACTTGCTCAGGTTGCGGGCTGATCCCCAGTTTGGGGGTGTTGGGGTGTGGAGGGCCTGCAGGAGGCAGCCAATCAATGATGTTTCTCATCATCGATGATTCTGTCTCTTGCTCTTTCTCTCTCCCTACCTCCTCTTTCTCTAAAATCAGTAAAAACTTATTTTTTAAAAACATATTTTATTGATTTTTTTACAGAGAGGAAGAGAGAGGGATAGAGAGTTAGAAACATCAATGAGAGAGAATCATCGATCACCTGCCTCTTGCACACCCCCTACTGGGGATGTGCCTGCAACCCAGGTACATGCCCTTGACCGGAATCGAACCTGGGACCTTTCAGTCCGCAGGCCGACGCTCTAGCCACTGAGCCACACCGGTTTTGGCAGTAAAAACTTCAAAAAATAAATAATAGCAGGGATAATGATAGTGTTCGAACGTGCACTTCATCACGATCAGTAACTAATAATCATGAACCATCCTCTCCATGCGATCTCCCGCCGGGCATGCCCTCCCCTAACGCTCTGCCTGGCAGTCAGGGTTTGAAACCACCAGCCTGGGCACCGGCTTCTGAGGACGAGCTGAGCGGCGGAGAAGAGAGCCCTAGTGGGATATTTCTAGAAGCTGCTCGGCAGCCACAGAGCTTCAGTTTGGCGACCACAGAGACGCACAATGACAAACCGCAGAGCGGAGACAGCCTGCCGCTCTCAGAATGAGACCAGCGCTCAGCCGCTCCCCACGCCGGCCACGTGCTCTGTGGCTATTTCTGTTCCAGCTCAGAAATCATTGCTCCCCGTCACCGGGTTCCTGCCTCAGGCGTGTCAGCCACATCCCATGTCCCCCCCGCCCCTCCCCTCGCTGGACCTGGCCTCTGTTTTTCTGCTCCCCTCCCTCCTTCCCTCCCTCCTTCCTGGATGGTAAGCACCTACTATGTGCTGGTCCTGGGAACACGGGCCATCCACAAAGCAGACAAAAATCTACTTCTTCGTGAATGTTCTATTTTGAATGGGGGGGCAGGCTATAGATATTTGCAGTGCAATCCATTTTATTGATTTTTTTTTTACAGAGAGGAAGGGAGAAGGAGAGAGAGTTAGAAACATTAATGAGAGAGAAACATCCATCAGCTGTCTCCTGCACACCCCCTACTGGGGATGTGCCCGCAACCAAGGTACATGCCTTTGACTGGAATTGAACCTGAGACCTTTCAGTCCGCAGGCCGACGCTCTACCCACTGAGCCACACCGGCTAGGGCAGAGCAATGGATTTAATGGAGAAAAACAATGCAGGAAAGGAGATTGGGAGTGCTGGGGCGGAGGCGTTGAGTTTTTAACAGAATAGCCAGGAAGGACCGCTTCTGAGATACAGCATTTAAGAAAGGAACTGCCCAGCCCTCGGAGCTCAGTGGTTGAGCGTCCAGGACCTAGGAACCAGGAGGTCACGGTTCGATTCCCGGTCAGGGCACATGCTCGGGTTGTGGGCTCGATCCCCAGTGGGGATCATGCAGGAGGCAGCCGATCCATGGTTCTCTCTCATCATCGGTGTTTCTCTCTCTCCCCCCTTCTCCCTTCCTCTCTGAAATAAACAACATGCATTTCTCGTTTTTTGGTTGTACAGGTGCTGGGCCCAAGAGGGTCTGGTCTGGAGAAGGTCTTTCCCATCCCATTTTGAAATGTTTTCTGCCTAATTAGCAAGCCTGGTTCTCGGGCTCCTGAGCTGCCTGCTCCCGCTGATGGCGGGGGGGCCAGACAGGCCCACGGGGAGGGACCCGGGAGGAAGCTTGGCCACAGATGACGAACCGGGGGTGGGGAGGGCCAGTGGGAGGCGGACTGGGCCTTATCTGTGCTCCTATCAGTGACTAAAATGGCAGGGGCCGCAGCCAGAGGGACCGCACTGACTCACTCCATACCTGCCATGCGTGGAGGGAACCCACACACCTGAAACCAGGCATGCAAATGGCAGGCTCCCGGAGGGAAAGACCTGGAACAGGATTTCCTTCTGGGTTGATATTATTTTTAAAAAATATATATATTTTATTGACTTTTTACAGAGAGGAGGGGAGAGGGAGAGAGTGAGAAACATCAATGAGAGAGAAACATCCATCAGCTGCCTCCTGCACACCCCCCACTGGGGATGTGCCCGCAACCAAGGTACATGCCCTTGGCCGGAATCGAACCTGGGACCCTTCAGTCCACAGGCTGATGCTCTATCCACTGAGCCACACCGGTTAGGGTGGGTTGATATTCTTTTGCTTTTTTTTTTTTTTTTTTTTTTTTTTTAAGCAGGGTTATCTTTTCCTTTTATTTTCAGAAGCTCTGTGGCAGTGGCGATCTGAGCGCTTCTATGACGTCCCACCCGTTGGAAGAACAGCCTGTGAGTGACAGCCCTTTAAAACCGATAAACACGGCAAGTCCCCATTCTAAGTGTGTCCCGTTCCATGTCCGGATCTGTATCGCTTTGCCTCGTTTCTTTATTTAAAGAATGCTCACCCGTATCCACTTACAAAGGCCTTATAAGCAGTGATAGCCGGGAGATATTAATTCAGTGCGTATCGATCTGGGAGCCTGGGATAGATTCTTCTAAAAATACAGAGAAGCTATGAAATCGGGTGCTGCAGAGCAGGAGACAAGGCCATTTTCAGAGTGCTGTGAAGTACGGACGGGAACACTTCCCAGAGAGGACAGACCGTCCAGGGTGACGTAGCCGCAGGGTCGATGAAGTTGAAGATCAAGTCGGTGAACCATCAGTTATTGCTCCTGCCCTTTTCTCTTTGCAATGGCAGACATGGGGACTAGGGCGGAACTCAGGTTCCAAACGTGAATGGCATTCACTGAATAAGTATATTCAAAACTAGACTTGCCTTGAACTTGAGGGCCTGTAAGGGTTGATGCATTCACTCCCACAGAGGGGAGTGGACTGGTCATGGGGAGGTGAGACTGTGAGGGGAAGCGGAAGAGACACCATTGTGGGGGTCAGGGAGAGACGGGAGGGCGCCGGACAGAGACGCTGTCCCATGTGGACGCAGACGAGGGCCGTGTGTCCGATGGACGGGCTGGCTCAGTGGGTTGGCAGCTGAGTGATTATGTACTGAAATGATTTCCTTTTTTAAAAAAAAAATATTTTTATTGATTTCAGAGAGAGTAAGAGAGAGAGATAAACATCAATGATGAGAGAGAATCATGGATCGGCTGCCTCCTGCACGCCCCACTCTGGGGATCCAGCCCGCAACCCAGGCATGTGCCCTGACCGGGAATCGAACCGTGACCTCCTGGCTCCTAGGTTGATGCTCAACCACTGAGCCACGCTGGGAGCCCAGAGGGAGCTCAGTCTTAAAGACTGGCCGTTGGAGTGTCCATTTCCCCGTGTTATAATTAGGAGCGTTTCGGAAATTCTCTCCCCTGACCACTGACCTTACCTCTCCCTCCCTGCAGACCCTCGGGGAAGCCAGCGACGGCCTGAGCAACCTGCCCAGCCCCTTTGCCTACCTCCTCACCATCCACCTGAAGGAGGGCAGGAACCTGGTCATCAGGGACCGCTGTGGTAAGGCCCGCTCCGCCTCGCGCTCTGTAGCCTTGCTCTCCACCCTCGTGTCAAATATGGGTAGCCCTCATTTTTTTTTTAAGTTGATTTCAGAGAGGAAGGAGAGGGAGAAAGAGAGAAACATCAATGATGAGAGAGAATCATGGATCCGCTGCCTCCCGCACGCCCCCTGCTGGGGATCGAGACCGTAACCCCAGACAGGTGCCCTGACCAGGAATTGAACCGTGACCTCCTGGTGCATAGGTTAACGCTAGCCACTGAGCCACACCGGTAGCCGGCCGGACTGCCAACCCTTTCTATCTCAGCATGGTTTGCAACACACAGGACCTCAACTCTAAACCTCCTCAGAAGCCAAGGTGTTTGCAACAAATGACGTAATCATACCAAACCTTCTTATTCTTTGTTAGTAGCCAATTAGGAATAATCTATCTATATATATAAAAGCCCGTGGCCCTAATGCCATAATGACCAAAGCCCAGCATGGGTGGGTGGGGCTGTGCAATTTCACACGCTGGGCTTCTAGCGATAATGATAAACATCACCATATACAGTTGTTTGAATGGAACTGAACTTAACTGTAACAGCTTGATGCCCAAGAAAGTGTTCCTTCCTTGTCCTACTTCGATTATCGGTGAGAAAGATGTGAATAACCCTTATTATAAAGTTATCCAACATGCATGTAGATCGCAATGCCCTCTGAGCCCTGTCCCACACTTCCTGCCCCCAAATCCTTGACCTCACAGGAATATTGACCTACCCTATTGGTCTCTGGAACTGTGTCTTAGAGCTGGTAGTGCTAATGCCAGCAGCCCTGTTCTCCATGCCTCTTGTTCTGGGAAAGATGCTTAACTCCCCTTAAATTCTAGAAGACTGGGTTGCTGGTGCCCTCTGGTGGCCACACTGCAGTATTGCAGAAGGGAAAGCAAAGTCCTTTGGCAGGAGTTAGTTCAGTGTAACACAACCAGGGCCGGCAACATCAGCTGGCTGTGGGCGGGAAGGTTGAGGGTCAGTGTGAGTTTTAGGTGATGAAGATGCGCACTGACCACCAGGGGGGCAGGTACTTGACCCAGGGCTGCCTCCTGGTGATCAGTGCACTCCTGCAGCCAACCTCCTGTCACCCCTCCCCCTGGCTGACAACCTCCCGTGACCCCCTACCCCTGGCCAGACAAACTCCCATACCCCTGATCACCAGCCAGGCCGAGGGAACCCACCTGTGCACAAATTTGTGCACCGGGACCCATGCTTCCAGCAACCTGTTCTCCCTCTCCATTCGCGGCACAGGTAGAGAGTTGAGCGTTGTTTCTAGAACATTCCAGGAGGAATACATGGACAGGAAGGGGAAAAAAATCATTTTCCTATTTGGTTTAGGCCAGGGGTGGGGAACACCCCGTCTGCAGGCCTTGGTCCTCGAAATCATTTGGTCGGGGAACAATGGACAGCAGGGAAGGGTCATAGATGCTGGACACAGACCACCCAGGTGTGAATACCAGCTCTGATACCAGGTAGCAATGACTGTGAGGGCTCACCTGGTGTGTGTGTGTGTGTGTGTGTGTGTACTTGTGGGATCTGTGAGGATGTGTGTGGGGTGTGGGATCTC